>NC_067137.1:51918779-52227188 GCF_903995435.1 Acomys russatus | reverse complement strand
TGGGATGACTCACTCTAATCGTGTGTGGCACATTCCATGGGCTAGGCCTGCATTAGCCCTCATCTCCTGCTGCTACTTGATTGTGGATTAAATGTGAATAGCTGTCTAAGCCCCATAGCCATGACTTTATTGCTATGATGAACTATGAGTCAAAGATAAACCTTTCCTAAGTAAACTTGTTTTTGTCAGAATATATTTTACATTAACAAGACAACTAAAATACTTTAGTACTGCATACAAGTAAATTATTACATACATTGCTTACCAATGAACCCTGTTTTCTCTTTCCAATCTAATTGAATAGGTAAAAATGTTTTTGCACAAACTACAGTATTCAATAGTGCATCTGACGTATAACAAGGAATGTGCTATGATCTAAATATTATTACAGACAAGACCCACTTTTGAGATAAAAACAGAAATACCATATGTTTTCTGCACAAGTAGGCAAATTATGAGAAGAATTACAATAACTCAAATTTAATATTTCTTAATTGGGCATAACCTATGCTGTCAGTGACAGAGATGTCAGCTACAGGGTAGTAAATAGATAAGAGGCAGAATCAGCACACTCATTCTGCTAATGGTTCAGTGGATGACTTAGGGCTTATAATACTTTTTATAAACTTATTTTTTGCATCTTCATTATGTATGTTCTCAGAAGTGCAGGCATACTTCCTGCTTCTGTTATTCATGTTTCCGTAAGCCTAAAAAAGCAATTATTGATTACACCTATATAGTAAACATTGAAAATTCTAGAATACTATGACTGAACCTAAAGGAAATAGTTGATATTTCAACATGTTGTTATCCAGAAAATATGAAAAAATTTCTCAGGGTTATCCAAATATATTTGCAGGGATGGTATGTAATGCATTATTTCAATATCCCAGAAGCCAGTTGTACATGCTGCTTTCTGACTGGCATTTAAATTTCTCAATTTTAAGCTGTCACATAAGTCATGTAATCTTACCTCTACAGACAAAAAGTAAAAATTAAAAGTAAGAGCTAATTTTATTTTAGAACTCTGCAAAGCACAGTTGTATATATATTCAACTTAACAAAACTGTAAATAGATACAGATAGTCAGCAATTATATTTTGCTGATAAGGAAACAGAGGTTCTAAGATATTAAGTAGCAACTTGGCTTAAATATAAGCAAGGCTATATATTAGGTAAAGCAGGAGGAACAGTATAATCAGTAATGACTACTGTAATAAGTAAAGAGTAAAGAGTATAAACTGAGCTCAGCTTTGTCTTACACAGAGGCCAGGTAGAAGAGACGGTGGATAGAGGCTCTGCAGATTCAGGGAAGTGAAATATTACAAAAGTTAATCAGTATAAAGGGATTAGGCTAGCTGTGTCTGCTACCTGGCAAATATCAAGGGGACAATGGGCAACAGAGGCCTTGTCTTCAGGTATTGGCTGGAATCTGCAGTAACTTCTGGCAACCTTGAGTTTTCTCAGGCAGGCCCTATACGGAAGAACAAGGCTGCCATTTTAGGGATCTGGCTTTCAGTGGTTAGAAATGGTGATAATGGTTTTTCAAGTCATTACAGGCCAAGAAGTCTGGGAAAAGGCAGCGGAGAGAAAGCAAAGAACGTCACTGATACTTTCTGAGATTACATAGTAGGTAACAGAACCACTTTGATATAAGTGTTAGGACATTGTTTTAAAATACAATTAAGGAGTGCAAAGGGTTACTGATAAATGATCTCCAGGCCCACCACCACTGAGCATTTATTTACAAAATCCTTGTATGCATCTTCTAAGATAATCACTGAGCACAAACAATATGGAGGCTTGTTGGGAGCATTTTTGATTTTCAGTTCTTTATAACCACAGAAAACTTTGGAGACTTTCACTGAGTTCTTAGGAAATGCTTGGGCTGTAGTGCTTATTGCTTGACTCTGAAACTTAAGGTGAGTAAGAAAGTGACACTGCTTTCTGTGGAGCTCCTACACTTACTGTTCTGTCAGAAACATTCTTAAGTTGGTGTTTGTAAGTAACTCTGTGCCCTCTTATAATTTATTTGCATGTATATACATATATGTGGATCTTTCTCTGTTTATGTATGCTTGTGCTGTCATTTGTAGAAAGTGGAGGTAATGCTAAGTTCAATAGGGAACCCGGCCCTCATTTTGCTTATCTCAGTGATATCACAGAAACACCTGTGCTTCATTTGGCTAAAGAACGGTGACAAGAGTTGCCAAATTGTAGACTATGCCATCCATTAAGATTTTAATACTGCAAATATCTGCTAGATTAAAATGTTTAAGATTCATTCAAACATATTGCTTAACTTCTGTAAGAATGTTGCTAACCAGATAATATATTGGAAATGTATGACTCAACAGTGCACAGCAAAGTGAACAACCTACAGGGCAAATCCAGACTAGTGTGATGTTCCTTTGTGCTTTTTGTCCAGCTCATTATACATTTTCTAAAGTCATTAGTATTCTGAATCATTTTAGAAATTTGTCCTATTCAAGAAATTACAAAATCATTAGTTTTATTCTAAACTCAGTTGGATTAGAAAAATTCATTTGCTTCTTGGGAGGTTCAAGATTGAGGATTCATATTGCACATAAAAAATTAATCTTTGGTCCATTATAATTTGCAGCATTGTTAATAATGTATTAGATGGGCTTATTTCATAGATGTGTATGTATAGATGGGCATACTTTGGGATATTCTGGTCAGAAGTGATCTGAGCTCATTCTCATGCTAAGTCAAACCTAATGCTTATTGGTTTAATGTTCTAAGAAATATGACTTAGTTCATAAAAAAGATTTTTCAAAGTGTACTTACTCAAACATGCATTGAGTAAAGACTATATTTCTGATATTGATAAAACTATCTTTCTTTGGTATACAAATATTTAATTCACTATTAATCTTAGGATATGGTTGAGTCACTGGAAATGTTTTTAAACATTATCAAGGTAAAAGCACAATGAGCGAAGAGAGAGAGAGAGAGAGAGAGAGAGAGAGAGAGAGAGAGAGAGAGAGAGAGAGTTTAAACAGATTCTTCAGCTGCACTGTTCCTAGAGTTTCTCTCCTCAGAGCATAAATATATCAAGATTTTAAAAGTACTTTAATAGACTAAGTGTAACCAGGAATTAATAATCTGTCTTGTTGTCAAAGAATCTATAAAAAAATGTTTAAATGCCATATTCTATAGGTCTCTGACATTTTTCAAGACCTTATCTAAGTATTTTACTGTATCTATATATATATAGAGAGTCATGTCTATCTGCTAAGCATAGGATGCATAGTCCTGTGATAAAAATAGACTAGTAATTGGCATGACCATGATTTGATCAACTAACAATTAATTTCTATTACTTACCTATCCTAAGCAGCCTGCAATAGCATTTTCAAAGTACTGAAAGTAAACATTGAATTCTGTACCAATGTATCAAAATGTAACTTATTTTTCATCAATATATAAAGTTCTATACCAGTGAATTAAAAATATTTTGTGAGTAACAGTTAAGGCATTAAGTTTAGGAATAGATTCAATAATCTACTTTTTGTCCTATCATCCCTATATATTTCTATATCCCTCCTTCTTTCTTTGTAACCCCTATCTCCAAACCTAAGAAAGAAAGA
Organism: Acomys russatus; assembly: GCF_903995435.1. Taxonomy (NCBI): domain Eukaryota; kingdom Metazoa; phylum Chordata; class Mammalia; order Rodentia; family Muridae; genus Acomys; species Acomys russatus. The sequence goes on along the minus strand of NC_067137.1, from coordinate 52,223,574 downwards.
TCAAGGAAAAGAGAGACATACCTGAATCCAACCTTGTTTTCTCTCTTAATAAGACCAATAATAGCTTATAACCAACTCCTGATGAAAATAAACATTTATAGCCCAAGAAAACAACCAAGAAACTACGCAATGTTGCAAACAAGCCACTGGAGAAAATGTTCTCATTTCTACCATAGACAGAATTCTGCCTAAATAGGCACACTTGGATGCATGCAGAGTCAAAGGCCAAATTCTGCCAAGACGTGGTAAGCAAGACCTCAATAGTTCCTGCCTCACAAATATGTCTATCAGACAAATGAATGGAACTAGAAATGATCATACTGAGTGAGTTAACCCAGAAGCAGAGAGACTCACAGGGTATATACCCACTTATAGTTGGACATGAGCCCAAAGAGGCATGTCTCATGAAAGTCTTCACTTACCAGGAGATTGGAATAGTTGTGAAGACATCCTATTGGGACTCTAGGTGAGAGAAGCATGGGAGAATGGGGAAATAGAAGGATCCAGAGGGTCTTAGAAACCTCCAAGAAGAACATCATGACAGGTAGATCTGGGCCCAGGAGTTCTGCTCAAACTACTGCACCAACCAAGGACAATGCCTGCAGTAAACATCGAACCCCTTCGTACATCTAGCCAATGGACAAGACATTCTCCACAGCTGAGTGGAGAGTGGGAACTGACTCGGACATGAACTCAGATGCCCCATATTTGACCACTTCCCCATGGTGGGGAGGCATGTGGCACTCAGAGAAAGAATAATCAGGCTACCAAGATGAGACCTAATAGCCTATGACCATATAGCAGGGGAGGAGGTCCTCCTCAGTCACAGACATAGGGGAGGGAAATAGGGTGAAAGTGGGAGGGTGAGAGGAAAGGGAGGATACAAGGGATGGGATAACTATTGAGATATAATCTGAATAAATTAATTAAATAATAATAAAAACATGTCTGTCAGATATATTGGGACAGAAGGCTGAAGATGATGCTTCAGTGTAAAAGAGAGTTTTGGGTGACTGTTTAGGCAGCAAACTGCCTCTGTCATTTTCTCCTTTTGGAAGCTGCTAACCTGCACTTCCTGTTTACTCAGGTAATTAATTTTATTCCTTCTCAAGTCTCTGATGGGGTTGAAGAATGGGTAGCTTAGTTTTACAATTAAGCCTAGTTGTTTAGGGGTTAAGATGTTTTTAGGTCTAGATAGATGTTTTAAGTATGGTAGAGACTGTTTTACAATCAGAATTTTAGTCACATCAAGATAAGAAAGATGTTTTCTTCAAGGTTGCCAAATGCAAATAACTAAAAGACTGAATGCAACATTATATAATCCTGATTGTTCCATAGTTCTTCTCTCTCTAGGTAGTTTATTATATATGTGTGTAATATAAATGTATATGTTATAAAAATTACTTGAATAATTATAGGTAGAAGTTTTAGCCCCTTGTATTCTCCATATCCAACAGTATCTCATGTCTTTGTATTTCTCAAGGTTTACAAGTTGGCTGCTGAAAGATAAACATTAAAAAAAACATAACAAGAGATCCAACAGCCTAAGTGTCCCTCAGTAGAAGAGTGGATAAAGAAACTGTGGTACATATACACTATGGAATACTACTCAGCTATTAAAAACAAGGAATTCCCGAAATTTGTGGATAAATGGATTGAGCTAGAAATGATCATAATGAGTGAGTTAACCCAGAAGCAGAAAGAATCAAATGGTATATACTCACTTATATCTGCATACTAGCCCAAGGGGCATGTCCCACGAAAGCCTTCACTTACCAGGAAACTGGGACAGAGGGGAAGGCATCCTATTGGGACTCTAAATGAGAGACGCATGGGAGAACAGCAAAATAAAAGGATCCAGAGGGTCCTAGAAATCTACAAGTAGAACAATATGATAGGCAGATTTGGGCCCAGGGGTCCCGCTCAAACTCAGGCACCAGCCAAGGACAATACAGGAGGTAAACTTTAAACCCCTTCCCAGATCTAGCCAATGGTCAGAATATTCTCCACAGTTGAGTGGAGAGTGTGATACGACTTTCTCACGTACTCTGGTGCCTCACATTTGACCATGTCCCCTGGAGGGGGAGACCTGGTGGCACTCAGAGGAAGGACAGCAAGTAGCCAAGAAGAGACTTGATACCCTATGAGAATATACAGGGGGAGGTAATCCCCCCCAGGAACAGTCATAGGGGAGGGGAATAATGGGAAAATGGGGGGGGGGGAGGAATGGGAGGATACAAGGGATGGGATAAACATTGAGATGTAACAAGAATAAATTAATTTAAAAAAAAAAAAAAAAAAAAAGAGATCCAAGATGGCGGTGAGCAGTGTGGTCCGTGTTTGGAGGCTCCAGTGAACAATTCAGGGAATTGCACAGATTTCTGAGCCAGAAACACCAAGGCCCCCACACCACGGCAGCAGGAGTGCTCCACGGTTCGGAGGGACCAAGGTGCGGAGGACCTGCATGCCCCTGCACACGGGAGGAGCATGGATTTTCTCGGGTCGAAGCAGCAGCGACAGAGGCAGCAGCAGCGGCGGCACCAGTGGCACCAGCGTCAGCAGCGGCCGTGGCTGAGGTTTGCAGCTCATAGCCTTCTGGTGGAGGTGATTGGTATGGTGGCCAGTGGGAGTTGCTGCGGGAGAGGGGACTCTGGACAGGATTTTGGTTGCGTGGTGCCTTGGGACCCAGACTGGACTCGGCAGACAGTTCGGCCCCAGAGTCCCAGGTTCTGGCTCAGCCCAGCAAACAATTCTGCCCGAGGCACTAACTCAGCACAGCCACAGCTCCCCTGCTGTGGTGCAGGCTGGGCGGAGTGCTCAGTTCCACTGGAAGCCCTAGCTCAGCGCAGCCGCAGTTCTCTTGCTGTGACGCAGGCTGGGTGGAGTGCTCAGTTCCACTGGCTCTAAGACTCTGGTTGGACGCAGTGTGCAGTTTGAATCCAGAATTCCTGGCTGAGCTTGGCGGACAGTTCAGGCCCTGAGTCAATAACTGACCACAGCATGCACTTTGGGCCAAAAGCTCCTAGCTGAGCTTGGTGCGTAGTCGCAGCCCAAAAATTCTGGCTGGACTCTGTGTGCATTTTGGGCCCAGAATCCCTAGCTGAGCTTGGTAGATGGTTCAGGCCCTGAGAATCTACCTGAGTTCAGCCCGTGGTTCGGGCCCAGTGTTCCTGGCTGGACTTGGCAGGGGACACAGAAGGCTGTGGATACCTTGGCCTGACCCAATGCTCATTCAGACCCAGAACAATTGCAGGACCCACAGCACAGGGGAGCTGAAGATCACTGGCTGTGAGAGTCCAAAGCAACAGGGCTAACCTCCTAACATCCACACCAGTGAAGCATTAGAGCTCCCAGCCTAGGGAAATCGTGAGAAAACAAGTGAATCTATCATCAGACTCCCTCCATCCAACTCTGGAAGCTACCCAACAAAAACAAAGATGGCAAGATGTCTAAAGGACAACAAAAAAGCATACGCAAAAAACCCCAAAACAACATGGCATCTCCAGTTTCCAGCTATCCCAAAGAAAATAACCCAGAGAACTCAAATACAATGGAAATGCAAGAAAATGACCTCAAATCCCTAGCAATGAGGATGGTAATGGAGGAAACAAATAAAATTTGTAATCAAATGCAGGAAGACACAGCCAAACAGGTGAGAGACATAAAAGAAGCACATAGAGTGGAACTGGAAAAATTGCAGGAAAATGCAAACAACCAGATGAAAGAAATAAATAAAATGGTTCAAGCTTGAAGACCTATAAAGAGGCATTGGAAGAAACTCAGGAATATACAAAAAATCAGATGAAAGAAATCAAAAAATCAGTTCAAGATCTGAAAATGAAAATGGATTCAATGATAAACACACAGGCAGAAGAAAAACGAGAACGTGAGACCTCAGAGAAGAAGACGAGCAACACAGAGGTGAGCTTTTCTAACAGAATCCAAGAGATGGAAGAATGAATCTCAGGTCTAGAAGATACAATCACAGATCATGAAGCAACCATTAAAGAAAATGCCAAATCTGAAAAACTCCTGACACAAAACATCCAAGAGATTAAGGACACCATGAAAGAAGAAATCTGAGGATAATAGGCATTGAAGAAAGAGAAGATATCAGACTCCAAGACCCAGAAACTATTCTCAACAAAATCATAGAAGAAAATTTCCCCAATCTAAAGAAAGAGATGCCTATAAACATACAAGAGGCCTACAGAACACCAAACAGAATTGACCAGAAAAGAAAAACTGCCAGTCACATAATAATCAAAACACAAAACATACAGAACAAAGAAAAAATATTAAAAGCTGCAAGGGAAAAGGGCCAAATAACATTTAATGGCAAACCTATCAGAATTACACCCGACTTCTCAGCAGAGACCATAAAAGCCAGAAGGGACTGGACATAGATCCTGCAAACCCTAAGAGACCACAGATGCCAGGCCAGACTACTTTACCCAGCAAAACTATCAATAACCATTGATGGAGAAAACAAAACATTCCATGAAAAAAACAAATTCAAACAGTACCTATCCACAAATCCAGCTTTACAGAAGGTACTAGAAGGAAAACTCCATCCCAAAGGGGCAAGCTACAACCAAAACTACCCAGGAAATAGATAACTATCCCATGGCAAAAACACAACTACACAAATGCTCGCATGGAAACAACATCAAAATTAAGACTCTTAACAGTCACTGGTCATTAATATCTCTCAACATCAATGGTCTCAATTCTCCAATAAAAAGACACAGACTAACTGAATGGGTGCATAAACTAGATCCAACATTCTTCTGCATTCAAAAAACACATCTCACCCATAATGATAGGCATTACTTCAGGGTAAAAGGTTGGAAAAAAATATTCCAAGCAAATGGTCACAAGAAGCAAGCAGGCGTGGCCATTTTAGTATTGAACAAAATAGACTTTCAACCAAAATTAATAAAAAGGGATGAAGAAGGGCACTTCATACTCATCAAAGGTAAAGTCAACCAAGATGACATCACAATTCTGAACATCTATGCTCCCATACAAGGGCACCCACATTTGTAAAAGATCTGCTAAAAAAGCTTAAACCACACATCGATCCCCACACAATAATAGTGGGAGACTTCAACACCCCACTCTCACTGAAGGATAAGTCATTAAAACAGAAACTAAGCCGAGAAATAACATCATTAACCAATGCCATGGGTCAAATGGATCTAACAGATATCTGTAGAACCTTTCACCCAAACAAGAAGAATATATCTTCTTCTTAGCACCCCATCGAACCTTCTCCAAAATTGATCACATCGTAGGTCACAAAGCAAGCCTCAACAGATACAAGAGGATTTTAATAATACCTTGTATCCTATCAGATCACCATGCTCTCAGGCTGCAATTCAACAACAGAAATAACAAAAAGCCTACACGTATGTGGAAACTAAACAACTCTCTGCTAAATGACACCTGGGTCAGGGAAGAAATAAAGAAAGAAATCAAGGAGTTTCTGAAACTCAATGAAAATGAAGGAACAACATACTCAAATTTGTGGGATACATTGAAAGCAGCGCTAAGAGGAAAATTCATAGCACTAAGTACCTTTAAAAAGAAATTGGAAACCGCACATAAGCATCTTAATGACACAACTGGAAGCCCTAGAAAAAAAAAAGAAGCAGAAACACTCAAGAGGAGTAGACGTCTGGAAATCATCAAACTCAGGGCTGAAATTAACAAGTTAGAAACTAAGAAAACAATCCAAAGAATCAACAAAACCAAGAGCTGGTTCTTTGAGAAAATCAACAAGATAGACAGACCATTAACCAAACTAACTAAAAGGCAGAGAGACAGTATTGAAATCGACAAAATCAGAAATGAAAAGGGAAACATAACAACAGACACTGAAGAAATACAAAGAATCATAAGATCCTACTCTGAAGGCATATACGCCACAAAATTTGAAAAATCTAAGGGAAATGGACGAATTTCTTGATCAATTTTACTTGCCAAAATTGAGTGAAGGACAGATAAACAAGCTAAATACTCCCATTTCCCCTACAGAAATAGAAGCAATCATCGATAGTCTCTCAACCAAAAAAAGCCCAGGGCCAGATGGTTTCAGTGCAGAATTCTACCAGACCTTCAAGGGCAAGCTAATACCGATACTCTTCAAGCTACTCCAAAAGATAGAAATGGATGGAAAATTACCAAATTCATTCTATGAGGCCATAGTCTCATTGATACCTAAACCTCACAAAGACTCAACAAAGAAAGAGAATTTCAGGCCAATTTCTCTTATGAATATCTATGCAAAAATACTAAATAAAATACTTGCAAAACAAATACAAGAACACATCAAAGATATTATTCATCATGACCAAGTAAGCTTCATTCCAGGCATGCAGGGATGGTTTAATATACGGAAATCTATCAATGTAATCCACCATATAAACAAACTGAAAATAAAAAAAAAAACATATGATCATCTCTTTAGATGCAGAGAAAGCATTTGATAAAATCCAACACCCATTCATGTTTAAAGTTTTAGAGAGATCAGGGATACAAGGCACTTTCTTCAACATAATAAAGGCTATATACAGCAAGCTAATAGCCAAAATCAAAGTAAATGGTGAGATACTCAAGGAAATTCCTCTCAAATCGGGAACAAGGCAAGGCTGCCCACTCTCTCCATATCTCTTCAATATAGTACTCGAAGTTCCAGCCAGAGCAATAAGACAACAAAAGGAGATCAGGGTTATCCAAACGGGAAAGGAGGAAGTCAAATTATCCCTATTTGCAGATGATATGGTAGTGTACATAAGTGACCCTCAAAATTCCACCAGAGAACTCCTACAGCTGATAAAGACCTTCAGCAAATTAGCAGGATACAAAATTAACTAAAAAAAGTCTGTAGCCTTTCCATACACAAATGACAAGCTTGCAGAGGAAGAAATAGGAAAACCACACCCTTCAAATTAGCCACAAACATAATATAAAATATCTAGGAGTTACTCTAACTAAGCAAGTGAAGGACTTGTTTGAAAAAAATTTCAAAACTCTGAAGAAAGAGATTGAAGATGACCTGAGAAGATGGAATGATCTTCCTTGCTCATGGATCGAGGGAATAAACATAGTAAAAATGGCCATCCTGCCAAAAGCAATCTACAGATTCAATGCAATCCCTATCAAAATACCTACACAATTTTTTAAAGACATTGAAAGTTCAATTCTGAACTTCATATGGAAAAACAAAAAACCCAGAATAGCTAAAACAATCTTGTACAATAAAAGGTGCTCCGGAGGAATCTCCATACCTGATCTCAAACTGTACTATAAAGCAATAGTAATTAAAACAGCATGGTACTGGCACAGCAACAGGCTAGTTGATCAATGGAATCGAATGGAAGACCCAGATATGAATCCACACACATATGGGCACTTGATTTTTGACAAAGAAGCTAAATCCATTCAATGGAAAAACGGATAGTATCTTCAACAAATGGTGCTGGTCTAACTGGGAGTCTATGTGTAAAAAAATGCTACTGGACCCATATTTGTCACCTTGCACAAAACTAAAATCCAAGTAGATTAAAGACCTCAACATAAAACCAGAGACACTAAGTCACTTAGAAGAAAAATTGGGGAAGAGGCTGGAACACATTGGCACAGGAGACAACTTCCTGAACAGAATACCAACGGCCCAGGCCTTAATGTCAACCATTAATAAATGGGACCTCAACAGGATGAGAAGCTTCTGTAAGGCAGGTGACACTGTCAAGAGAACAAAACAACAGCCTACAAACTGGGAAAAGATTTTCACCAACCCTACATCTGACAGAGGTCTAATATCCAAAATATATAAAGAACTCAAGAAATTAAACACCACCAAACCAAATAACCCAATTGAGAAATGGGGCTTGGAAGTAAACAGAGAGTTCTCAAGAGAGGAATATCAAATGGCTGAGAAACACTTAAAGAAATGCTCAACCTCCTTAGTCATCAGGGAAATGCAAATCAAAACAACTCTGAGATTTCATCTTACACCCATCAGAATGGCTAAGATAAAAAATTCAAGTGACACCACATGCTGGCAAGGATGTGGGGAGAGAGGAACACTCATTCCTCGCTGGTGGGAATGCAAACTAGTACAGCCACTTTGGACATCTATCTGGGCTTCCTCAAGACCCAGCTATTCCACTCCTTGGAATATACCCAGAAGATGCTCCAGCACACAACAAGAAAATTTGCTCAACCGTGTTCATAGCAGCCTTATTCATAATAGCCAGAACATGGAAACAGCCTAAGTGTCCATCAGTAGAAGAATGGATAAAGAAACTGTGGTACATATACATTATGGAATACTACTCAGCTATTAAAAACAAGGAATTCCCGAAATTTGTGGATAAATGGATTGAGCTAGAAATGATCATAATGAGTGAGTTAACCCAGAAGCAGAAAGGCTCAAATGGTATATACTTACTTATATCTGCATACTAGCCCAAGGGGCATGTCCCATGAAAGCCTTCACTTACCAGGAAACTGAGACAGAGGGGAGGACACCCTATTGGGATTCTAAATGAGAGAAGCATGGGAGAATAGCAAAATAGAAGGACCAAGAGGGTCCTAGAAACCTACAAGTAGAATATTATGATAGGCAGATTTGGGCCCAGGGGTCCCGTTCAAACTAAGGCACCAGCCAAGGACAATACAGGCGGTAAACTTTAAACCCCTACCCAGATCTAGCCAATGGTCAGAACATTCTCCACAGTTGAGTGGAGAGTGAGATATGACTTTCTCACGTACTCTGGTACCTCACATTTGACCATGTCCCCTGGAGGGGGAGACCTGGTGGCACTCAGAGGAAGGACAGCAGGTTGCCAAGTAGAGACTTGATACCCAATGAGCATATACAGGGGGAGGTAATCCCCCTCAGGAACAGTCATAGGGGAAGGGAATAATGGGAAAATGGGAGGGAGGGAAGAATGGGAGGATACAAGGGATGGGATAAACATTGAGATGTAACAAGAATAAATTAATAAAAAAATTAAAAAATAACACAACAAATGATACAATTTACAATGAAATAAGAAGGTCTTTAATGGTAATTAAATATTGTGAATAAATGGTTAATGAAATATTAAATTTTTCTATTCTTACATTTTCAAGTTTGTTATTCCATAAAGTACATTTTAAAAATTTGAAATTAACATAGTGTTCAACCTTTGAAAATAACCTTTTACTCCATCAACCTCGTGGGTGTTGTGTAGGAAAAAGTCCTGTACTACGACTATTATTTTATCTCTGTCCTCATTATCTCCATAAGCCCTGCGATTTAGCCAGGCAGATCCCCTCGTCCTTTCTTTTCTCTGTCTTCTCTAGAATTTATTATAAACATATTTCTCTCCTAAAATCAACAAGACTTCTGAAAACACATTGATCTCACAGTTCCTTCAGTTACTTATCGTTTGTTCCCTCTAAGAATTTGCCCATGAATTTCTTTTCAGCAGATAACAAACTATCTCATATTTATCAGTTTCAATCTACCCTTATTTAGAATGTCTTTAAATCATTTATTTATTCACTCATCACCAATTACTCTTGGGATAGGATATTGCTCAGAGGTAGAACATTTGCTTAGCATATGTGAGATGCTAATATTGACAACCAAGCTAGCAAGATGAAAGAAACAAACGTATTCCTTGGGAATCTATAATATGCCGAGTATCATGATGGAGATGTTTGTTGTACATGGAAATTAAAACACTCACAGTTTCTATATTTAATAGAGTTTCTCATCTGAGAAGATTATTGTAAAGGTGCTAAGCTTATGTCCAGAATAAATTTGAAATGCTAGTTCATACAATCTGAGTTTCTGACCTTTGAGCTTTATTTGAAACTAGTCTTGTTTGTAACCAATAGGGGAGTGACAGGAATCCTGCCCTTTGAGTGCTGGTCCTTCAAGCTCTCTACTGTTTTATGCTACATGGTTTGTGTGTGTGTGTGTGTGTGTGTGTGTGTGTGTGTGTGTTCTGTTCTCATTTGCCTAAGGTTAAGAATCTCTACTGTCTTGTAACTAACTTCATAACAACAGCCAGGTGTTACAGGTGGAGTCAGGCAGAATCCTAAGAGGGAGATTTTCAATGATTTTGGTTCTCTCTTCTTCAATTTTTCTATTTCTTATTTATTTGTATATATGTGTATGGACACATGTGTACCATGGCATGCTTGTGAATGGCAGGGGACAACCTTTCAGGTGTCTTAACCTTCTCCGACATGGATCCTAATATTTAACCCAGGTTGTCAAGCTTGATGGCAAGTGCCTTCACAAACTGTCCTTGTGCTTCTCTTAGCAATCAAAACTGATGTAAAATTATCCTTTTACTTAACTTAACAACATGTACTAGTATTCATCTTCCCATGAACTTTGCCGAATGCTTACTTTACAGGAACATGGACACACTTTTGATTTTCCAACACACATGTTTGATACAATCAGCACACCAATTCATGCCATTTCTTATTTGCGGATTCTTTACTTTCCACTTTTTAAACTTAAACCAGGCCAATGATCCACTCAGAAATGGGATCAAAATTTCTTGTTTATACTCTATATATTTCCAAATTTCAACCACAGAGAGTTTGTCATTAGAAAAATGAGTTGGGTGTGTTAAACTGTGAAACCATTCCCTCAATCTGATGTGCTTACTTTCTATAAACAAAAAGCAGAAAGTTACATAGAATTATTATGTTTTTTAAATGTTGTTCATTCATAATCCTTTATTATTAATATATTGTATTACTTGCAATTTTTAATCTCAAAGATGATAGATGATAGAGCCACCCAACAGAAAATATAACCCTTCCGTAATAAACTTGCTACAGATCTTCCTATAGTCAGACCTCCGTTCTCAGGAGGAATCAGTTCCTGCCACCTCACTCAGCAAGCACTGTACTCTGAACTTTGACTGGCTAAATTGGCAGAGTACTCTAGGGCATTTTTACAACACAGTTGCCAAGGTTTTTTTTTTTTTTTTCCTCTACTTTTCAAGGACACAGGATTAAGAGAAACAACGAGCCTTTTGTCTTGATATTGTTTTATAATACAATAAGAAGACTTAATTTCATGTATTTGGCAAATGTAAATAACATTTTAGACATGCAGGATTATTATGACAAATGTGTCTCTCTCTCTTTTGCCTAAGGCACACAATAAACACATTGAAAAACTTGTGACATTTTATAGCCAAGTGGAAGACTGACTATTTTTTCTTCTGCTACTGACTCTGAAAATTGATAACTTTATAGAAATGAATATATATGAACATTAATTAATATCATTTCATGTAGGTACAATCGAGTATTTTTTTTTAAAAAAATGACTCAAAAATTGTTAAATTCCTGTTTAAAGATTTACTAATCTTTATCTACAATTAAATCCAATAAACTAAGCAACTAACAAATCACTCTTCTGCTTTTCTTTTGTTTTGTTTTTACTATTTATTCTAAAACTGGGATTTCTCCGTGAGGATACTTCAGTGAGTGACTTCTGGCCTACACAGAAGCTGCACTCTACTGTGGAAGGGAGCATATGTAAGTACATGAGTTTCAAGCAAAACATTGGAGAAAGTGCCAAGTGGTACTCAACTAGGAAGCTCTCTTGGGGCAGTTGCATCTGAGCAGAGATATGAATGATACGGAATAGCAACCAAGAATATAGATAACTGGGGGAAACAAACCACGGCAGACACAATAATAAATGGAACTCTTCGGATGAAGAAAAGGGTTTGGAGGCTATAGTTGATATCACACCGGTCTGAAGGGGCAGAGTTAGTGATCAGATCACAGGAAAGAAGGCATGTTAGATACCCTGAGTGATGAGAAAGAATTCAAAATCTGTTTAAATAAAATGAGAAACAGTTAGAGAGTTCTACATAAAAGGGTGTTGGAACATACACACTTTGAGACTTTGGGACTCTGCAGAGGCAAAAGCAGGAAGAGAAAGCTCAGGCAGCTGGCCATTATAAGCCTTTGGGCAGTGGCATATCTGATAAGAACTATTGCTGCTGTTTTGAAAACAGAACACAGGGCTTCCTGGTAGATTTATTGCAGGGAGTGCAGAAATGAAGTTGGATCACCTCACAGTGCTCTTCATACCAGTGGGACAAGCTTGGGTGGAGGGGACTTGGGGAAGGAGGAAGGCAATTCTGAGAGCTCTATCTGGGCCATGGTGAATACCTACCACCATCCAACATGCAGAGAGTTTGTAGGATGAGAAGAAAACAAAGGTTTTGTTCTCAGCAACACCTCCCACAAACACGTTCAGGCGGTGCTTTTTATCTACTATTTGGACAATAATTAATGGAGGCTTTGTAGTCATCTTCAGGTTTAAAAATGAGTCCTCTAATTACTCTATTTCCTTTTTTTTCCCCAAATGTACAACCACTTGCTCTCACGTATCAGCTCAGCAATTAGGAAACATATCCTTAGCTTCTGTCTTCCTGTTGCTCACACCTCTCCGTCCTCGACTAGTGGTGGCTTGCAACTAAGAGAGGCATCTTCGGATGTATTGTTTTAGCACCTCTTTTGTTCTTAAAGATTGTTTGCTAAAGTACTGAGGGCCATCAGACTTTCTGGCCTCTGTCACTTCACTATTGTTAATTTTTTTTTTTTTTTTTTTTTTTTTTTTTTTACTCTTTTACAATGTCATACAAGTATATAGATAGTTTTGGATTTTTTAAACCCTCATTGTTTTCTAGTATACCTTCTTCCCATTTGAAACCCTTATTCTTCCCAAGTCCCCTCCCAGAGATAGTTGTGATCACTTCAATGACCATAATTGGGGATTATTTACTACAACATGGCAGTTATCAAAATGGCTATAGCACTGATCACTTTGCCCCTTTAAAGTTCTCTATGAGATTAAGGTAGAGAAGCACTCTGCTTTCTAGCCTGTGTGGTGGTTTGAGTGAGAAATGTCCCTTATAAGTCCAAGTATTTGTATACTGTGTCTCTAGTTGATGGTGCTGTTTGTGAAGTGTGTGGAACTTTCTGGAAGTAGACCCTTGCTGGAGAAAGTACATCACCGGAAGTGAGCTTTGAGGTTATAGAGCCTCATCCCAATTTGAATTCATGCTCTCTGCTTCCTGTGTGCAACTGAGGGATTGGGATTTGATTTTGCAGCATGCTTCATGGGCTTCCTGCAGCCATGCCTTCCCTGCCTTTATGGATATCTAGCCCTCTAGAATCATAAGGCAAAAATAAAATATTTTTTCAATTATTTGCTTTTTGACAGGGTATCTTATCACAGCAACACATAAATAACTAGTAAAGCTTAGTGTATTATTTATACATAATTATCTGGTACCTGATTTATAAGGAGGAGGAGTTAATAAGTGTTCAATAATAATTATAACGTTGAGTCATAGTTTAGCACCCTGCTATATGTGATATGTCCTCAGGCTACGTATGTGAATAGACAAAAAGAAGAATGGGGTGAGATCCTATCATTCTTGACTGCTACACATTTTGTCCTGACAACAGGGCTTCCTAGTACCCCCTGCTGTCACAGTACCAAACTTTGCCAAGAAGCAGATGGAAATCACTCTGCTAAGTTTCAAGAGGTGCGGATGTATTATAGTTTTGCCGTTTATCATTTCTGTAGCTATGGGAAGACTAGTGCTTCTGTTCTTGGTTTCTTTCTAGTGTTCTGAGGCAAAAAGCTTGAATTCTCAAAAACATTGTCTAGATCATACACAGTTATGTGTGTGGAAAGATTTTATAATATGGTCCAAAATTTATTCACATTGAAACATATGAAATCCCATGGTGCTCTTCCCTCACAGCATAAACTCGAAACAAAAGCAAGAGCCGTACTCCTCACTCTGTAGACCACTTGTGCAGTGAACTACTGTGGCTAGTTTTTGCCAGCACTCACAGCTAGCAATCAGACTATTATGAATTTGTCAAGTCAGGATCTTTACTCTCATTTTCATATCACAACAGTGCAATGCTATCAATAGTCATAGCAACACTTCAAATAAAATATTTCAGCCAAGAAATGATTGCTTTCAATATTTCTTTATAACATTTACAACAAAGAAAGGTATCCTTTACACCCCAGAAGGAAGGCCAATGAATGTTAAGCTGCTATGTGGAATTTTTCAAATCCCATAAATTAATTAATGGATGAAGATCAGTTTGACATTTATCTAAATAATGGATAACTGTAAATTAAAGTGTAAAATTATGCGTATCTTCATAAGTCTAGTTAGGTAAAGTTTGCTTCTAGAAATTTAACTTTGGTTAATATGCTCATTTTTCCCTAAGACTCCCCCATGTGAATCTTGGCAAAAATACTGGTCTGGAAGTCTTAAATTAAGCCCATTCTCTTATTTTTAAATTGTAGTTTATTAATGCTTAGATTTACTTCCTCACTTAACTTTTTCTACTCTTCTTAGCCGTAATTTGACATCGATTAGTGTGACATGAAATGGACAGACTTCCATAAAATAGAAGGGACTAAACCAGTGTTTTAGCCTGCTTCATGTGCCATGCTCACATTATGGTTACCACTTAATAATCAGATGATATATGGAGTTCATGAACTTCATTTTATAAAACAAAATACTTTGTATATAAGACTTTGAGGAATTGATATGAAACTAGCTGGAAGTCTCCTCCCTAATGATTAGCTCTCATAATCTCCAAGTTTCCTATGCTAATTATCAAAGGGAGTAACACAATCAATAGCTGTATCTAAGTATAAAACCTGTAAGGCAAAATAAAGGCTTCCAGTGCAGAAAGCCCCCATCCTGAAATTTGCAATAGTGGCACTTATATCTTGGTAGTAACCAGTGGCTTTCTAACTGGATTTAGGGCCCACTCAATAAAAGTAAATTTATACTTCGTATTATAAATCTATCCAACTATCCATTTCTGGAAAGGTCATAGAAACTCCTGTTTCCACGTTCCGAAGCAAATATAATTTTTTATTACATTCTAAGCATCCAATTTTATATCCACAGTTAAATGTAGATCTCACTCCTAGCCAAATGAAATTCTTTTTGCAAGAGATAGAGACCATTACAGAGATACAAAACTGGTCAAGATTCAGAGATTAAGTAGCAGTTGGGTAAGTACACCCATCTGATATATGTTCAACTCAATTAACAGCTACGGCTTATGGAAGAGATTCATGAGCTTGAGAATCAGGATAACTGCTAAAAAATTAGTGCCTTCAAGATATGGCAGAAAAGCTGTAGCAATGAACTCTCAATATCATTGCCTAAATAAGAACTGCATAATGGCAACGCCGGTAGATACAGCAGTGTGCATGGAGGAAATTTCATGAACTCCCACAGTAAATGAAGAGCTATAGGTAGTAAGTGATTGCTGACAGAGAACAGTGATTCCTCTCCAAAGATATGCTCCCTGATAGATTATCCAATCCCAAGTAGCCATCCCTAAACATATGTACATTAAATAGACTCAGCAGATTGCATTCATACAGATATATCTATGTGTATATATAAAACAATAATAATTAATAAAGAAGATACTATGAAATAGAGTAGTTGAGAGGTCATGGGGAGAAACTGGAGGGGGAAAAGGAGGACTAAAAATGATACAAATGTAGTAATCATGTTTAAAATCCTCAAAGGAAAAAAATCAAATTTAAAAACAGAAAAGTCTATGCACCTTTAAACTACTAAGACATATTTTTTTCAAAGAATATAGATAAAACTTTCAAACTCATGTTTTTTCTTCTCCAGCCTCTGCTCTATTACAACCCTTAGAAACTCACTTAGCTACTTTAACCAATAAGGAGAATGAATTAATTGATTAAAAATTATTTTGTTTTACTATATATGCAGATGCCCCGGTGAAGACACATGCAGGCCCTATGCTTGCTATTTCAGTCCTCTGTGAGTACATACGAGCTTTGCTCATGTTGATTTAGACAGCCTTTATTTATTGATGCTCTTCATTCCCTCTGGCTTTTACATTCCCTCTGCCTCTTTTTCCTTGGGGTTCCCTGAGCTCTGAGAAGAGGTATTTGACAGGGAAACTCCATTTATAGCCATGTGCTCCAAGGATCCTCCCTCTCTGCTTACTGTCTAGCTCTCTGTATTTGTTCCCATCGGATGCATGGGGAAGCTACTCTGATGATAGATGAATAAGGCACACATCTATGAGTATAGCAAAATATCAGTGATAGTCTCCATAGCACTACTTTTTAAAAAGACCGGTAGTGTTTGATTTTCCCCTAGGTCTCTGGACTATTTAGTTTTTAGTTGTTGGTCACCCAAGCAGTGTCAGGTATGGGTTCCATCTCATGAGTGAGGCTAGCTTTCAGTTTAGGCTTTTTGTTTTGTTTTGTTTTGTTTTTAATGGGACTCCTGAGTATGCAAATTAGTGGGTTTCTGATTATTGTGCCTTCTGTTGGGCTCTTTTTCTTCTGTTGGTTTGCCATGTTCAACCTCAATGTGATGTTTTTTGTTTTATGGTATTATGTATTATGGTATTATTACATTTTGTTGATTTCTCTTAGAAATCTGCTCTTTTCTAATGAGATACAGAAGATCTGGATGGAGAGAAAATGTGGAGGAGTTGAGAAAAGTAGACGGAGTGGAAACTGTTGTCAGTATGAGAAAGAGAAATCTATTTTTAATAAATAGAAAATATTTTTGTTATTTTGGTTTCACATTGTTCTGGCATATAGGAAAATCTTAAATCTCTAAAGATATTTTTAAATTTGTTAAATGGTGTCTTACAGTTTCTCTTTCTGTGAAGAGACACTCTGACCACAGCACCTCCTATAAAAGAAAATATTTAATTGTGGCTGTCTTACAGATTCAGAGGATTACTCCATTATTATCATGGCGGCAAACATAACAGTGTTCAGCCAGAAATGGTACTGGATGGAGGATCTTAGAGTTCTACATCTAGATCCTTAGGCAGCAGAAGGAAACTTGTCACACTGGCCAGACTTGAGGTTATAATACTGCAAAGTCCACCCCCACAGTGACTCCACAAAGCCACACTTCCTGTTAGTGCCACTCCCTCTGGGCTAAGCATTCACATATCAGTCTAGTGGGGTCATACATATTCAAACCTCCTCAGGTAGGGGAAAAAAAACAAATATAAGATACTTGTACAAGCAATGCTTTGAATGTGTAATACTTACATGCATTGTTTCTATACTCCAATAAGCAGTAGCCCCCAGCTCCTCCCTCCCCTTCATCTGCTCTCAAATTCATGACATCGTTAATTACTGGTTTGGCATGCACATATGCGTTCGTGTGTGTGTGTGTGTGTGTGTGTGTGTGTGTGTGTGTGTGTGTGTGTGTTTGTTTGCCTGTGTGCACACATGTACATGTGCATGGGCATGCTAACACATGTGCACCTGTGTATTCAACCATAAGTATTTGTATGTATTTGAATTTCAAGCTGTTCACAGGGTTTGGATATACTTTCAGAGAGATCTTTTCCCAAACATGTAAGGAACAACAGTATGCACAAACTATAACCATTTTCTTCCTCTTGAAAACCCCTGTCCTCCATCCTATTGGGACTTTAAATGAGAGAAGCATGGGAGAATAGCAAAGTAGAAGGATCAAGAGGGTCCTAGAAACCTACAAGTAGAACATTATGATAGGCAGATTTGGGCCCAGGGGTCCCGCTCAAACTGAGGCACCAGTCAAGGACAGTACAGGCGGTAAACTTTAAGCCCCTACCGAGATCTGGCCAACGGTCAGAACATTCTCCACAGTTGAGTGGAGAGTGGGATATGACTTTGTCAAGTACTCTGGTGCCTCACATTTGACCATGTCCCCTGGAGGGGGAGACCTGGTGGCACTCAGAGGAAGGACAGCAGGTTGCCAAGAAGAGACTTGATACCCTATGAGCATATACAGGGGGAGGTAATCCTCCTCAGGAACAGTCATAGGGTAGGGGAATAATGGGAATATGGGGGGGATGGAAGAATGGGAGAATACAAGGGATGGGATAAACATTGAGATGTAACAAGAATAAATTAATAAAAAAAAAAAAAAAAAAAAAAGAGTGCAACTGGGCTCCCACATCCACTAAACAGAACAAAACAAAACAAAACAAAACAAAACAAAAAAACCACTGTTCTCGCTTAGGGGAAACTACAGTCAGTGATATGTACCATATTTTTCCAGGTATTCTCTTTTTACACAGTCATTTTTTAACCAGAAGTACTAAAGGGAAATTTAAAAACCACAGAGCTTTCATATTATTCTTATCAGTATTTTAAGGAGCTAAAATATATATTTATAAATATCTAGGTGCTAGGGAAGAATCACTGTTTCTTTTTATGTTCATAGCATAATACCCTGCATTCAAGGAATTCTGCATACACATAAGTATCTATTTAATACTTTTTATTTTAATGTGCATTGGTGTTTGGCATGCAAGTATGTCTGTGTGAGGGTGACAGATATTGGATTTACAGATAATTGTGAGTTGCCATGTGGGTACTGGGAATTGAACACAGGTCCTCTGGAAGATTCTTAACTGCTGAACCATCTCCCCAGTCCCGTATCTATTTAATCTTATATGGAAATAAGATAGCAAAATTGCAAATACCACATTAATAAATGGAAATCAGGGATGTATATGTACAGTAGTGGTGGCTGCCTACCTTAGCCATGCTACCTGCACTGCTACTTACCTTGTGCTAGTTGTTCCTCCTTTAGTATGATTCTCTACATGCACAAAGGTACAGATCAAAGTTCCTGTAGAGATTCATACGCAGCTATAAACCAGACAATAGGGACCTGGACATGTAGCTCATCGATATGGTACTTACCTACCATAGCCCAAGGCCATGATTTTGTTCCCCAGCGTTACAAAACAAACAACAATTCACAAGTATAAATGGAACCTGACATATTGTTTTTTACTTTTCATTTCAGTACTTTATTTTCTAAAGTTGTATTCAGATGCTGTATGTCATATGTTGCCAAAATGGTTATAGAACTAATATGAGTTTTCCTAAATAGTCAAAATCAGGATTGTCTGAGAACGAACAACAAAACAAAATAGAAAACAAACAGACAAATAAAACAATGTTGTAGGAATTACAATTCTAGATTTTAAGATATATCTGGAATTGTAATTCTGTAATTTTGGAATTGTAATTCAAGCAACACAGTATTGGCAAAAAAGTAGACCTGTACCAGTGTAACAAAATTCTAGACCTAAACATGTACATATGTAACTTTAGCCACTTAATATTTGACCAAGATGCCAAAAAATAAAAGCATATTTAGCAAATGGTGCTGGGAATATTGAATATTTACACACATAAGGATGAAATTAGACCTACATCTGTCACCTTGCCAAAACAAATAAACAAAACAACGCAGCATACCTTCAAATGGTTCAAAATGCTAAACCTGAAACATTCAAACACTAAAGGTTTTAGAAGAAAACTTATGAAGAATCCTTCATGTAGGAGAGGACTTACGGACTTACTGCATTTGCTCAAAGATCAACAATTGAAGAGTGGGGCTGAAAAGCATCTGCACAGCAAAGATGAAGTGGGTATAGAGGAAGTGCACAGTATGGGAAAGGATCGCTGTCAGCTATGCTTTTCACAAAAGTTTAATATCCAGAATATACAAAGAACTCAAAAAATATGGAAAAAGACAAATGACCCAATTCAGAAGGTGATCTTGGGCCCTGAATGAGAGATCTCAAAAGAAGAAAAGAAAATGATTAAGAGATCTCAAAGAAAACTTCATCATTTCTAACAACTAGGGAAAATTTCATCTTACTTCTGTCAGAATGGCAAAGACCAATGGAATAATAGGCAGTAAATGCTGGAGGGGATGTGGTGGAAAGGAGACCCTCATTCACTGTTGGTGGGGTTGCAATCTGGTGTCACCACTATGGAATTCAGTGTGGAAACCTTCCAAAGGCTAAGCGTTCATCTACCATATGATCCAGCTATATAACTCCTGGGCATATGCCCAAAGGAATTGACATCATAATTCACAAATCATTTCTTATCCATCATGGTTGCCACTCTTCTCACAATAGCTAGACAGGGAAACAACCTAAATGTCCTACAACTAATGAAAAGGTAATGAAAATGTGTGCATCTCCACCATGGAATACTATTTAGTGGTAAGAAAAATAACATCAGAAACTTTGCAAGTTGATGAGTGGAACCAGGAAAGATCATATTTTTGAGTGAAGTAACACAGGCCTAGGACAAATACTACCATGTTTTCTCTTACTGGATGCTCTTAGGTCCAACTCTTCAGATGTGAGTAGATAGCATGTAGTAACTACAGAAACCAGCAGAGTAAAATGGGACTATTGATAAGATAGGGGGCTGAGGAAGAACAGAGAGTGAAATAGCAGGTTACAAGAAATTTAATGAGGAAAATGGAAAAGGGGGAGCTACTTAGAGAGGGGAAGCAAGATAGACACAGATGAAGATGGGAGGAATGTTGAGGGAAATGGTAGGATGCAAGTATCTGATGGGGGAAAGGGAGGCTCCTTATGGAGGTGGCAGGAGGAAACACAGAAGAAGGTGAGAGGGAGATAAAGAAAAGGGGATAGGAGGACACAAGTGGTTTGGTGGGGTAAACAGGCAAAGGGGGGCTCCTTAAAAGGGGAATAGAGACTATAGAAGAAGGTAGAAAGAAAGTAGAGGGAAATGGTAGAATGTAAGTGATCTAATAGGGGGAGAGAATAAGAGCAGCTCCTTAGAGGGAAGGAATGTCTGAAAATAAAGAAAAGGAGGTAGGAAGGTAAAATAAAAATGCAGATAGATGAAAAATGCTGAAAAAATACAAAGAATTATACTATTAAGTATTTAGATTAAAAGCTATAATTGCATATATATATATATATATATATATATATATATATATATTCAGTGTTATGATTTTTTGTCATTTAAGCTTACTCCAAAAGTCAAAGAGCACCTAATAAAAACATCAATACCAGACATGGGAAGGCCTCTTTTGAGTTACTTGCCAGGGCTATCTAAGAGACTCCCAAAAATATGCCCTATAGCTGTTCTTTGGTAATTTTCTAGAGGTGGAAGATAAATCTCTATTATTGAAGACACTATGCACTTAGGACACAAGGCTGAAACTTGCCTAAATGTCCCCTCTCTGAGGGATGCTTTCATGATGCTAGAATGCACCATGCAAGCTTCCAAAGGAGTGAGGCAACCAAAAGTCCCAACCAGGTGTGAAGCCTATGAACTGCATCAATGACCAGCATAGGATCATAACCCTATAGGTACATTAGTGTCACATATATCTCGGCAGTAACTAATGGCTCTCTAATTGGACTTAAGACCCATCCAGCAAAAGGAATAATATGTCTAGTACTGGAAATCTAGCTAACTAGTGCTAGTTAAATCATAGTTAGTAGAGAACATATAAGCACTCACTTACTAAACAAGCATAAGAATCTTTAAACTCACAGGTGAGTGTCAACTTCACTCCTCATTGAGGAAATTTCTCTTTGCCACAGATGAAGACTACTACAGAAAACCCTAACCCATTAATATGCAGAGTTGGGGATCCTAATTTCAACAGATACATTTACAAAACACTTGCGGGTTTTTTTGTTTTGTTTTGTTTTGTTTGTTTTTTTGTTTTTTTGTTTTTTTTTTTTTTTTTTTTTGCTGTGAGGTTGTATCTCCAAGAAACATTAGAAGCTACATGTGTAAGATCTCACCAACATGACTGCCCAAACTTGAGCTGAACAAGGAGACACAAAAGAACATGCCAAACTAGATGTTGAAAACCCACAAACTCTCAACCCTACACAAAGAACCATAGGCAACTGAGTAAGGCTAGGAGCAGGAAAAGTAGCCCTCTCCAGGAAAACGCACAGCAATTAGTTGCCCAGTGCCAAATGGTCAGCTCAGAAAACACATATAAAGATATATACTATATGCACTCAACAAGTTAAAATTTGAATATATATGTACAGATAAATACATATCTGCATGCAATAACAATTGATTAAAAAAGAGGTCCTGAATTTGAAGAAGAGCAAGGAGGTGTATATGGGAGGATTTGGAAGGAAGAAAGGGAAGGTAGAGATGTTATAATTAAAATAGAATGTCAAAAATAACCAAACAAAAGCATTAAGGATGTGTTTTGCTAAAGATCTTCCAATGACATATCAGAAGTGTTCAATGAAAAGCAATGGACTATTATTAAATCTTGTAAGGTTGATATTTTAAACATGCTACTGAAACTATTAAATTCTATTAATGAGAGTCACTGTTTTATATTTTCTTATGCTTTTCCTCTTCGAAAATTTAAGTGGCATACAGTAAATATAGAACAACTTGCATTTCTAGTCATATATGAATGTAACCACTAATATGAATGTAACCACTAGTATGTATGATTTTAGAGTTGTTTGGCACTGGACAACCAATTGGTATGTCCTTCTCTGAAGAGAACCAACTTTTACTCTTAGCTTTACTCTGTAAGGTACTTTTCTATTAAATTTGAAAAACATGAAAATACATATCTGTTTAGCCATAAGTTATTATATATTATTGGGCTGATATTTTTTAAAGAAAAGAGAATTACAGGCATCAAATAGAACACTCCTATATTTCTACAGGGTTTCAATATACGTAAAAGCCATATAAACAGTAGTAAACTGGGCTGTAGATCTCTTATCTAGACACAATGTCAGCATCCTATTTTCAGGATTTGTAACCCACCAAGTCTTCTTTCCAGCTGTGGCACATTCACTGTTAAGCCTTCCTAATTACACTACCAACTTTTGAGATATATCTCTGGCTGCAGCACCGTATCATTAGCTAAGTCTGAGAGAAAAGAACAGAATGTCAGCAGGAGAAAGGACTCCTCAGCTTGAGACTTGACTGCATAAAGCATTTATGATGATTAGAACAATTTATGAGTGAAACTGGGGAAAGTTAGATGCCACTTAAAGAGCAAAAATAAGCGCATTCAACAAAATGCTCAGTCCCCCTCAGAACCACCCTAGAATAGTCATCTAAGCTATTTCTCATGTCTGTATGTCATTATTTCCTGTCTACCAAATTCTACAGGAAGTCTTAAACTTCAGGAGATTTGTTCCTATATCAAGTACTTTTTCCTATTGTACTTATTGAATGACTTTTTGATTCTTTGCATTCACAAATTTGTTTGTGCTTGCTTTCACTTCTAGATACCCTTAAAAATAAGCAGATACAGGGGGAGAAAGTTCCCCTCAGGAACAGTCATAGGGGAGGGGAATAAGGGAGAAATGGGAGGGAGGGAAGAATGGGAGGATACAAGGGATAGGATAACCATTGAGATGTAACAAGAATAAATTAATAAAAAAAAGAATAAAGCTATTATGAACATAAAAAAATTATAATGATGACATTTTTTCCTCACTATCTCTTGCCTTTTCTGTCCTTTTGGGAGAGGAATTTATTTTGGAAACCAAGCTGGCCTAGACTGAGGATCTTCCTACCTTTGCTTCTCCAGAGTTAGAGTGACAAGGAAGTACTACCACATGCAACTATCCCTGTCATTTAACACAGTAACATAACATTATCTCTGATCATGCACTTCTTTTTTATCTTGTAATTTAAACCACTAAACATTATATACCATATCATATTATAATACAACATTAAGAGCATACTCAGAGTTCTGAATTACTGAAGCTGTAAAGAAAAGCTTTAAATCATTTTCTTGGTATCAAGAGAAATCAACTATTAAATTCAAATCATATGACAAAGTTACACTACTTAGTGGACAGCCTTAAAGATGCAAAGATGTTAAATCATATATGGACTATTTAGAAAACAATGAAAAGTTCAAGATAATAATCTGTCATTTGTCCTTTTGATTCACCTGAAAATATCATCATGTGCTTTTGACAATTCAGACCCACCACAAAATTAATGTTAGTGCAATGAAGACACATAATGTAGAAGTTAATTGATCAGACAGATATTTTTTAACCTCCTCTGAAATTAAAGAAGCATTTAATCTAGAATTTGAATGAACGTATACCAAAAACCCATATGTTACATAAAAATAATATGCTAAAAACTTACATAATTGCCTAGGAGTCTATATTACTATAAAGAAAATTATTAATTTGTCAAATATATGTAAAATATAAGAAAACTATTTTTGATGCACTAAGAAAAGCATATTACAATAATTTTTCCTCATGTACATTTATGTATGCACATATAAATTCACACCAGTTTATACTTGAAAATGTAAATCTTTTTTAACACTAAAATTCTACATAGTAAACAATTTTCAGAATCTGAATGCATGAAAAGCTGATCACTATTAATGTCCACACTGGGGGAAATACCATCATAGCAAGGCATTTTCATGCATGGAAAAAAACCACTATATGCTAATAAGTATAAAATAGAAATAACTAGAATTCCTGTAGTTAATGTTCTAAAGACCAACATACCCTTACTGGATGGCATAATTAAATACTGTGATACGACACAAAACAATTTCTTAATTATATAAAACCTAAAGTACTAGGTAAAGTTGTAAGATCTTTTAGGTTAAAGGTCTTTTGTTTGATTAATTTCTTCTGGTATCAAAAATCCAAGTGACAGCACATGCTGGCAAGAATGTGGAGAAAGGGGAACACTCCTCCATTGCTAGTGTGAGTGAAATCTTGTACAATCACTTTGGAAATCAGTTTTGTGCTTTCTCAGAAAATTGGAAATAATGCTATCTCAAGACCCAGCTATACCACACCTGGGCATATACTTGAAAGATGCTCCACCATACAATAAAGACATTTACTCAACTATGTTTACAGAAGCTTTATTCATAATAGCCAGAATATGGAAATAACCTCAACCAAAGCACGGATAAAGAAACTGTGCTACCAATATGGGAGTAAGGACTATTTCTGACATGGACTCTGGCCCCCGACATTGATCACTTCTTCTTGGCAGGGCGGCCTTGCCAGGCCACAGAGGAGAGAATACAGGTTGTACAGATGAGACTTGATAGGCTGAGGTCAGATATGTGGGGAGGAGGACTCCCCTATCTGAGGACTAGGGGAGGGAGAGAGAGGGAATGAACAAGAGAGGAGATGAGGAAGGGCGATATAATCAGCATGTAAAGAATTCAAACTGCAGAACAAGCAGGTAACTTATATTGCTAATACCATTACATGGGAATAGCTCTGAGACTGGCTGAGAGATGAATGTCTATACATAGACAAGGCTTTTTGTTGGTCACAGAATCCCTGTGACTTAATATTAGATGTCATTCTTTGTATGGCGTGAATGAAAATTTGCAGATGTCTTTCTTCTGCTCATACAAAGAGCAGAGAACAAGCCTTAATTGTCCCGTGCATCCCATACCACTCATACATTTATAATTTTAAGACTGTATAATGCTTGTGAGAAATTATATGTTTTCAGAACTGGATATTGACTCTGGATCGGACGTGACAGAATCCATTCCTCTCCGCATGCTGGACACTGACATCCTGCATCCTTCATGTTCCAGCACCAAGTGCTTCAGTTCTTCTTCTTCATCAGAACAAGACAGCTCCCAAACTTTGGAGAAAGCTTCCGATCCCAATTGGTCCAGCATTTCAGACTGTCCCACACAAGACTCCTATTAAGCCTGAAATTTCTCAACATTTAGAAGTTGGACTACAAATGTTATTCCTAGCTTGTGTAACCATTTTCTCCAATTTTGTTTGGGTCCCAACAAAGGTATTATTTGACTCAAGTCAGCCAGAAGAAACCTTAAGAGAATGACACCCCATTTCCCTTAAGGGGGGGTTGCGTAGGTTCTTGGTTGCTTTCTTGGGCTATAGATGTTCACTTTCATTGGGTGTGATACGACACAAAACAATTTCTTAATTATATAAAACCTAAAGTACTAGGTAAGATCTTTTAAGGTTGACTATAAGTTACTATTGGCCTTACTCAGAGAGAAAATAAGGGATTGGATTCAGGGAAGTCTGTCTTTTTCTTTATCTTTCTTTCTTAGGGTTGGAGATAGGGGTTGAAAAGAAAGAAGGAGGTATATAGAAACATACAGGGATGGAAGGATAAAAAGTAGATTGTTGAATCTACTCCTCAACATAAGGACTTAATTGTTACTGACAAGGTTATTTATAATTTATTGGTACAGAATTTTGTATATTGATGCAAAATGAGTTTAATTTTGATACATTGCTATAGAATTGAAATTTAAGACTGTTCTTCACACACATTATATATATTTCTACTCTTATATGTGATATTGTACCCATACAACTCAAGTAGAATACAAGGTTTACCTCCAATATGTTGAAAGTGCTATTGCAGGCTGTTTAGGACAAGTAAGTTATACAAGTTAATTGTTAGTTTATCAAATCATGGTCATGTCAACTACTTGTCTACTTATATTACAAGATTATATATCCTATGTTTAACAGCTAGATATGATTCTATAGACAGATAAGGTAAAATAGATAAGGTCTTCAAAAATGTCAGATACCTACAGATTATGGCATTTAAATATGTTTTTACTATTTTAAAGATTCTTTGACAATAAGACAAGTTAACTTGTGGCAACACCCAGCTTATCTCAAAAAAGATGATAAGAATTAAAGAACCTCTTTATGGAGATGGCTTCAAATGTGGCAAACCAGCCAATGGGGAAAATGTTCTTATTTCTACCACAGACAGAATTCTGCCTAAAAATGGGCAAGCTTAGATGCAGGCAGAGTTGACAGCCAAACTGTCAAGACAGGGTGAGCAGATCCTCAAAAGTTCCTGCCTCACAGATGTGTCTGTCAAATATATTAGGCCTGAAGGCTGAACATGATGCTGCACCATTATAGAGAGTTTTGGGTAACTGTTCAGACAACCATCTCTGTCATCTTCTCATTTTGGAAGCTACTAATCTGCACTTTCTTTCTACTCAGGTAATTCATTTTATTCATCCTCAAGTCTCTAATGGGGATGAAGACCAGATAGTTTAGTTTTACAATTAAGTTTAGATGTTTAGGGGTTAAGATATTTTTATGTTTAGATAGATGTTTTAAGCTTATAGAGATGAGATATGATATTGACTTACATTCAGAATTTTAGACTCACCAAGATAGGAAAGATCTTTTCTCCAGAGTTGCCAAATATAAACAGCCAAAACACTATGCATGTAACATTAACATAATTCCTGAATTTCTGTTGTTCTTCTTCCTATATATACTTTATTTTACATATGTGTAATAATATAAGCATATATATAAATAAAAATATTAAAAATAAAAATAAAATAAAGAAAATGTGCTACATTTATACAGTGGAATACTACACTGCTATTAAAAAGGAAATCTTGAAATTTGCAAACAAATGAACAGAACTAGAAAAGACCACCCTGGGCTGGAAACATGGCTTAGCTGTTAAAGGCTAGGCTCACAACAAAAATAGAAAAGATCATCCTGAATATGATAACTCTGGCCCAGAGTGTCATTCATGGTGTAGACTGACTTATAAGCGGATTTCAATCACATAATATAGGATAACCACACTACAATACACAAACCTAAAAAAGCTAAATCAAAAAGAGAACCCTAGAGAGGCTGCTTAATTTTCATTCAGAAGGGCAAAAGGAATAGACACTGGAAAAGGTTAAAGAGAAGGAACAAGATGAGATCCCATCATAAACATTCTCTGAAAAACTCCACCCAGCAGGGCATCAAAGCAGATGCTGTGATTCGAAGCCAAACTTTGGAGTGGAGTTCAGAGTGACCTAGAGAAGAGTTGGGCAATAGAAGAAACAAGAGTGAACAGGAGATCCACAAGAAGATCAGCAGAGCTAACAAATCTGGACTGGGGGTTTGGTAGAGGTGGGCGGTTTGCTACAGAGACTCATGAACCATCCTAGGATCATGCATGGTGAGAACTAGACTCTCTGCTCAGATGTAGTACATAGACAGCACAGTCTCCTTTTGGGTCCCATAATATGGGGCTACCTCTGACATGGACTCTGGTACCCACTCATTGATCAGTTCCCCCTGGTGGGGCTACCTTGCCAGGTCATAGGGAGAGAGGATGCAGACAGTCCAGATGATATTTGATAGGCTGAGGTCTGAAGTTAGGGGAGGAGGGCTACCCCTTCTTAAGAAGGATTGGAGGGAGGGAGGGTAGGAGGGTGGGAGAGGGAGGAAGGGAGGAACTACAATCAGGATGTAAAATGAATAAATTAAAAATATCAAAAAAAAAAAAAAAAAGATTTGGTATAGTCTTACATGAAGACTCTTGATAGTTTGTTCCTCAGTCAACATTTAAGTCATTTAGACATTCAAACTGAGGTCCACATGAGTAACATTCACTTCTGTTAAGCTAATATAACAACTCAATATCTCTTTCTAATAAGGGAGAATTTAGAACAAGTTTTGAAATAACGCTAGTCTTATAAAGGGGGTGTATTAGAGCTTCTATTGCTGTGATAAGTACCATGACTAAAAGAAACTTGGGAAGGAAAAGATTGGTTTCAGTTTACAAATCTCAGATCACACTCCATCACTGAAAGAAATCAGTCTAGGACTCAAAACGGGGAACCAAAGCAGACACCACAGAGAAAAGTACCTACTAGGTTGTTCCCAATGACAGGCTCTGTTTGCTATCTCTTACCACAGAGGGTTACCTACAAAAAGGTGGCATCACCCACAATGAGTTAGACTATTCCACATCAACCCTCAGTCAAGAAAATGCCCTATAGACTCACCTACAGTCCAATCTTATGAAGCATTATTTTCTGTTGAGGTTCTTTCTTTCCAGATAACTATATTATGTCAAATTGAAAAAACTAACCAGGACAGGAAATCTCAGAGAAATGTTTATGTTTTAAAATGTTCCTTCCAAAGCTCTAATAAACAATATAATAAAACAAAACCAGCTCCAGTTCTAAAATTGGATTTCTAGTCTTATTACAGAATAAATATTGGCTTTTGTACGTGAAAGCTTGGCTACACTTCTCATTGTGGTATACCTGAGCGATAGTGTTATCCAAAGTAGCTTCAAATAGTAAAAGGGACCATCTTCAAGACTTGTGTTGAACCAACGAAAAAGAAAAAATATTTCTTAAAAAATTTAATAGCCAAAAAAATCAAGCCTATAATCAGAATTTGGGCATACATTTCAAACATGATATACATATATACATAATGATTTTATCTAAAAAATCTGATTTACTAAGGTTATATATGAAATCTAGACTTGCAAGCATCTAAAAATATCTACAAATATGTGAATCAAAGATGAAAGAATTGTGGGCTGGCAAGATGGCTTGGCAAGGAAAGGTGCTTACCATCTTTATTCCCCCAAATTCATATGGTAGAAGGAGATAACCAAAGCCAAAAGGTATACTATAGTCTCCACACAAGTATCATGGCAAGCATATGCTCACACAAATACACATGCATACATGTGTGCATAGACACACACACACACATACATACAAACACACACATACAAACACACACTCTCATACAACCACGCATTAAATGTAAAATAAAATTAGGGAATACAAGATTCATTCACAATCCATTATCAAACCAGGGGATTTCAAGACATTTATTATGATCACTGTTAAGTTAATGAAAGCAAAAATGATTAGAGACACAAATGTACCCCACAATAGAATTCTAAGTGTGTTTTGTTAGACATAAAATATTCAATGCAAGACAGCCTTAAAAGCAAGTGCATACATTTTGAATTCTTCCTTAAGATTGTAACGTAGAAATCCTGAAGGAGCTCTATCCTTCTGGATGCCCTGAATATTCCAGACTTAAGATGGGCAGTAACTCCAAAAAATTTAAAGCCTACAAGCCTGTCCCACTGCAATCAGACTTGCCAGTCCCTCTCCGTTTCCCTCCTCTCTCTCTGCCAATGACTGGATGGATAATTGACAGATAGAAAATGGACAGGCAGACAGGTAAACAGATGTCTAATAGATTCACTTGTGCAGAACCCTGGATGAGAGAATATCTAATATTCACTGATTTGTGTTACCTCATATCTTGTTTATAACTTGATCATAGTCAAACTGTGTTATTGATTTAAGTGCAAACTATATTTTGAGTATCATTCATTAACTTAATTTTATTGGACTTAAGAAAACTTGAATTTTTCCCAGAGAGCTTATACAAAATTATTGTTCATTAAAATGAACTTCAACTAATTCTTTAAATTTTTAATTTTTTACTATTCTTTTATAAATATTTCATTTCCAAATTCCCCTGGGTACTAAGACAAACTCTATTCTGGTATTTGTTCTTGATAACATTGAGCTTTCCACTCTGTTTTCCAACCTGTTTTTCACATTTTATCTAGTTGACATCAAAGCAGGAGTAATAAAAGGAAAATTTTCCTCTGGCATTGAATTGAGTACTATGGGATTGCTTTGAAGAGTAAGCCAGGCACGAGAGAAACAGACATAGCTTCAAGACACTACATCTGTGGAAGAGCTGCACTGTTCTGGAACAGTGGTATCTTACAGCTCTCTTTGAGAAAATCACCAGTCTATCTGGAGGTGTATGTAGCTTACTTTACAAGTGTAAGGCCCTGGCGTTGAGTCTCCAGCACTAGATAAACACACAAAGAAACAACAGAGTCTTAGAAGCAAATTATTTGGAGTGAGTGGCATTCCTAGTGTGGCCAGCACTATTCTTCTCCACAGAGGCCCCAGGAAATAACTCAAGGCTGTGTAAAAGGCCACATGACTCAGCTGAAGGCCACACTTTCTGTCATAGGCTCCTCTGATGTAGGAGGCTGAGAAATTTATGAATTTATTCTTTCTGTTCTCATGAAGAAAGAGAAAATTGACTTCAAGGTTGTCTCTTTTTCTTCTCTATTTATCCTTACCAATCAGTACCTTCCTCCTTTGATCTTCCAGTTACGAGACTTGAGGATTTACAGACCATCCAAGCCTTTGACTTTTTGGCCGGTGCTGTGCTATATCTTTTCACATTAATTCCCTGGAGTCGAATAACAGATGGCTAAAATATTAATTGATTTCTTTGGTGGTCTTTCTTGGTCAGGGCCCAGAGCTCCTGTTAATTCATACTGCAAGAGGTGATTTATCTAGTTAACATTTATTGGACTTCATAACACTTTTTGTGCACTTGTGCTGACACTGAACTTGAGACCCTCCTGGCTATACCATCAAAATGCATGCGTGGATTGCAAGCACGTACATACCATCACACCTATTCGCACCCATTAAAAAAAATGTAATGTTTGTTTGAATGTGACAGTACTTTAGAGTTCTTTGCGGAGAATCACCCTGTACACACTGGTGATGAGTTAGGATCCCCTGATTAACACAGGCTCCCAACATTCTCCTGTTAAAATCTATGCTCTTGGTTAAGTCTAAACTTAACCAAGAAGAAAGCAATGTTGTCAGACAGAAGTGTGTGGAGCTATTCCTTGAGGGGTTAGGGTGAAAGTTCTAGTATAATCTTCACTGAAGGTCTTGACATGAATTGTGTCGACTTCAAATACCACTGTTTGCTCTATGAGCTGCCCCAAACCTGAACCTTCATACCATATTATATTGCTGCTGGTGCTACTCTTCCTCTTTCCCCTTCCTTCTTCTCTTCTTCCTGCTCTTTCACCTCCTCCTTCTGCCCTTCCTCCTTTCTCTTCTTCTTCATTCTACTCTTCTTTCTCCTCCTTTTCTGCTGCTGTAGCAATGTGTATATTGAGTTGAGCCCAACATGTACACAGAGACAGACAAAATGAGGACTTCTCTCACAATTCTCTGCCTTATTTCTTTGAGAGAGGGTCTCCCAAGGAACCTCCAACTTGCAAATTCAGCTAGATGGTTGGCTGTCAAGTGCAGACACCTGCCTACCCTACACAGGCATATGCTATCACTAGTCTGGCCTGCGTGTTTATTTTTCTGTGGGTGCTGAGAATTGAAATTAAATCACGTAGGAAATATTAATACAAGTAGCACATTTGATAGATAATAATGTTATAGAATAGTCCACTTTGCTGTTATATTTGCTTCCTAAAAGCCAATGAAGTGAATCTTTGAGGAATTCACATTTTCTGTATTTTAGCAATTTATAATAAATGTGGGAAAACATAAGTATGTATGACTGCATCAAGCTAAAGCATTTTTTTTCTCATTTATTTGAAGCATTTGTGCAGCTTATTTACCTAGAAACAATGTTGTTACTTGTTCTGTAAGTAGTGAAAAGCAAGTTCCTGCATTGCAACACAAATCACTAATCATTTAAAACAGGCAGTTAAAAATGGGAAAGTCCTTCACCTTCTCCTTTCTTCTCCTTGGGCTGTGGAATGCCTTTGATGGTTTACACTTAGGACAGATATTGATTTCTGCCTCTCTTTGCCCTATAATTGCTGCTCTATTTTCGGTCAAGTGTGATGAGTATTAGGTCAACACAAGGGTAGAGTGTGGAAACCAAAATGACTCATTTTTAAGGAAACAAAGCAAAAGCATTTCCAGACGTCCATGTCTTCTGCAACGCACCTCTGGCACCAGATTGTGAAAATACACATCTGGGCTCAGATATACGTTTTGGTTTACATTTCTTAAGAGTTCTATGTTTAATTCTTTGTGTATTTTTAGATCCTCAAATTCTTTGTTTATGTGTTAGCTTTTTGTTGGAGAGCATTCCTATGACCAATCAAATTCAACATGATTTCCCAACATTATTATAAAAATAATACAGAATAGAAAAACTAAGAGAAATGGCTTCCTAATTTAAAAAAAAAAATCTGTGTTTTGTTACAGATTGTGAGATTTGAATACTTGATTAAGTGTTAGTCAAGTCCCAGTCTAGACTAGGTTGACGTGATAGAGTAACTTAGTTAAACCAGCAAGCTTCCAGCTCTGGCTCCAAGGAAAGTGTGCAGTGTCTCCAAAGGCAGGCAGTGAACTGAAGTAAGTGACAGCTTACCCAGAGGTCACAACATCACCTGTGAGGAAACAGACTTGCCAAAGTAGTACCAGGCACCTTACAAAAATTCTAGTAGATCTCACCCCACTCATCAAGGATGTCTGTTTTAGCAACTGAAATAGACCATCAAAGAAAACCACACATACTGGGTGAGGTGGTGCATGCCTGTAATTCCAGCACTTGGGGAGGCAGAGACAGGAAGATATTTGTGAGTTCGCAGCCAGCCTGGTCTACAAAGCGAGTTTAGGAAAGCAGGGTACACAAAAGAAACACTGTCCTTAAACAAAACAAAACAAAGCAAAGCAAAACAAAAAACAACCAATAAAAAGAAAGAAAGAAAGAAAGAAAGAATCAAAGAAAGAAACATTATGTGGTCAAAATGCACAGAACAACTTTGGATGGCCTAGCTTCAGTTGATACAACTACAACACAACTCTCGCACCTAAGGCTCGGGAAACATCACAAAAGAGGAGACAGAAAGATTCTAAGAGCCAGAACATCAGGACGTCTTTGTGAGGTTATGCTTTCTAGCTCTGTTAGTTCCATTCATGAAATCTCCACAACATGGCTGCTTAAACAACACTTGAACAGTTTCAATAACAGTTTACATCCCAGTGCAGATGGCAAAAATCGCACAGCGTCATAGCTGTAGTAAGCAGATACAAGCAATTGACAACTGCATAGAGGGAAGAATTAGTCTTCCTTAGGGGTGAGACCCTATCAAGTGGTCAGCTAGTACCAAGTGCTCAGCCCTAAAAACATACACATTGGGCAAAACTGAATAGATGCAGCAGATTTTGTAGCTATACAACCAAACATGTACATGTGAGTGTGCAAGTGCGTGAACACAATATATTGCAATATATAAGCAATAGTAGATAAAGGAGATGAGGCCTATAAATTTGGAAGGGGTGTAGAGGTGGATACATTGAAGGAATAGCAGAGAGGAGAGGAAGGGGGTGAATCGAATAGTCAAATTCTAGTCAAAATAAAAAGTTGAAAAAAAAAAAACAACAAAATAATCCCCATCCTCTCAGGAATTCAAGAAGGCACCGGCTTGTACACGCAAGCATCTTTTCCTCCCAACAGCTACTGCTTGAAACAATGTGTCTGTGTGGAAGCCAGAAGAAAGCTCTCCCAAAACATGTCCCCATCTTGATCCCTGGAACATGTTACCTTGCAGGCACACTTGTTAAAGGAGGAGTGAGGTTATCTAAAGAGTTCAGCTTTTTCATCAGTCGACGCTAAGATTTACAGATGATCCTTACATATCTGAGTAAAGAAGTCAGTGTCAAGAGGGATTTTTATAAAAATAATAAGAAAACAAAAGATATATATATATATAGAATAAGACAGGGGAACAAAAACCGGATTCACCCTGATATATTATTTTGGAGACAGTGAAATGAGACAATGAATGAGCCAAGTAACAGAAACAGCCTCTAAATGATGAAAAGATTACAGATTCTTCTCTGTGGCTTCCAGAAGTGGAAATCCTTTCATTTCAGCCTGAAAGTCCATTTTGAAAGTCTGAACTCCAGAACTGTCACTAATATAGATAAAAGAGTTGAATTTTTTCTGTAGAACTATGGTAAAATAAAAACAAGATTTCAAATCAAACATTTATGTGTACAGTAAGCTAGACCAAAACAGTTTTTTGTCTTGACACAATAATTCAGGGGAAAAAAAACCAAATATAACAAACAAACAAACAAAAACAAAATCAAAATATTTCAGGGGCTAGACAACAGGAAGTGCTGAGTATTATAGAGTTGTAAAGAAAACTCAGGACTAGGACACTGATGTAGCTACAGAACCAGCTCAGAGCTGCTCTCTCAGTTTCTCTTTCTGAATGTATAGTCTTGACTGGAGGCTCACTAATTTGACACCCATGGTAGAAAAGTTCCCTCTGGTTACCACACAGGAATATGAAGAAATTTGCACTCAGATTCCTCCATTTGACAACGTAGTGCATGGCCCGATATATGCCACTCCTTTGCCGAGGTTGCCTATTAAGCTTCCTACTCCTCTGTAGGCTCTTATTTCCTTCATGTCCCTATCAAGGCAGAGTGTCTCAGTTTTTAAGTAGAACAGAATTTAACCCCTCTTCTTCCCCCTCTGCAATGTCTTAGATGAAGGCTGGTCTTGCTCTTTATGGCTCTGTGTCCCCTCTTCCCTCTTTCTCTCTTTCTCTCTCCCTCCCTCTCTCTCTCTCTCTCTCTTTCTCTCTCTTTTTCTTCCCACCCCATCTCCTTTTCCTTATCTCCTTTCCCCCTACCTCTTTATTTCCTCTCCTATCTCTTAATCTTATCTCCTTATAGTATCAGCATAATTTTCTTCAGTATCAGAGATTTCAAAATGAAAGATTATGTTTGTAATAAATATTCATGCTATTAAAATTGTCTGTATATCTCCTCTTTTATCAATGCTTTTCACATTATTGGCACAGCTTTATCAGCATTAAGTATATTGTGATCCTTAATCTTGCTTGTCAACTTAACTGGGGCTTGAATTATCTAACCGACAAGGTGCTGGAAACATGTGAGAACTTTCCTAGATAATTGAGATGAGAAGATCCAGGGACGTGTGAACAGCACCTTTATGTGGAAGCCCAGATAAAAGGTTATCAGAGGAAGAAACCAGCTCAAATGTTTGGTTGCTTTTCCTTCGTGTCCTGCTGGCAATCTCATCTAATCTGCTGGCATCTTGCAGCTGCCTCTGCCGCTGCTGCTGCCATTCACACCGACCTCTGCCAGCTTCAGTCATCTTGCAGAAATCTTCCAGGCTGTCAGTGCCAGACCGACACTACTGAGTCATCCAGCCTCTTAGACTGAGAAAGTACTAGATTCTCAGGCTCCCGAGCAAGAAGGCAGTCATTGCTGGCCTACCTACACACTTTCATGTTAAGCTAATCTAATAACTTCCTTTAATGTATATTTATTGTGGTTTTGCTCACCTAGAGAGCCCCAATCCATACAATGTATTACAAGGCAATGCAACTTAATCTTAGAGCTAGCAACATAAATGAAATCTTTGTTCTTATTTTGGTCTCTTCCACTGTGATCTACATTACAACAAAATCATTCACAGTGAGAGGACACATGAGATGCTTACATTCTCTTACCCCACCCATCGACTCGATCTTATTGTATCAGACTCACCATACACAGAAAATAGCTCTTTGAAAATCATCACTGGCTCCAGTGGTCCAGCCCTCCTGTACACAACTGGACTCTTTTCACTTGATCTAGCAATAGCCATTGGTAGAAGTGTTTCTTCTAAAATCATTTTCTAAGTATATTATTTTCTGGTATCAGAAAACAATTATTTACCTATGATCTTAACCACTGAGCTGCCACTGAGCCTCTTTACCTACTCATTCTAGACCTCCTTGTCTGTAAACATTGTAATGTCACAGACATCTTCATTTTTTCCCTGATTTTTATTACTATGAATGATATCAGACAGATTTGGAGCTTTAAATAATATTGCTATGTTGATGACCACCACAATATTTGTCTAGGTAGACAGTTCTACCTAATTCCACACACATGTTAACTTGTCTAATTGAGGTTAGACATGTCTGTTTGAGGTTTTGTTCTGTATGAATTCAGAAAACCCCATGATATCCTCCCAGATGCTGCAAGGGTCACTTTTTGTAGCACTGGAAAAGTCATTATGAATTAGTATTTTTTTATACTCGTGGGGTCTATATTTACTTTCTATACTGCAGCATATTGTATATATAGTCCTATTCATCTACTTTGCTATAGGAGACAGAAATGCCTCAAAAATTAGTGACTTTACCACC
The DNA here is from genome assembly GCF_903995435.1 of Acomys russatus. NCBI lineage: Eukaryota > Metazoa > Chordata > Mammalia > Rodentia > Muridae > Acomys > Acomys russatus. Next base: position 52,186,823 of record NC_067137.1, on the reverse strand, counting down.
ACCTTCTACCTTCATATCTTTTAAAGTGTTGAACCAATTAGGAATGTGACTCAATAGAGAGGAATGCTTCTTCTATGGACTGATCATGATTGGAGGTTCTCATGGACAAACATGTATTCTACTATGCTGCGTGGAATCCTGGTTTTGCTTGGCCTTCTGCACAGATATCCATCCAAAATGATAGCACAGAACACCATCTCAGACCCCAGACCCACTAGCAGGCGATGCACCATCAAAACCCTTGCAAAAGGTTTTTTATTTGTCAGGTTTCACAATGGTGGGAGATCAATGTTCACACTAAACCTCCCAAATGGGCCACATGTGGATTGCCATTCACAGGGTTCTGTGTCACTTCTTGGATGCCTAACGGATGTATATTATATATATTTTTTTTTCTTTTCTCTTCTGCTGCTTTATTTTAAGTACCAGGACTGTTTTACATGGATGACAACAACCTGTCTTTCTCAATAGCATGTAAGCTCATGAAGAAAGGAACTTTGTTCTCCTCCAGGCCTTTTCCATCTATAAAACAGTGTCAGACGCATTAAGTGAATACTAAATATATATTATACAAAAGACACCTTTGGTAGTAATCAGGTGTAAGTAAAAATGCTTAAGCCAAGGCTTACAAATAATAGGCCTTATAAAAATAAACAAGTAAAAAAGTGGAAAACTATTTTCCCCTCTAACGTGCTAAATAATGAAGCACGCAATTCTATATATGACTAGGTGCTTGTTATGACAACTGGGAAGGTTACTCTCTGCATGTGTAATGTGTATCGTTTTTGTCAACTGCTAAAGACTAATCAACACTGGCTCACAGGCAGTGACTAAAATTGCTAGAAAGGAAAAGAGCCTGTCAATTATGCAGTTATGTTCCACTTCGGAATTGCCACGTAGTTGCAAACAGACATTTGGCAAAAGTGTCGAGAGAGAAACAAGACATCCTTGCAGGCACACAGTATTTTTCTCTTCTGTAGCACTATAGGGTCTGACTGAAATTTGTTTGTGTTCTGAGATAAATTCTCCTCTCAAAAAGGCAACCATGCTATTAATTAAACAAAGGAAGAGGCAACTGAGGTGGGATCCTGCGAAGCCAAACTTGTAAAATGAGCATGCGCACTCTAGAAAGGTTCCCCAGCGGTTACCTAAACTGTCCCCGTTTTCGTGCGTCTGAGGAAGTGTGCCTTGGCAAAGAAATGAAGTATTTTAATTCTTAACTCTCAAGTCTGACATGGGTCCAAAAACTTTGTAGCTAAAGTTATCTGCATTTGCTGCACAGCCAACTCCATTAATACTGTTATGTGGGAAGATGGCAGGTTACCATGGAAAATAGGAATTAAAAAAGAATTAATACAAACCTTATAAAATTGTCAAGCATATGGTCATTTCTGATCTCTATGGCACAGACGACTCAGTGAAGTTATTTCCTTTAGTCACCTGACTGCCCACAACATTATATTACTAATAGCCAAATTTGCAAAAATAAATATTGTGAAAATATTATATTCTGAAGCCGTTGACCAGTGTGAGAGATCACGGAGGTAGTGTTTTTATTACTGTACTCTTCTACTATAGAGCTTACATTAAATGTCATCATGTCTAAGACAGTTTCAGTTATGTTTTGAAGCTCATCTTTTACAACTTCCATCTTATTCATAATATATAAAATATGATTCCTTGCTCTAAAATAAAAGTATATTTTCTGGGTAATTTACTTTAAAATTGTTTTTGTCATATAAATAAATATTCATTGAAAAATCATTATAATAACAAATGTGTGTTGTATTGCTAATTTTGATAAGAGAATTAAAACCACAGTTTTTGAGACAATTGCTTCAAGAAGGAAGATCTATTCTGGGAATAAAAAAAGATTCTGACTTTCTCTGAAAAGATGAATATAATTCAAGTGTATTCAATTGACAGAGAGAAGATTGGTGCTCTGTAGTTGACTATGGAGAAAAAGCCCCAAATCACATCACATTAGCTTAAATGATCTTTAAACAGCTCAATTCCAAATTTAATTTTTAAACTTAATCATAAAGAAAAAATGAGATTTGAAAGGACTGATAGTACTACCTTGTGTTCCTAAATGTTTCAAATGTTATCATTGCTTATAATAATACACACACACACACACACACACACACACACACACTCACACACTCATGCACACACTCACACACGCACATAACCTCTGTTTTCATTGCTGCTGTGTTTTGAATTATAAAAGGACTTGAATTTGCCAATAGAGGGCCATCATCAAACTGGAATAGATGGTAGCTATCATTTTTGAAACTTGTAATGAGGTAAAAGGACACATGATTCCTCATCTGTTTTTATGGATATTGCTGTGTAATTGCCATGTGATTATGGCATGCAACAGCTTCAGAAAATTATCTTTCAAGAAAACAGCTGGTTCTCTTTTACAAAAGGAGATATAATCTTGTCAATTAAAAAAAATTCCAAAGGAAATATTCCAAAAGTATATGCTGATAATACATTAGCAAAAAAAAAAAAAAGTATCATGGCTTTCCAGTAGATAAATGAGAGTTGTTGATAGAATAAAGAAAAAAGACTTATAAGCATAAGTGGATTGTGAGGGGCCTTGGTTTATGTTATACTGTAACAGATTTCTTGGAAGGGTTTATCAAACATTTTTTCCATTTTTTTTTTTTATTTATTTCTGTGATGATGTAACTCTGTGGGCATATGTTCTCCATATACGAGATACACTCTTGCAAAAAGACACATGAAGACCCAGTTTTTGAGAAATTTGAAAACTGGTGCTCAGAAAAAAATATCACAGAATGATTTCCATTGGGGTTGATTTTGGTAATAGCTTGAACGAGAACATTGCCCTTAGGCTCCTGCATTGGAACACTTGGGCCCAGGTAATGGAGGAACCTTTAGGATGTAGAGCCTTGCTAGAAGGAAGGTTTTGAAAGTTTATAGCCTTGCCTCATTTCCAGTTTGCTATCTTCTTCCTGTGTGTGATTGCTACATGATTGCCCCAGCTTCTTGCTTCATCCCCATGCCTCAATTCCTCCCTGTTCCAGCTTTATAGACTCTCTCTCTCTGGAACCATCAGCTCCCCGCCCGCACCCATCCCAGAAAAAAAAGCCTTTTTCCTTAAGTTTCATTTGGTCATAGCATTTTACCAATAACAACAAAAACAATAACTACTATAGGTGCTTAACATTTATTTCTCTATAATTTTACCAAGGTACTGATGTTTCTGTGAATTACTCCAAACCTAGAAGAAGTCATTGTCCACCCCACTCCCCCTCCCTTACACACACACACAAAAAAAACATGACAGTGAAAGGACTAGCAGGAGGGGAAGACAACAAGAAGGGGTAATTGGATTTTGGGGGGGATTATTTTTATTTTATTTAATTAATTTATTCTGATTACATCTCAATTGTTATTCCCTCACTTTTATCCTCCTGTTCCTCCCTCCTTCCCTCCCTCACCATATGGTCACAGCCTATCAAGTCTCATCTTGGTAGCCTGCTTAAGAAGGGGTAATTGCTGATTGAAATACATGCCTAAATATAAAATTGCCATAATTAACCCATTGGTACACATAATTAATATATCCGATTGAAAACATGTACAGAAAAAACATGAACAAGTATGGAGTTCAAGAGGTCTTACCTTGATGCAAAAATATAAATAAATGCAAACATAAAACTTACCACAAGAGAGCAGAAACTAGAGGTTAACAGACATATGAAGAATAGCCAAGCCTGTATAATAACAGAATCCAGCAGCCATGACTCATGGCTCTCTATGGAATATGCCCCTTCCTGCCTCTTTCCCTCTGCTTTGTGAAAACTGGTCCTCTCATAAGCCCAGATCTACAATTCCATTAACGCATTTTTCTTTAAAAGTGTACCTGCTCCAAAGCTCCTGGTTCCAGCTTGACTATACCTCTGTCCTTAAACTAAAGTGTGGTCTGAAGTCCTGGCAAAACTATAGGCTACGCATTAATAAACTTTTAAAATTCAAAATTCTTTCTTTCTTTCTTTCTTTCTTTCTTTCTTTCTTTCTTTCTTTCTTTCGTTCTTTCTTTCTTTCTCTTTTCTCTTTCTTTCTTTCTTTCTTTCTTTCTTTCTTTTCTTCTTTCTTTCTTTTTTCTTTCTTTCTTTTCTTTCTTTTCTTTCTTTCTTCTTTTTTCTTTTTTTCTTCTTTCTTCTTTCTTTCTTTTCTTTTCTTTTCTTTTCTTTCTTTCTTTCTTTCTTTTCTTTCTCTTTCTTTCTTTCTTTCTTTCTTTCTTTCTTTCTTTCTTTCTTTCTTTCTTTCTTTCTTTCTTTCTTATAGCAAAATGAAAGGCAGGGTGGCCATGGGCTAGTGTCAGTATTTCATGGCCGAGTGCAAATGCAATGAAGTTGTTGTACCTAGTGGGTTGTACAATTAGGTGCCCATTCTATAGATGTTTGGAACAAAACAAAGGATCTTAGACTAAGCATGCATGTGCATGCTCACATACAGAAGGGCACGTGCGTGCACGCGTGTGCGCGCGCGCACACACACGCACAGGCACACACACACAGGCACACACACACGCACGCACACACACATGCACACACACGCACGCACACACGCGAGCACACACACACGCACAGGCACACACACGCACGCACACACACACGCACGCACACGCACGCACACACGCGCGTACACACACACACGCACACACACACACAATTCCTACCATAAAGCTTTTAATGCTTCAAAGCTTCATCTCTCAGATTTACCACTTTAACTCATTTAGCAAAAACAGCCTAGGAATGGCGGAAATCTAAACTGTCTTTTTTTTTTTTTAAACCTAAACATTATCTAAGCATCTATAGTCATCTGCACTTTTGTAATATGAAAGAACCTTAAGAAGAGGTTCTGATTATCTCAGAACAGTATTGTCATGAAGGCTCCCAAACAAAGGAGAAGTGAAAGCAGGACAGAATGAGAAAATGGAGAGGTGGAAGGCTTCCTGCAGACTCCACTGTCCTTCTGAAAAGCAGACTTTCCATTTTAGACGAAGTCTAAAGTCAACCAGCATACCACACTCCAAATTTCAGTGACACTGGTGGGGAAATGGCAGCTTCTTTGGGTTCCATAGAATTCCTCATCTCAGTCGAGCCAACCACCCACACTTATTCCTGGCTGTTGGGGACCCCTCTTTCCAAGTCCGAAGGAGGGCAACCCTGCAGTGCTCTTAGGACCTTTCTCTAGAGTCCGTGATGAACACCATATGTATTTTAAAAAGATAATTACATGTTGTGGTAGCATTACAAATCTTAGAGTAGCTTAGGTGTAACTGTAGTTATTTAAAAATAAAATTCATGAGACCAAGGCAGAAACCCCACCCTTTACTGTATTCTAATCCTCTGCTTAATTATTGTGAAGCAGTAAGTTCTGTGTAGACAGTAAGTATGGAAAAGAAGACCTGGTATAGGTTTTACTCAGAGAATTGTGGGCAGTGAAGCATCAAGTTTTTGAAGTCCATGATCTCTTGATGCTTTTACAATATTTTAATTAACTATTGACACTAACTAAAACATATTATTTCAAAAATTGGCCCTTAGGCCATTAAAATTAAACAGATAAGTACAACATATGAAATGAAGAGAACACACATGTGCACATGCACATAGAATGCATATGTATAGATTATGTAAATAGATTATACAAAAATTAAATGAAAATTATATTCTGAGTTTGCATTATCCATATTGCACAGACTAAGCCATTCAGTTACCGGCAACACCCTGGGATTCTCTGGTCCATGGCCACCAGTGCCCTGAAAACATATTGGTTCTGTTTGTTCCCATCTTTTAATTAATAAAATAGAATTTCTGAGGTTGAGCTATAGACTTCTGGGTTTGAACAAAGCTACCATGATTTTCACAAGTCACTTCTCTTAGTAAACAGTGACACTTTGGACACTTTGACACTTTGGCAAGCACACACAATCTTGTTTCTAGTCCTGTTTTTTAAATAAGCCACACACTAACCCATTTGTTTCAGGTTACTAGGCTTTTCTTTTCAGGCAGATTAGGCCTTTATCATGACTGACTGAGCCTTTTGCTTATTTGTTTACTTTGAAGACATTTTATTTTAAGCACCTGCCTACGTGTGTAGGTATGAGCAAATGTATGTAGATGCCCAAAGATGACAGTGTTGTCAGATTCCATAAGCTGGAGTCACAAGCAGCCTGGTGTGGGTGCTAGGAACTGAACTCCAGTCCTCTGAAAGAGCAATGTGGATTCTTACCTCTTGAGCTGTGTCTCCAGGCCCCTGACCGCACCTCTGAAAACCTGCTTTATAATAAAATCACTTCATAAACTTATTTAAATTCTCTATTAAATTCAAATCTTATAAATAATTAACTATTATCTAGTATCTAGAAATTTGAAAACCTTTGCACCCAATGGCTAAAAGAAAGTATATCACACATTAAAGGGCAGTTATAAAATCCAAATATTCAAATCTCCATCTTGAATTTACCCCAGTTTAGCAAAAGACAGCCGCTGATAACTCACAGCAGACATTTTTTTTTAAAATACTAGATACCAGGTTTAGAACAGCTAAGTAATTCATAATGCAAATTTGTTAATATGGACACTTGGATAATCCTTTGTATTTCTGTAAATATGATTTTATTGTCAAAGGCAAATTAAATTTTATCAAAAAGTGATTCTCCCTAAACAAAGACCATATCTGAAAACTCATTTTTAAAAGATACTGCTATACTTTGTTTTTTTTAAATTTTTTTATTAATTTATTCTTGTTACATCTCAATGTTTATCCCATCCCTTGTATCCTCCCATTCTTCCCACCTTTCCATTTTCCCTTTATTCCCCTCCCCTATGACTGTTCCTGAGGGGGATTACCTCCCCCTGTATATGCTCATTGGGTATCAAGTCTCTTCTTGGTAACCTCCTGTCCTTCCTCTGAGTGCCACCAGGTCTCCCTCTCCAGGGGACATGGTCAAATGTGAGGCACCAGAGTATGTGAGAAAGTCATATCCCACTCTCCACTCAACTGTGGAGAATGTTCTGAACCTGAATTTATCACTGGCAAAATTGTAGCAGTCATTATTCTTATTTAAGTTACTCCTATCTAAGGTGGAAAAATGGTACAGCAATATTGTTTACATACTCTTAATTTTCAACAAAACAGTAGTTGCTCTTTCTTCAGAGTTGCAGAAATGCTGTTGCAATGCTGGCAAGATCACTTTCCTTTTGAAAAGTAATTGGGGACAAAGATGTCTTAGTGAGTAAAGGTGCATGCAGCCAGGCCTCAAACCTGAGTTCAGTCTGAGGACCCACACAGTTGAAGACCAGAACCTACTCCTACACATAAATTCTGCTAATACTTGAGTAATTTAAGTCACAAAATATGAAAATTCATTCTAACAAATGGAGTACAGTCAACTGTAGTACAACATCAATAAAAAATGTCATATTAAATTATAATAAGCTATAATGTTTTCAGAAAATGTACTGGAAAGAAGTGCTCAAATTACAAGACTTAAGCAACATACTGTAGGCAAAATAGTATGTTATATATGATGACTCGTATTATACTGGAAAGAATTTGTGAGATTTCTGAGAAACAGGTAGGCATTGCAATAACCTTGCATATCCTTTCTGAGAATGCAAGTTAACTGAAATATTAAGTGAATAAATATTTAATTCTTGTCTAGAGGACAAGATAAATCAACCAGAATGCTAGGCTCATGAAAATGTACATTTAGAAAGATGCACAGTAGTGGTTAATACCACATGAGAGACTATAGGCAAATGCTTTAATTGAACAACAAAAATTTAAATTGCATCAAAGTTCACAGTCTAGAATGTCTAAACCAAAGTCAACTTTTATTGATATTTAGGGCAGTGAAACCACTTTTGTGGATCGATCTTGTGGGGTGGATGATGACTGTGAGAGACACATCTATAATGTGCTATATACAAAGCGTCATAAGTGGTGCCAGCAAGATACTCCAATGACGTTCAACATACTTTTCAGCGAATAGTTAGAGGTTAAAATATGACTTCCAATAGCTGCTGCCTTATTTAAGTATGTATTTAACATCAAAACAGAATTTGCAGTCCTAACACTGAAGTTACTCTATTACAAAGGTTCCTTTTGAGGCAGAATCTTGAAAGTAAAATTTACCTACACCTTCGGTCTCTAGAAGACTGAGTTCTTTATCTTGAGTATTTATGCAGGAAATACTCAACGAATCATTCTTAGGTTATAATTAAAGGTTAGTTAATTAAAAGTTAAAAGTTTTAATTAAAAGTTTAAAGTTATAATTAAAAGTTAAGTGACAAGAATAGCAAAAGCAAACTTTATTGCATATGTATGTGTATATGTATATATGTATAAATGGGGATGATATTAGTATATCCAATGGAACTAAAAAATAAATATTTCAAAATTTCCAAAATGCTTCTATCAATTTTTCATCACCTTTGAAAATATTATTAACAATATCACTAAGCTAAAATATTAGCTTTAGAGTGGAGGAATGTAAGTCATACCTAGATTGCTTTTAATGTGTTTTACCCAAATGTTTAAGGTTATGGGATGTCTTAGTTAGGGTTTCATTGATGTGAAGAGACACCATGACCATGGCAAGTCTTATAAAGAAAAACATTTAATTGGGGCTGGCTTACAGTTTAGAGGTTTAGTCCATTATGGTGGCAGGGAGCATGGCAGCATGGAGGCAGACATGGTGCTACAGAAGGAGCTGAGAGTTCTACAGGTTGATCTGCAGGCAGTAGAAGGAGACTGAGTGTCATACTAGATGTAGCTTACGCATACCTCTGATTTTAAAACAATCATGTTTATAATAACAACTTTTAAAGACAGAGGATTTTAAGGCTCAAGGCTTAACATGGCCTAGTAGCATCTATTACAATTCTAAATCATGGTTAGTTCCATACCTTCAGAGATGCGTATCTCCATGAGGTCCCTTTTCTTGACTCAGGTGCTTTGTGAGGTGGCACATTTGCTTCCCTCAAGCACATTCCTTGAAGTATTTTCTGAGGAGAAAAAAACAAGTGCTAACTCCATAAATAACTAAGACAAGGTAAATCCATGTCATGTGATAAAGAATAAAATATGTTCTTCTTCTGGGTACCAGAAAGTTGTGTTGATCATACAAAGAAACTATTATTCCCCTCCTTTTTTCCATGAAGCCCACCAACATGTGTGGTTCAACATACAATTTTACCTCAAAAGACCCTTAAAAGGGATCTACATAGCCATGGAGATTTTCTTTTATCCCAACCTTTACTTGTGGTTTCCTTACATGTAATTATTTCATATTCTTAGGTTTAACTTAGAAATAACATTGACAAAAAATTCTCCTTAGAATCCCACTGTTGATGGGGTTGCAAACTCTTACAGATGCTATGTAAATCAGTATTATCTGGTCATACCACTATAGGACATATACTCAAAGGACTTGTTATTCTACTACAGAGATTGTTGGCCAGTTATGTTCATTGTTGCATTATTCACAAGACTCAGAAAATGGAAGGAGCCTAGATGTCCACCAAAAAAAAAAAAAAAAAAAAGAACAATAATGAAAACGAAGTTCATATACACAATGGGATTCTATTCAAATGTAAAGAAAAATGAAAGAGTGAAATTTGAAGGAAAATGGATAGAAGTAGAAAACGTACTGAGTGAGACAAACATGTTATGTTCTGTCTTTCATGTGGATCACAATGCTGACATTTTAGATTTGAGTAGATAACCTGGAGTAACTACAGAGGTCAGGAAACCTGAAAGGGATCATGAAGACAAAAGAACTTTTGTGAAGAAGTCAGAAGGACACACATGCTTTGGAGGGAGAGGGAGAACAACGCTGTGGTTCTGAACTGTGGAGGGAATAGGAGTAATACAGAGGGAAAAAAACAGAGGAGAGATTTATAACCTTAGGAATGTTGAAAAAACAGTGAGAAATATTTTTAAGCTTACATAAAATACATTGTGTGCGTGCGTGCGTGCGTGCATGTGTGTGTGTGTGTGTGTGTGTGTGTGTGTGTGTGCAGATAGTTTAGTGTTAACCCACATGCAAGGATGATGCTTACCCCAACAGTCATGACTACACTAACAAAATCCCTAGTGTCAGCCTAAGGACAATCCCTTTGAGTTGTTGGATAGGGTGTCCAAGAGTCTCTCAAAATAATGTCAGCTAGTGCTACTATCCTTGGCTGCCTCCCAGAAGTTGAAAGTTAAGCTTTATTGCTGAAGACATTACATACTTTAGACACAGGACTTGGAGGAGTCACACTGGAGCTGACGTGGAAGCCTACTCTGAGTACTGGCTCACTAGATTCCACAGGTGCTAAGGGAGGAAAGCAATTAATAAACATACCTGGATGCAAAGGCTGAAACCCCCTACATTTCCAGCCTGGCAAGATATCCCTTGTGATGCAATTGTTTTACTTATATCTTCGCGGCAACAGATCTTTCTAATCTGACTCAAGGGCCTCTCAATAGGGGGGAAAAAAAACATTCATGGCTTTTAAACCTAGCCAAAGAACCTGTGGCTGGAGAATCATAGGCTCTATAAGATAACCTATCATTTTCATTTTCCTAAATCAATATCACTTCGAACTGTATGCTAAATACTTATTCTTATATCTACAGATAAATATAGCTGTCATCCCTCATCAAAGATGCTTCCTTTTACAACAGATGTCAGCCACTGTACAGATACACAACTTGTCAAATGGCAGAGAATAAAGCATTGGGTGGTGCTCAGCCTGAATTTGCATGTCTACAACACAACTCCTAGGCATAAGACTCAGTGAACAATGTGAAGGAAGAGGTGGGAATGTTGTAGGAACCGGAGGACTGAGAGACCCGCTGCAAGATAGGGTCTTCTAGATATGGTAGGGAAGATGCCTCCATCGGACTTCAACAATGTGACTGCCTACCAAAAGTTTACACCATCTCCAAACCAATTGACTTGTCAGTGGGTACACAGGAAACTTCACGAGGCTCTACCCCTAGATAAAGAGCTACAGGCAACAAATGGGTGCTAAGTGAAGGAGAATCAGCTTTTTCAAGGGACGAGGCCATGAAAACCAGTTTCTAGATGATGCTATCCTGACCATCATCCCCCAATACTTGTATGTATGGGAAAGACTAATTGAATTCAGTAAGGTTTATCTTTGTAACAATATGTACAGAGAACAAGATATGGATTGAAGGTGATTGAGTAGCATAGGAAGAGTTAGAATGGGGAGAGATGTTTATGGTTGTGAGCCTAGCCTTTAACGGCTGAGCCAGGGGTCCCGCTCAAACTAAGGCACCAGCCAAGGACAATACAGGCGGTAAACTTTAAACCACTACCCAGATCTAGCCAATGGACAGAACATTCTCCACAGTTGAGTGAGTGGGTGGGATATGACTTTCACACGTACTCTGGTGCCTCACATTTGACCATGTCCCCTAGAGGGGGAAACCTGGTGGCACTCAGAGGAAGGATAGCAGGTTACCAAGAAGAGACTTGATGCCCTATTAGCATATACAGGGGGAGGAAATCCCCCTCAGGAACAGTCATAGGGGAGGGGAATAAGGGGAAAATGGGAGGGAGGGAAGAATGGGAGGATACAAGGGATGGGGTAACCATTGAGATGTAACAAGAATAAATTAATTAAAAAAAAACAAAGAATGGGGGGAGATGAGTGAAAATGCTATAAACCCATTGTACTTAGTGTGAAATTGTCAATATAGCTGATGTTAGAGTTGTTGAGCCTTGCATGTGGAAATCATTGGCTATGTTACCTGACCCAGATAGCACATGTGAATTCTGACCCCTCCCCCAGCAAAGAAAAACAATAATGAATCAAAAGGTGTGTTTTTCCTTCCATCTTTACTTCATGGCTATTTCTGTCACTTGAAATTGGATCTACTATGTGGTTTCTCCTGGTTAAAAGCACAAAAATTCACTAAGTCTCAGTCACATGTTTTACATGGAATTAACCACATTGAAATGAGTTTATGAAAGACAGAGGTTACTGGCCTCCTTGTTGCATGTGGAGGAGATGACACATACATGGAGAGATATGGCCCCTTTCCATCTACTGACCTTCTTCACGTTCCCCTTCCAGTACCCCAGGCTTAATCAGTGCTGCATAATGTCACCAATGTGTCTTTTCATTCAAATGGAGGAATCATGTGACCCACTAAAAGCTCTTCTGTGGTAATTGATTTATCATGCTTATCATTTAATTCAATGCACAGAGTTGAAATTTTGGTTTTATAGCTAAGTGCACTCAAGAGGATTCCCCTGTTAATGTAGGTCTGTGGCAACTGCTTAGAATTATGAACTTTTAAGATCAACAAAATAGAAGTGTAATCATTATATAGTGTGAGTCTTCTGATGAAAATGTATTATTGAAAGATCATGTATTATGTTAACTTTATTATATCTTATAGATATCTACCAATGAAATAAAACCAGAAACAAATACAAAACAATGTAGTTATTATGTAAGAAAAGACATTTTGGGCTTTGGGAGAATTTGAGGATCAAATACTAAAATGGCAGTCAGTGCTGACAACATATAGCACTCTCAATGTATTCTAGAAAACAGAAAGTCCCATTTGAATTTTATACATCCATAATACTGGTTTAATGTAATCCATCAAATTCAATATATAACCAAAATGTTGTCAGTTTTACATAATATTTTTCTGGGCAGAATTGATATTGTGGACATTGGAAGACATTTCTCATGCTTTTAAAAGTTCAACTTACTCTCTCTTATCCTTTCACAAAGGACTAGAAAAATGCAACTCTGAGTCTGTTGAAACAAGTTCAAAACTGGGAGGTAGTGGTGCATACCTTTAATTCCAGCACTCAGGGAAGTAGAGGAAGATGGATCTTTGTGAGTTCAAGGCCAGCCTGGTCTACAGAGTGAGTTCCAGGACAGCCAGGCCTACACAGAGAAACTGTCTTGAAAAGAACTGAAAACTAAATTAAAACAAAGAAAAAAACAAAGTTCAAGTTGTATATAATTTAACTTATATAATATAATTTAACAAACACCTAGTATACAATAGCCAGCTATGATCTCCTTTTAAAAAACTGGGAGTGTTACATAAATGAAATACCATTCATGTTTTATGGATACTATCTATTTTTAAAATTATACTATCAGTACAGTTTGTGAATCTAAACATCTATTTGAGATATGTACATGCTGAATAAGAACACAGTGCCCTTTGACCTAACTGCCCAGTCTTTCACACTGCACCCATATGCCTTTAAGGAAAAACTCCCATTGTTTCCATGATGTTCTAATTGCTCTAGTGTATGGCCCCATGTCATAGAGGAGTTGTAGCTACTGATATTCATAATTTGGAAGAGATATAATCAGCTAGTCCTTTTCAAATAGTACTGGCTAGAAGTAATATGCCATGGGGATCTAAATGGTTGTTTTCATGTCTTGCATGTTGTTTGATAAATCATAAAATGTCAACACCAAAATTAATTTATTTTGTAAATGTTGACATAAAATGTACTTTAGACTCTAATAACTTGCATTTGCATAAGTGGAAAAATTGCCAGAATCTTATTTTATTTTATTAGGGATTATTTTGACAAATGAATTTATTACATTCAACATTGAAAACTATTAAATCTTTATTTGAAATTAAGGCCTAATTTACATATTTACAGTACAAAGCTTAACAATGAAGATGTGCTCTTAGAAATGCTTTGGTTCTTTTTCTATTGTATAAACACCATGTATTTTAACAAATTAAAATGGCTGTGGCTATGAGTTATATAGAAAGTACTCACGTCTCACCACTTCTCAAAGTTCATGTTTTGAAGGCTCACCCTAGCTGATTGCACTATTGACTATTGGTTCATGAGAGTGAGAAGTAATCAGTAGTTTATTCTATTCATAAGTTAATGCATTAATAGAAAGTGGGACCTAGTCATAGAAAACAAGTGGCTAAGTGTGTGCCTTTAAAAGACATATCTTACAACTATGTCATGATAAAAACCCATTACTTTATGTGTTAACTTTAATTCAAAAACAAGGAAAAATAGTGTATCTTGCCATATCTTCTCTCCAGAGCCCTCCCAACCCTCTTTTCTGATTTCTTGTTTATATGAGTTTGACCACTCCACTGCACTCCACATTTTCCACTAAGTATTCAGCCTCACACCACAGCAATATGGAACCAACTGTGGAATTAACCTCTGACCCATGATCCAAGTAAATCTTTCCTCCTTAAGGGACTTTTTCCATATTCATTGAAACAACAAGAACTGACTAACATAGACAAACATAAAAAGTAACTAATAGATGTCTGGTGTTACTAGGCAACACAGTCTGAAGGACCACGGTGATTGTGTGACATGGCACAACTGTGTGTATTTAGAGTACTGACTAGAAGACTCAAGTATGATGAAGACATGGTTATGGAATGTTATTTTCCTTCTCACCATTTCCTCGAGGAAAACAACACAGAGAACCATGGGACAAAATATAAGCTAGCAACTGAAATGTGTTCCTAATCCTAATTACACAGTAACTTGGTAGACAGGTAAAATGGTTAAGGACTGTAGGAAAATATGGAAGAAAAACAGAAGACAACATTACATTAAAGAAGAATTCTAAATCTAATGAAATGATATAAATACATTACTCCTTCCTTCAAAGGTGAAACCAACATTAATCAGTGCTGATTAAAAAAAAAGTGATAATTACTTACAAGAAAAGCACCATCATGGAAAGAAATTTCTACAATTATTTATTCAAAACAGAATGGCAACGCTATGAGAACTTATGACTGTATTAGGTGGTTAGAGTTTGATAGGAGAAATAGCCATTTAAAAGGCAATTAATTATAACTAAAATATGAATTAAAGAAGAAACTAGAGGGCCTTGTAAAATTAGATGACAAGAGGACAGAACCTTTGGGAGTCAGATAAAATTTCCCTTAAGAAGTGACCTTACAGAGACATGTAACAGCAAGTCTAGTCTATCCTAGTGAAGAAATGGGAAAAGTGCATTGGGTGGAGTATATGCAGAAAGCATTCATAAAAGAGAGAGCAACATGAAGTATTTGTTATGGCAAACCATAAAAAGCTAGAAAATGTGGTATGAGGTTGGGGAGCGTGGCAAATACCTAATAATCAGAATACTACAGACAATGATTGATGGATAAATCAATGATTATAATATTTCTGAAATTTGTGGACAAATGGATTGAACTAGAAATTATCATAATGAGTGAGTTCACTCAGAAGCAAAAAGAGTTAAATGATATATACTCACTTATATCGAGACACTAGTCCAAGCGGTACATCCCCATGAACAACTTTACCTAACAGGAAAGTGGGTCAGAGGAAAGGACATCCTATTGAGACTTTATGTGAGAGAAGCCTGGGAGAATGAGGAAATAGAAGGACCCAGAGGGTCCTGGAAAACTACAAGAGGAACTGTATGACAGGCAGATCTGGGCCCTGGGGTCCTCCTCAAACTATGGCACCAGCCAAGGAAAATATAGGCAGTAAACTTCGAACCCCTACCCAGACTAGCTGACGGACAGGACATTCTCCACCGTTAAGTGGAGAAGGAGATCTGACTTTCACACAAACTCTGGTGTCCCATATTTGACTATGTCCCCTGGATAGGGAGGCCTGGTGGCACTCAGAAGAAGGACAACAGGGCACCAAGAAGAGACTTGATACCCTATGAGCATATACAGGGGAAAGAGGTCCCCTCAGTCACAGACATAGGGGAGGGGAGTAGGGGGGAAGCGGGAGGGAGGGAGGAATGGGAGGTTACAACGGATTGGCTAACAATTGAGATGTAGTATGAATAAATTAATAAAAAAGAATGTTTACCTAAAAAAAAAGAAAATGTATATAATCAAACATTAAAACAGCAGAAAGACTGTAAAAAAAAGAACAATTGTGTAAATATTCCTATTTAGCTGCATTTTTCTCTTTTTATTGAAAGTAGATTCTTCTCTCTCATACAATACATGTAGACCACTGTTTCCCCTCCATCCACTTTTCCTCTTCCCCAGAACAATTCTTATATTTCTTCTTCAGAAAAGAGCAGACCTCTGAAAGACTACAGCCAAACCTCACAAAACAAGATACAAGAACACAAAACAAAAGCTCTCATATCCAGACTGGAGAAGGCAACCTAATAGAAAGAAAACAGTCTCAAGTTCATGCATAAGTGTCAGATATACACTGACTCCCACTGTTAGGAGTCAAGCAAAAACTCTGAGCTAACAGGCATAACATACAGAGGGCCAGGTGCAGAACCATGCAGGCCCTTTGTTTACCACTTCAGTCTCCATGAGCCCATATAAGTCCTGTTTAGTGGATTCAGTGGACCATATTCTTCCAGTATCCTTCATCCACTCTGACTCCTACAGTCTTTATTCTCCCTCTTCCCAGGGAATGGTTTTACCAAGCTCAAAGTAAGAGGACCCAATAGAGAGCCCCAGTTTAGAAACTGCATAATGTCTGGCTAGAGTTCTGTGTACCTGCTCACTTCTGCCCCCCCAAGCAAGTCTCTCTGATGACCATTGGATAAGGTGCCTATATGTAAGTGTAGCAGAATACCATTAGAAGTCATTTCACTGAATTGTTGTTGGCCAGTCATGTTTGGTTCTATCTTAATCTTCTGGGCTATCTTGCTTCTGGTTCTTGGCCATCCAAGAGCTGTCTAGGAGGTGGGCCACAGGTTAAACCAGTAGTTGACCTCTCTGACAAATTCTGTACCATCATTGCCCCAGTATCTCTTACAAGCAGTACAAATTGTTGATTGACAGTTGAAGCCTGGATTGGTGTCCAGATTTCTCTTTCCATAGCTTGCAGAGAACCTTCTCACACCAAAGAACTACAGTGTAGGAGTGAAGGCTCCATGCATGCACCAGCTTCCTCTCTACTTTCAATGAGCTATGTGGACGTTGTCCTTTTCCATAGAGTGATCGTCTGTCCTAGCATCAGCCTTGGTTGTGTAGGGATCTCCATGTCCATACCCCTCCACCATCTTACCTACCCATGACAAAAACTCAAGGAATCCAACCCAACCCAACCACTGGCTGTCTTGTCTAGCTACAACAGATGTCCAGTCCAGACTGCTTTTCACCCTTCACTAGAACGGCCACCTTCATAGGTTCCAGGAAATTTCCACAGCACTATCCTGTCCCAATGCTTCCCAATTCCAGCTGTTTCTGCTTGCACTTTCTCCCTCCACCCCCATCCTCAGTGCACCTGATTCCCATCCACTCCTGTCACGAACTGCCCCCAGTCCGCCTGCAAAATATATTTTATTTCTCCTTCCCAGGGATGTCAATGTTTTCCCCTAAAGCCCTTATTTTTACTTAACTTCTCAGTGTCTGTGGATTGTAGCTTTGTTATCATTTACCTAAGTGCCAATATTGACTTAGGAGTGAATTTATGCTTTATTTGTCTTTATGCATCTGACTTACCTCACTCAAGGTGGTTTATTTTTTCTAATTGCACCCATTTCCCTACAACTTTCATGAAGCCATTTTATTTAACAGTTAAGTAGTACTTCATTGTGTAAATGCACCACGTTTTCTTTATCCATTCTTTGGTTGAGGGACTTTCTAGGTTGTTTCTAGCTTCTATCTATTATGAATAAAGCCAAAATGAACATAATTGAACAAGTGTTCTTGTGGAAGGATGGAAAATCCTTCGGATATATGCCCAAGAGTGGTATAGCCATGTCTTGTGGTAGATAGAGTTCCAATTTTCAGAGGAGCCACCATATTGATTTCCATAGGGCCTATACTCCCTTATGGAAATTTGCACTCCCACCAACAATGGAGGAGTGTTCCCCTTGTTCCACACCCTTGCCAGCACAAACTGACACTTGTATTATTTGCTTAGCCATTCTGTCAGGTGTAAGGAAAATATCAAAGTAGTTTTGATGTGCATTTCCCCGGTGGGCAATGATGTTGAACAATTTTTTCAGTGTTTCTCAGAAATTTGAGATTTCTCCTTTGAGAATTCTGTTTAGAAGGCTGTGTGCTAGGTGGCCAGGGTAGGCACCTCACTGGGGTTGGAGGAACTGGTCCCTCAATGTAAACCATTATGCCAACAAGAAAAGGGCCACAGAGAGCAAGCTAGCCATCACATTGCTTATGACCAACACAACTCATCTGAAGGCCATGGTGGAGCAAGGTCATTACTTCACCTTCTTTGTGTCCCTGGTGGTCCTTGTTTTCTTCTCTCTTGTGCTGAAGATTGGAGTGGGCATGCTGCTTATCTTCCTGGTCAAGTATGACCATAACAACCTGGCCAAGGATGCCAAGCTGGACTTCCTTAACAAGCAGGTCACGGGACTGGTATTCATCATCATGGTGGTCAACATTTTCATTATGGACTTTGAAGTCCAGAAGCCTGTAATGGACAGGGCACCCCAGCAGTAGGACATCCAGAATCCTTAAAGGTACCTGACCAACAGCCCAGCTGTCCACACCTCTAAAAGCCCTGCGCCTTAGAGGCATCCATCTCCCATATGCAGCACTCCCCTCAACCACCAGAGCCCAAAGATGATCACCACTGTAACAGGGTCAGGGATGGACTTCTATTCAACTGTGACTGCTGGATGGGTGGCCAACCAAGGCATGTGGGAAACTGGATGTAAGACCATGAAGATCAGAACTGGACAGCCCCACAGAAACCCATGATCAGAGAATGATCATGATCCATCCAAAGACATGCAGCAAGTTCATGGTTGGGCTTGACGAGGGGCCAGCACTGGCCTCTGTCTCAGGACATTCCAGAAGGACCAGAATATTTCCCTCCCTTTGCTGATGCACTGGTGCACCTGCTTCCCATGGAGACTTCTTCCTCTGCTGTTTCCTATCCCAGGAACCTTGGACAGCCATCAGTGCCTGGGCTTGGCAGCCACCAAGAGGCAGCCATGCCCACTGGGGGCTGCAGGTCATGCTAGTGCATCCTACCAGTGACTTGGGAAGAGCCCCATCTCCCTACTTGGGCTCTGGCAGCATTTTTCTAATCAGGAATGACAATAAAGCTTATGTGCTGAGAGAGAGAGAGAGAGAGAGAGAGAGAGAGCGAGAGGAGAGATGAGAGAGAGCGGAGGATGAGAGGGGAGAGCGAGAGAGAGAGAGAGAGAGAGAGAGAGAGAGAGAGAGAGAGAGAGAGAGAGAGAATTCTTTTTAGATATGTACCCCATTTTTAATGGGATTATTTGATTTGGTGACAATTATTTTCTTGAGTTACTTACATATATTTGGATATTAGACCTCTATCAAATGTAGAGTTGGTAAAAATCTTTTTTCATTCTGTAGGGAGCCTCTTTGTCCTGTAGGACACCTCTTTGATGGTGTTCTTTGCCTTACAAAAGCTTTTCAGTTTCATGAGGTACCATTCATTAATTGTTGATCTAAGGGCACACACTATGGGTATGGGTGCTATTTCCTGAGAAGGAAGCTGTAGTGTGTCACAGTGTGTCCCAAAGCATGCTTATTTGTCCATACATCTTTGCAAATGTTCATTGCAATGAATTATTGGTCTAGTTTGAGGCCTCTGGCTTCTTCTGCACTATCAATATTGGATTCCCATTGAGACTTCTGTTGCATATCCTGTCATTGCCCTGTGTCATTGAGATCCTGCAGCTTTGGAGCTGTAGGACCAACCTCTTTAACACTCTCTGGCAGTTCATCAATAGATGGGGTACGTGTTGAGGTGGGCCTGGATCTGGGCCTTAGTGGTAGCTGAGTTGATCAGTCCATCCACTTTGCTACCTCCACACCACCAGAATGAAGTCTCTAGAACTGCCCTGGCTAGGTTACCCAATGCAACAGCTAGCAAAGGGCAGGGCCAGGTCTTCTTCTCTCATTCCCTTGGGGCCAGCTCACCCACACCTATGCTACCAAGGCCAGCTCTACTATGGTGCCCAGATGAGGAGATCACCCCTCACCATGTGGGCCAGGCAAGATAACAAGCCATGAAGTCATGAGAGCAAGAGTCACTCATTCCAGTGGATGATCTTTTTGATGTGTTGTTGGATTTGATTTATAAGTATTTTGTTGAGTATTTTTATATCTATGTTCATAGTGGAAATTGGTCAATAATTTTCCTTCTTTGTTGAGTAGTTTTGTGGTTTGTATATCAGGGTAATGGTAGCTTCATAAAATGAATTTGGAAATGTTTCTTTGGTTTCTGTTCTGTAGGATAATTTGAGGAATACTGACAGTAACTCTTCTTTGAAAGACTGGTAGAATTCTGTGTTAAAACCAACTGGACCTGGGATTTTATTCAGTTGTGAGTCTTCTATTTCACTAATGGTCATAGGTATATTTAAACTGTTTATTCGATATTAATTTAACCTTGGGAAGTAGTAGCTATCAAGAAAATTATTCATTTATTTAGATTTTCTATTTTGTTGAAGTACAGGTTTTTAAAGTATGTCCTTATAACTATCAGAATTTCCTCAGTGTCTGATCTTATGTCCCTCTTATCTATTTTATTTTGCTAATTTGGATATATTCTCTCTACCTTTTTGTTAGTTTAGATAAGAGTTTGTCTATATTGTTGATTTTCTCTAAGAACCAACTCCTTATTTCATTGATTATTTGTATTGTTCTCTTTGTTTCTATTTTATGGATTTCAGCCCTCAGTTTCATTATTTCTTGTCATCTACTCCTCTAGGGTGTGCTTCCTTTTCTATTGTTCTGGAGCTTTCAGTAGTGCTGGTAATTTGCTAGTATTAGGTCTCTCCTCATTTTAAATGTAAACACTTGGTGCTATAAACTTTCCTTTTGGCACTACTTTTATTGTGCTCCATAATTATGGAGCACATTCATTGAATTATACAATTATACATTTCCTCCAATTGTTTGTTTGTGCCATCCTGAATTTCCTTAAAATATTTATTCATTTTCTCTGTAAGGACTTCCACCATCTTCATATAGCTGGTTTCAAGGTCGTTTTCTTGTGTTCCAGCTATGTGGAGATGTTCAGGTCTTGCTGTGGTAGAATAGATGGACTCTGATTGATACATATTGCATTCTTATGCTGGCATCCAGGAATCTGGATTTGGGGTGGTCATAGTTTTAGGTCCTGATTTCTAGGTTTGTCTTTGTTGGGTGGGAATTTTTCTGGATTTTCAGAGAGTTGCCTGTTTTACTTGCCTGCTTGGCTGCTATGCAAGAGGAATTCTTACTAGTTTTGGAGACTGGGTGAAAAGGGAAGCAGGGTGGGGGCATGGTCTGCTGTAACATAAGGGGTGATGCTGAGCATTAGGTCTGAGGGACAGAGAGAGTAGAGAAGGACTTGGGGCAGCCTATGGTCCAGTATGGCCTTGGTTGAGTATAGCGTTTCTGCGAAGTTCAATGCTGAGACACAGCAACAAGGGTGAGACTGGGGGCCAGAAAGTGATTGTCTGTGGGATCCACAGGAGTCATAGACAGGAGGAAGGCAGCCTGCAACTGGTGTTCTGTTCCTGCACTAGGGTTGATGCCAAGGGATGGGTCTGGGGAAACAGAGAGAGTAGAGAAAGTCCACAGCTAGCCTACCTGGTTTTCTGGCAGGGAGGCATGTACATGGGGAAGGGAGCCTGTAGCTAGTTCTCTGTTGCAGAGCCAGGAGAAACCATGATAGCTGGGTCTTGGGGAACAGAAAGAGTGGAGACCATTTGGTCTTCTGCAATTACCAGAACTTCAAATGAAAATTTTAGTAATCTTTTATTTCCATGTCATTCTTAATATCGGAATTGATCAATTTTTCTATTGATGATTGTCTTTGCATAGTAAAGAGAAATTCTATAAAAGCTGAAATCCAGTCCCTTCTATAACTTTTGTTCATTTAGCAATCATTAGCACCCATTGCACTGTAGGCCTCAATTAACATAAATAATCCAACTTCTAGTATAAAATAATTCCTATTTTGTTTCAAGTTAGATTAAAAACTTTCATTTTATCTGTCAGTGTGGATTTTGTTTTACTGAAAATATCTTTAAAATGTACATTTAAAATGATTTAATGCATTATTGTTACTCCGTAATTGCTGATTATGAATATCTCCTTATTAGAGAACAGGTCTAAACCTAATGAATAACATATGTTTGCAGGTTAGATAACATGCATTGTATGTCAGATGAGCCCACCTGGAAGTACTCTAATAGATGCATGCTGAACAACCATTAATGTCTTGAGAATAATTACACTCCTGTAGAATTTAAGCTCACCTTTGCAACTTTGCAATGCTGAAATATAAAGAGAAAAAAAAACTGAAACATCATTCTTGTTGCCACCTCAACCTAAATTTAATTTAGTCTTATTTTAAAATTCCTTAGCATTTAAGTTTTTAATATCAGGCCATAATGTTTTATTCATTTTTTTTCATTCATTTCAAAATTTACTTAGTATTGTCCATGTACTATATTTAATATGTGAATACTGTAGTGGAAGAAAGAAACAGAATGAAAATCTTAGAGGAAATAACCTTGTGAGGAAGATATAAAAATATACTTAGGATAAACAATTAAATGTGATATGGTCCCTCTGGACAATGCTCTGTGCTTCATATTGATGGGGAGATTCTCTCCACAGAGTACCATGTGGCAAGAAGTGAGAAGGCAGATGGATGCACAGGCACGAAGACCTTCATTTGGAATAAATGTGAAACCCACTGCAGCTGCAGAGCTCTGAATGGGAAGAGTGATGGAATTTAAAACCCAAGAATATGTTTGGTGATGTAATTTAAGTTGCTGAATATCATAGGAAAGAGGTTTAATTTTATTACAATTCTAATGAGTCTTCTTTTTTTTTTTTACTTTTATATTTTAGCTTTCAGATAACAGGACAAAATATCTGAAGTAATCAACTTATAAAGTGAATAGATTTACTTAGTACACAGCTTTGGACACAGCAGTACACGAGAAATTGCCTAGTTGATTTGGGTGTGTGGCAATTCAGTTGGTCCTGATAGGAATGTGTGGTATACACAATCACTGATACCCTAAGCTATAAAACAAACACGTTCAGTGTTACACAATGCCCTCTGGTGACCTATAGACCTCATTTCCTAAAGGCTCTACTACTAATGGGGCCATACTGGACACAGCCTTTAACATGGGACCTTGGGAGGATAACCAACTTTCAAACAGACATGAGAAACTTTAGGACCTTGAAAAGATAGAAATGAATTTGTCTCTAGGTGTTATGTAAAGTCTAGAATTTAAAGACATGGATGCAACCAGTATGAATCAAGGGATGTCAGACATGTCAAAATAATTCCAAAAGTAGATTTTTCCAAAGCTCAGTAATGGACTATCATGGAATGGGTAGGAAATAAAAGTTTAGGATAATTTTTAAGTTTTGCCTCAGTCATTAGAGGATCAAAGTTATGTTTTCTGGCTGTAGAAGTGGAAGTTGTCCTATAAACATTTACTTTATGAAACCTCAGCTTTAGGAAGAATTCAGAGCTAGAGATATAGTCCTTTGAGTTAGTGAAAATTACATTAGTTAGTATTTATAGTGTTGGGACTTGAGACCATTAGTGAATGTAAAAAGTGAAGAAACACAGAAACTCAACAGAGCAGTAGGCATCACTTTCAGAACCAACATCAGTAGGAAGATATAGGAAGAAGGAGTTAGTAATTCAGGAATAGAAGAGAGGGAGTGGTTATCTACACATCAAGCAAACTCACCATGAAACAGAATGAAGAAAGTGGTCCACACTTAAGAAAGTAGTGAATAAGGAACTGCATATGCAAAATGATTGGAAAGAAGAAACAAAATTGAATCTACATCTTCATTGGAACAATTTTGTTAACATTATGGAGTAAGACGCCTAACTGACTGAAGTTAAGGAAAACTGAAGAAATTTCAGTGTATAAAGTCAGGATGTAAATGTCTTTTAAGGAGTAGATGAACACGCAGGAGCCAGAGAGAATTTAAACAAATGGATTCAGGGGCCTCTTTTCCTTTTATATTTTAGCAGCAAGATGCACTGAAGCATATTTGTGTGTCAATGGAAATAACTGAACAGGACAGGAAGAGTTGAGAGAATGAATGCATAAAAGAACATCCTTGAGTAAGCAAGAGGAAATTTAATTTAGCACACAAGTGACCAAAGATAGAACAGGAAAAAAACCCATTCATTATAACAACAGAAAGTTAGGCTATAAGCAGAAAGATGAAGTTTGTCTCTTCTTGCCACTATGTCCTCACAGAAATAGAAGAATCATCATCTGACAATGGTAAGAATTGAACGTCTTGTGCAAAAGATTAAAGGAAGACAATTATAGAGAGTAGTTACTCGAAGGTTTAAGAGTAAATGATGGCAGAATTACTAAGCATACAGAGACAGCTGTCACAAATAACGAGATACTCAGTATATATATTTGAACTGTGATCATAAGTTCTCAGGTGAATCAGGGTTAGTATTTAACAGTCTGATAATGTTGAACAATGTGGGACTGTTTTGACATATTCTTTAATGTATGCTAGCTACAGCTAAGCAGCCCACTGATAGAGAACTCAAAAGTTAGAATGTGTATCAAAATATATGATTTGAGTGATACACTATACAATTAAGCCTAAGGAGTAGGGAGATGAAGAAAAATATTAAATAATAAATAATTCTGAGTATACACCTGTCAATCAACATTTAACATGACCTTGTAAGGCTTTTCTGATATATGGCCACGGAAATTATTCTAACCATGTGCATAGTTCCTCTTCCAATATTGATTTCTAGTATACCCAGGAGCAGTGGGATCTAAAGCTTGCCCTGTGAATGAATCCAGGATGTCCTGTGACAAACTTTAACAGGCAGAATGTAGTGGATGTGACACTCACTGCTGAGTCCAGGCCTCAACAGATCTCTGTTTCTGCATCTAATTTTTCAAAACATTACTCCCCACATAAAGCCCAGTTACCTGGAGGGTAAAATGATTGCATGCTGTGGTCCTTTTATTCATCAATGATGGCTCACTCTTAATTCAAACAGCCACCCCATCCTCCCCAAGTCATGGTATTGTCAGTAGTACCTCTGGTCTGCTTAGTCTTTTCAAGGATTATAATAGTATTCCCCCACTGGACATGACTGACATACTTTCAAAAACCCTAAGAATAATGACAAACCTGTCCCCAACCTGGGAGTGTAGCTCAGTGATTGGATACTGGTGGAGAATATGTGAAGTTCAGGGTTCAATCCTCAGTCCTGCAAAAAATAAGATAATTGCCACCTATTCCTAAAATACTGCATTGCTTCAGCTTTCCTGAGATATTTATAACAATTTCTGTGTTAGAGAGATCCAACTAGTACAAGGAAACCACATGAGTTGTTTGAAGACAATGCAATGTAAATAACTGTGATATAGCTAGGTTTAAAGGTTTAAAAGACTGTTTGGAATTCAATCTGGAACTTTCTCAGAAAACTGGGAGTAGCTCTACCTCAAGACCAATCTATACCACTCCTGGGCATATACCCAAAAGATGTTCCATCCTATGACAAGAACATTTACTCAATTATGTTCATAACAGCTTTATTTGGAAACAACCTGCCTGTCCCTCAACCCAAGAACGTCTAAAGAAACTGTTGTCCATTTACAAAATAGAATATTACTCAACTATTCAAAACAAAGAAATCACAAAGTCTGCAGGCAAATGGATGAAACTAGAAAATATCATACTGAGTGACATAATCCAGACCCAGAAATACAGACATGACATGTACTCATTTATAAGCAGATTTTAGCCATATAGTACAGGATAACCATACTACAATACAGACCCAAAGAAGATAAGTAACAAGGAGTACCCAAGGAAAGATGGTTAAATCTCACTGAGAAGGAGAAATAGAATAAACAACAGAAATGTTCGAAGAGAGGGAACAAGTTAGGAGAGGGAGCACAGAGAGAAATAAGGGTGGAGACCAGAACTGGGGAAAGAGCAGAGCCAGGAGGACAGTGGGTCTACAGAAAGAAGAGAAACAATGGGCGGGGGCATCTCTGTGATGTGCTGGAGACCTAAGACAGGGTAGACTTCTGGGAAGATATGAGGAGACTCTTGATGAGACTCCTAGCAGTAGGGGTAATGGAGACTGAAGAGTATACCCTCTAACTAGACAGGACTCCTAGTGGAGGGACAGAAACACCAACCTACCCACAAAAACTTCTATCCCAAATTTACCCTGCCTACAAGATGTGCATGGATGAAGACAGAGCAGAGACTGAGCAATGACTGGCCCAAGCTGAGTGAGACCCACCCCATGGGAGAGAGCCAAGCTCTGACACTATTAAGGATATTTTGTTATGATCATAGTCTGAAGCATAGCATAACTTTCCTCTAAGAGGGTGCATCCAGAAGCAGATCAAAACAGATGCTAAGACTCACAGCCATATACTGGGCAAAGCATAGGGAGCCTTGTGGAAATGTGGATGGAAGAAAAGAAAGACACAAGTTCCACATGAAAACTAATAGAGCCAACTAACCTGGGCTCAGAGCAGCTTGCAGAGAATGAAGCACCAACCAAGGACCATACATGGGCTGGACCTAGGCCCCTTACACAGATCTAGCCAATAGGCCATGAAGGCTTCATATGGGTCCCCTAGTAAGGGGAGTGGGGGCTGTCTCTGACAAGAACACTGCTGCCTGCTTTTTTATTACTTCCCTCTCCCCCACCCCCCGGCCCAGGGGCTATCTCACCTGGCCATGGGGAAGAGGATAAACTCAGTCCTGATTCAACTTGATGGGCTGGAGTGAGTTGGTGGGGGGAACGCTCCTTCTCTGAGAAATAGGGAATGGGCAGATGGAAGAAGAGGTAGGGAGGGGGCTTTGATCAACATGTAAAGTGAATCAATCTACCAATCAATCAATCAATCAATTAATCAATCAATCAATTAAAATAGACATCTGTAGTAGCTGTCATGAGGAGCTACAAACACTTCCCAGTCCTGAAAGAACCAAAAATAAGGAAAAATTTAAGCTTTGCAATGAAAAGTCTCCAAAAAAGCTGAAGAAGAGCTGCTTTCTAGCTGGCATTGATACTGCTTGACTTCTTTGTCTTATATCACTGGGGCTGCCTATGGTGTATCCATTTCTGTGGACATCAGACACCATGAAGCTGATAATGCAAACCTTGGAGAAATGGAGGGGCAAATTCAACTCAGGTAGAGCCAGAAACTGTTTCATTGTGAGGAAGCAAAACACTGCTATACTGTCAGGAATAGCACACAGACATGCAGGAGGTGGACAAAACACCATTGAAGACACTGGAACAATCAGGTGTCCCTTCATTCTCCAGATTTGTATAAAAATTTTATAGCTCTTTCTTGAGATCCAACCAATAGAATAGAAGTGTATTTAATCTAGAAAGGTCTAAAATCACACACAAATAAAATATGGAAAGACAGAGGACACAGTGCATTAGAAATTGAAAAAAAAAGAAATTAGAGTGAGAGAGAAATTGAATAGTAAATTTTCCTTGTATGTAGCAAAGAATCTAAGAAAAATGCTTACATGATTTTGTGGATTACATATATGTAATATCTATAATAATATTACGAGCACTGTTTTACCTGAAAACTAAAACAAAAAAAATCCACACCCAACCTTGATATTTTCTATGTTCTTGAAGACCATTCATTTTTCACTTTAAATACTTTCCTTAGTTTTTTATTTTCAGTTTCCTCACTGCACCGTGGGGTTTTTCCTAGGCAAATGCTGAAACACAGTTTGGTTATTCTGGTTCTAAGAATTAAAGCACTTGCTGTCTGAGATAGCTGCAGCTGCCTGTGCTCTGTTCTTCAGAAATGCCATTGCCTCTTCCCTTCCAACACTGTTTGCATATGTGACACCTTCTCTGCTTTCTTCTTAGCTACTTAGGTCCACCTCTGCTCCCAGACTCTATCTCCATCACTCCAGTCTTAGGTCAAATCATTGGCCGGCCTTCCCCCCAACCCCACCCCCACCTCCGCCCTTCCTGCTCCCAGCTAATAGAACAGACACATGACTTTCCACAGTTTCTTCTAGGAACTTAGTAGCATGTTATGAGACATGCTTCACAGCCTTACTTTTGTTAGAGTTCCCTAGACATGTGTTTATTGGCTCTTCACAACTGTGAGGTCATCGGTTTATTTCTACCGTCCTCTGCTCTACCAACTGAGCTATCAAAGGATCGTTCTATTTCTAACTACACCAGAACACTTAGTGTTCCATACAGTCTGACTAAAGTTCTTTCTTTTAACTCGGTTAAGTTATAGTTCCAAAACTGCGCACCATTTTCCTTGCTCATGGAGGTGTGCATGCCTCATCTGTAGATGCTACCTAACATCTCTGTTAGATCGCCCCTGGTTTCTCTGCTTAAGGATGCTCATAGTTGGCCAGGAGCCTAAACACAGAGCAGTCTTCCTTCCCAACATATGGTTGAACCTGACTGATGGCAGTGGACTTGAGTGTGCTCATTTAACTCTAATGAGGTCCACAGAGGTGACCGTATGACTCATAACATGAAGTCATTTTTCCAATTAGCATTCTGACAAATGCATTAGAAGGAGAGACCTTTCAATAGATTTCCACAGCTGCTAAAGGGATCAGGTGTCAGAGGATTTTCAGCTTTGTTCTGCTGTTCTGGTCAAGTCACTTATTTTTAACCAGCCCGGTTCACGCTACAGCTGGGTGATTATATGTCATCTGAGCCTGAGCCTCATTTTAAAATGGTCCTTGTTATGGTATTGCAGCTGAAGAAATGTTCAAGAGGATGGAATCAAAGACAACTTCTGATGAAGCCATTGGTAATTTTCAAAAACAAGATGATTTCCGCATAGCATGTTTCTTAAAGTACATTTTTAAGGATGATCCTTTCCGTGAGAATCCTGATTTAAAGCACATGTTTCTTAAAGTACATTTTTAAGGATGATCCTTTTCATGAGGTGTAGCCCCTGATTTAAAGCACATGTTTGTAAGCATCAGAGAAGTAGAGACAATTAGATTACCCTAGAATAGCACCAATTCCACTTTGGCTTTCTACCACCTTTAGATTCTAAGTCGGCACAAATGGTCTCATTTGGACAGCAAGCACCAAGGATTTCAAAGTATTTATTGCTCTCCAAGCTCATCAGACTCAGGGCTTTGGGTCTCACTCATAAACGCTGCTGTGTATGACACAGTGGGTTCTCAAAGGACGTCAGAACTGTCCCCAGCTACAATGGCCAGTATTCAAAAGCAGCCAATAGGATCCTGGAAAAATTTGGTTACATATATCTTACAAGAGTTTCCTTGATACAAATCTTTCAAATAATTAAGAAATTCTTTTTTCTGTATTGAAATTCTTTATCTGTGTCACTTTTATTATCTTATTTCAAGAATTTAGAAGCTGCTCTGTTTCTTATAGGACAAGCATAATTTGCCTGTTTATTTCTAATAAGAATACTGAATTCTCTCATGATAAGAATTTTAGGTATGGTTTTAGAAATGGACAATTAATTATATTCAATATCAGAAATATTTTTTCGAGCATCCATTTTGTACATGGTAGCTAATATTTACAATACGATGCAACTATTATTATTCTGTCATTATATATCATTAGTATTTTGTACATAAATTAAAATTAAATTTTAGAACAGAAAGTCAGTGTTTTTAGTTTCCCTTCCTCTTTGCTTTCCAAATCTAAGTTATAATATTTTTGTCTTAGAGTACTTTTTGAAGTATTTTGTTATTTTGCTGTATTTTTTCTCATCTGATAAGGAAGCCATGTTTGTTGTGTTTAGATTTATTATTGTCTATGTTTTGTTTATCCTTTGTTTTGTTTATTCATTTTATTTTATTTATTTTACTTATCTCTTTATTTACATATGCATAATTTAACCCAATTTTCATATTAATTGGCAACAAAATTGAATATATTTTCATGCTCAACATTATATAATACCATATTATAGTACCATATATATATTACCATATATATATACACACACACATATATACACCATGGATCTCCAAGCATCATGTCATATATATGCATTTACATACATATAGATGGTGGAATGGCCAAATTGGACTCGTTAATATGTACATTATCTCATATGCTCATTCTCCTGATGAGATATCTCTAATCAACATAATATTTTTCAAGCATATGATGGGATTAACTATAGTTACTCTGTTCTATATTACTTGCCCTGTACTCATTCCTCCTATTTTATGAAAATAGTCTCCTTTGAACATTTTTTCTGATTCCCATTCCAACCCCTAACCACCATTATAATCTCAAATTCTATTAATAATGTATTTCACAGAAAAGCAATATATTGGAGTATTTGTGTTTCTTTGCTGGTCTTATTTTACCTCACATATGTATGTCAGATTTTCCCATACTGCCACAAAGAAAAGGATTTCCTTCTTTCCAATGGGGGAATGATATTCAATTTTGAGTGTGTGTCTATCCTTTCATCTATAAATAGGTATTTAGGCAAGTTCCACATTTTAGCTATTGTGAATAGCACTTTCATGTATATGAGACTTTAAATGGGTCTTCAACCAGCTGACTTAACTTTCTTTACATATATCCACAACAGGGGTTTTCAGGCTCACATTGTAGCTCTATTTGTTTTGATTTTTTGAATAACACTTGTACTTTTAATACATTTTAGTATCTAATGAATTTATATGGAATATTTTACTCTAAAACATATTTTATAAAACAAGTACACTAGTTTATAGCTATGATAGTTTTTCACAAAACTTTAGGCAGATATGATTACATCTCACATTTTAAAATGGTAATTTTTTGACATGTGAGATTATGAATGAAAATTGTGCACAATTAGCCTTCTTTTTCAAGATAATTCCCACATGGATTTTGCCCTACTGCTGATTTGTTTGCAGGATTTTCTTATCCTCATATCTTCTTTTATTTTGTTGCTGAGATCATATTTTAGAATGCTTGGTAAATTCTAATGGAGATAGCTGCTTCCATCATGATTTTCAACATGAACATATACTTATTTTTCTAATTACTCAAATTATACAATAGTCTTGCATGAGAAAAAATCAATACATTCTAAATGAAATATGGGAGTTAAATATATGCCCATTGATACTATGAATTTATGAATAATCTTCTATTTTTGTGTCCTCTAGAATGAACATGCCCTTAAAATTTGAATAATTATCTGTTCAGCTTTATAATACAGTCAAATATGAGCAATGCCATTGAGACAAGAAAACTAGAAACAGAATAAAACTGAAGTAAAATACATTTGTTTTAAGGAAAGTTGACATCAAAAACTGAACTCCATTTCAAAAGATCATTCATGGGAGACCATTTTATTCAAGCCAAGAAAAGTGTATAGGGCACATTCACGTTTAAGACACATGGTTATTTGTGTGTGCGTGTGTGTGTGTGTCCTAAACAATGAGCTGGGTATTTTAATTTCTTCTTAAGTTAATGTATATATTGAAAAAATACAAATAGAGAACAAATTTATAAACACTTAAAACATTACATACAGCCAGGCGTGGTGGCGCACGCCTTTAATCCCAGCACTCGGGAGGCAGAGGCAGGCGAATCGCTGTGA
Organism: Acomys russatus; assembly: GCF_903995435.1. Lineage (NCBI taxonomy): Eukaryota > Metazoa > Chordata > Mammalia > Rodentia > Muridae > Acomys > Acomys russatus. The sequence continues at coordinate 52,155,216 of NC_067137.1, read as the reverse complement.
GTTCGAGGCCAGCCTGGTCTACAAAGTGAGTCCAGGATGGCCAAGGCTACACAGAGAGACCCTGACTCGAAAAACCAAAAAAAAAAAAAAAAAAAAAAAACATTACATACTTTGATTTGAGATATATTATTTCAGACATATGTAGGTACATCTCATTCTTTTCTTATTTTTCTTCTATACCTGAATTCAGACAACTATTGCATTTATAAGAAACATGAGGGCTGGAGAGATGGCTCAGAGGTTAAGAGCACCATCTGCTTTTCTGAAGGTCCTGTGTTTGAATTCCCAGCAACCACATGGTGGCTTACAACCATCTATAGTGAGATCTGGTGACTTCTTGTGGTGAGAAGGCACATGTGTGGGCAAATATTGTATAAATAATAAATAAATCTTAAAAAAAAGAACATGATATCCTACATATCATGTCAGTAAATGGTGTTAAACTTTTCTGGGTTTGTATAGGGAAGGATTAGATTGTTCTGTCTGAGAGTATACGTGTGTGTGTGTGTGTGTGTGTGTGTGTGTGTGTGTGTGTGTGTGTCTGAGTATGTATTGTCAGAAGTTGAAGTTGAGAGCCTTCCATATCACTCTTCATCTTGTATTTTGAGTCAGTATCTGTGACTGAACCCAGAGCTCCCTTGATGACCAGACTGGTGGGCCCAGGGTTCTGCCTGTTTCCTTCTCTGCCTCAGCACAAGGCTTATAGATCAGCCTGAGCACGTTAATGCCAGCACCTGGGAGGCAGAGGCAGGTGGATCTCTGTGAGTTTCGGGCAATTTGGTCTACAAATCTAGTCTAAGGCAGTCAGAGCTCTATTACACAGAGAAGCCCTGGTCCCTAAACACAAACAAAAATGTGCTTTTGAAATACATTGGTCAGTATGTATATACTTAAAATACGACATGATATATACAAATAGAAAGTCTTGTGAGTTCAAATAGAATTGGCTATAACAAGTTAGTAATTTAAATGCTTCTAAAGTCACAGAATGTGCGTGTCCTTATCTGTCTTCATACACTGTTATACCTTTATTTCATATTTAAACATTTTAGGAAATAAAACCCAGCCAAACACTTAAAGCAATATATGCATTTATATTTTTGGTGGTGGTTTGTAATCTTAAAGAAACACCTTTCTTAAGATTCTGCTCAAGTTCTGGTGTTCCAGTTGTTTAAAGGAACTAGAATAAAAAATAAAAAAGAAGAAGAAGAAGAAGCACATTCAAAATACTTATTTACTTTGGTAGCAAATGGTGCTCTTTGAAGGCTCCTGAAGGAAGGCAAGCTCAATTAAAGTAAACTGGGCTATTTCTAAGCTAATTTATTGAGTAATACTTCACAGAAGAATTTTAGACAGGGGGAGTCTGTACCCACTGTTAATAATGCAATGTTAGTATAGGATGAGCCCAAACAAAAAAATTTTTTTGTTTTGTTTCATTTAATTTTTATTTAATTAATTTATTCAGATTACAGCTCAATTGTTATCCCATCATTTGTATCCTCCCATTACTCCCTCCCTTCCACTCTCCTATTCCCCTCTCCTAGGTCCAAGACTGAGGGAGACCTCCTCCTGCACTTTATGGTCATAGGCTATCAAGTCTCATCATGGTTGCCTGCGTATTCTTTCTTTGAAAGCATCCCATGTGAACAAAGTTTAAAATAATTGAAAGTATTTTGTTCAGTCAATCAAAAAAAAAAAAGTTTGGAAAGAGGCTTTAAATGTTTCTAAACACCAAAAGGTAAGATCTCTGAAATGGAATCTCACATTTCCTTAGAACCTTAAGCAAAAAACCCAAGTTACTGGCAGCCAGATCATTGTCTAATATAGGAAAATACTTTCACTTATAATGAAGGATGTTCCAAGGAGGGCCCTGCTTCTTTAGAACCCAGCATGGTGGGATTCTTCTAAGGAAAGTGGTCCAGTCAAAGTCAAGAAGTCCATCCTACTTCAGTACACCGGAGGTTAGCTGAACAGAATGAAGTCTCATGTTACTGAGGCTCTACAGTTTTATCTTCCAAGTTACTCCTCTGAAAATGAATAGGCATGCCTCTTCAAAACAAGCAATGAGAAATATTGAAATGCCAAATTTGAAACTAAAAGCCTTAGTATAATCTGCTAATTGTCTGAAATAAAAAAGAAAACCAGAGAAGGATTATTTGTATGGAACGGGTCAGTTCAAAAGTTATACACTAAACACAACGCTGAAATTAGACAAGCAAGGTGCTTTTCTTTATCCTCACTGAAAAACACATAAACACTTGAGAATAAAAACTTCACTCCAGAAGAATGCAGTGGCTTCTCTCTCTTTTTTTATGACTTCATATCTTGTGAACATTAAAAGACAAATCTGGTTCAAGGGCCATAAAATAATAAATGTGCTTGAACTAGCCACAAAACATTTCATTCCTTTTTGCTTCACTTAGAGAAAATGTCTCCATTAAGTATAACATCAGAAAAATAAGAATAAAAGTATAATAGAACAGTTAATCAGAGCAACAAATAAGTCCTTCTGCTCAGGAAGGCATGAAATAAATGTGAAGGAAGGTTAGGAGCTTTCATTTGTTTAACATGTGGCGTAGACACTTCCTCCCATCACCTCAGCCCTGTCCAGAGCATTACTTTAGGCTTGGCAGTAAGACTAGAATTATTGAGTGGTTTTACATTTGGGTTCCTGCTTGTTCTACTAAAGGCTTATTAATGAGTACCATAATGTACCTTTAATCTATAGTTTCTCTTTCTGTTCCATAGAGATTAATATTTAGTTAAAATAACGCAATTATTTAACTGCAAGATTTTGTTTTAACTCTATGAGTTAGCTACTAACCTTGTAAAAATAATCACTCTTAGAGTAGTACCAGAACAAGATATTTTTCAGCAGTATTTTTAGGAAATAAAGACTTTATTGTCAAAGCAAGCAGTTTGCGGTCAACATGTTTCTGAAATACCAGAGGGAACAGGTCTGAAGTTGACATGAGCTTTCCTTATGTCGTGGATACAATGCAAAGTCAAACACACCACCACCACCACCACCACCACTGTGCAAAATAACAGCAAACACAGGAAAATGAGCACCAGGTCCTCAGTCAACAATCAATGCTGGTAAGGATACAGAAAGAGAAGGTTTAGATTTTCAAGAATGCTGTGAAATGACATCCTCCCATCCTAGGTTGCTTCTATGTCTCTTCCTTAATAGCGAAAGAAGCTATTTGAACAGTTGCAAATTAGCATTTCAAGTTTCTCATTTATTTAAATTAATAAAAATGTTTATTTTGTTTCTATAGCTGTCTTCCTAATCAGACTTACCTTCTTAAAATGAGTCAAATTATATCCTTTTCACAAGTAAGGTTAATAGAGTACTGCGTATTTAAAAAAAAATATCCTACTATCTACACTCCGTGTCTTGCTATTACAGTTTTAATAAGAAAGGATAATCCATTTGAGGCAGTATAATTACTATTGATTTGCTTTCACTTTTAAATGTACTTTCAAGTAACACGGTGCTCTGGGCTGCCCCTTCATCAGGCTTACAGTGATTTTTGTAAAGTGATTTTGGTCTTAGTCAGGACTGCCTGAGCAAAGTGGATTAATAATCAATAAAGCAAAATCATCTATGAAATGTTTTGATCTCTATATACATTGGTTGGTTTAAGAATCGTCTTAACAGCAGACTCTCAGAAAGAATGTTGTGAAGCTCATGTTTCAGTATTTCAAATTGTCCATTAGGAAAATGAGGGAGTGTGATCAAATTATGAAGTGAATGGCTTTACACCGAGTTGTAAATATTGCTTTTATCTGACTTCAGAACTCATTATGTAATTGTATCAGATAATTCTTGGTGATATATATGTACCAGATATTGATGTCCTGTACATTAAAGATAATGAAAAGTTTTTTGTTTTCTAGTGAGAATGGTCAGGTTTTGGCAAGGAGGCCCAAATTAGCCATGAATTTTTGAAATAATTAGAAACTAGGAAACAGGATTGGAGCATAGTATTCTGTCCAAGGTTTAAAATATTTCATTACATTTATCTAGTGGAGATCTATCTTTGATAATTTAGGAATTGCATAAATGACCTTATAAAACACGTGAAAGAAACCCCAGTCTATTGTAAATCAAAGTGTTTCCTCTCAATGTTAGAGCATATTCCATGAATTTCAAAGACTGTTTTTGAATCGAAGAATCAAATACTTTGACTTTCAGCCTCTTCCTTGTACATCTAATTCCTCCCTTCTTCTCCCCTGGGAATGCACTCTGCTATTCACTGCCCACTCTCTAATAACCCTCTGGACATGATTTAACCTGAGCTTCATGCTCCTATTTAGACAGAGATCAAGTAAGTTAGGTTCCAAAATCACAATTTAGGTTACTGCTTTGGACAAAGTAGAAGGTTTACCTTGTTTGACCAAATAGAGGTGAGCTTATAATGTCCTGAAATGTATTCAGTGCTTCCTCTCCCCTTTCACGTTGTTTATCCGTAAATCCTAAGATTATGTCTGTGTGATGGAGCCCAGCACATGGTCCTCTCCATGGAGACCTGAGTGGGCTGAAATCTCCTCTATATTCTACTTGCCTTGAGCTGTGCATCTATATTTGTGATGGCGGGGATGTATTGACTGGGATGAAAAAAAAACTTAACTCTTTGGTTTAAGAAAATATTTCTTTGCCAAGCAAATACACGGAGGACAAAGGAAGAAATATAATGTATAACTTTCATAGCACACACCCACATGGGAGGTATTTCCCCAGAACCTGAAGCCCAGGCTATTATCATGTCTAAAAGGTTATTGAGAATGGCCCAGGAACCAGCAGAGTGCATTCCCAGAGAAGAAGAAAACAGGCATTAGAAGTTCAGGGAGGAAGTTGGAAGTCAAATTATTTGATCAAAAACAATTTTTGAAATTCACGAAGGATACTCTAGCTTTGAGAGGAAACACTTTGATTTATAATAGTCTGGGTTTTCTTTCATTCTTTTTTTTTTTTTTTTTTTTTTTTTAAGTTTCAAAAGGCTAAGACCTGAAAGATATGAAAAGAGATAGAACATAGAGTAGAAGGAAAGCTGAACTAACCGCGAAGAGAGTCAAAGGCTGGCATGGTTGAAGATAAGGGATTATTTCAAGGGAAGACTAAAACTGCCACACTGGTAAGGCTCCCTCAAGGGACCACACACGGGGACCACAGAGCTGACCTCTTCTTCAGTGCCTAATTTTCAGAAAATTTCACCCTCAAATACTTGAAGATCCCCAAATGGATGGAACTTGTCCCTTGCCCTGTCCCTCATAGAACAATGCCAAGGTTATAACAGTTGGTTTTTTATTTGTATGTTTGTTTGTTTGTTTGGTTTTCTTTTATTTTTGTTTTAGAGTTCCCTAATTACAAATGCTCCACAGCAACAATAGAATTGACATGGTGACAGCATACCTCAACGTGGGTGGATTGAATCAGACCTCCAGCTTTTCTACATTCCAAACAGCTCATCAGAGAGTATAAAGGATGCCCTGTGGCTTTAAGAGAGGAACAGGAAGGGAATAAACATCTTAGTGATGTGAAGCGCTCCGAAAGTCTGCAGCGGTAAGACTGACATCGAAAGGAATAATAAGGAGACATTAGAGCTATCGCCAGTCACTTGAGTGCTTCTGGCCAGGTTAGGACTTACTCAGTACAAAATTATTTCCTTTAGTTGGGTTTGCATGGTCATTGTAGAAGTTAATTTTCTCACTGTTATTACCAAATGTTCAACACGAAGCAACTTAATGGAAGACGTTCATTTGGCTTACAGTTAAGAATAACTATAGTTCTTCTCGAAGAGAAAGGCACAGCGGCAGAAATCCAAGACAACAGATCACATGGTCTCTACAACAAGGAAGCAGAGGACAAGCAGGAAGTAAAAACAGGGTGAAAAACAAGACCCATCACAGTGTCTATCATCTTCCAGGCCAGTGCCACCTTTGAAGTTTGCACAGTCTTCCAAAACAGCACCTTCAATTAGGAGCAAGTGGGCAAACATGTAAGCCTGTTGGAGACATTTTACATCTGAACCATAACACTCTTAATGAAGCTAGTAGAGATTCAAGTAAAAACAGTTACATCTTCTGTGGATTAAGGTCTTATCTTCAAAAGTTTCATACTTTTTGTGGTCTGAATGTGAAATACTCCATGTATGTTCCTGTATCTAAACACTTGGTCTCCTGTTGATGGTGTTGTTAGGAAAGATTGGGGAGCCTTTAGAAGTATGGCCTTGGGAACTGGTGCTTGAGACTTCATATCCTGTCCTTTCTTCTTGTTTCTCTTCTTTTCTGAGTGCAGGTGCAGTGTTGGCCATAGTCTTCCATTTGCTCCTGCCACTATGCCCTCCTTGCTTGCAGCCTTGTTTTCCCTACCAGAATGCACTGTGCAGCACTGGAACTGTAAGCCAACACACTTTGTTTCTCCCTTAGGTTGCTTTAGTTGGGGCTTTTTAATCTCAGAAATGAAAACAAACAAACAAACAAACAAGCAAAAAAGAAAACCAAAACCAAAAAACCAGAAAATAGTATAAAAATATTGCAAAAGAGAATTCTAGAGTGCTGCCCAAGTTAATACTATTCTTTTTAAACAGTCATTAAAGTAAATAAAAAATTAAACAGATAATAAAGGTAAAGTTTCCAAAGGTCATTATATGACTTTCTCAAGTACTCTGGTGCCTCACATTTGACCATGTCCCCTGGAGGGGGAGACCTGGTGGCACTCAAAGGAAGGACAGCAGGTTGCCAAGAAGAGACTTGATACCCTTTGAGCATATACAGGGGGAGGTAATCCCCCTCAGGAACAGTCATAGGGGAGGGGAATAAGGGGAAAATGGGAGGGAGGGAAGAATGGGAGGATACAAGGGATGGGATAACCATTGAGATGTAACAAGAATAAATTAATTAAAAAAATTAAAAGAAAAATAAAAAAAATTTAAGAAAAAGAAAAATAAATGTAAATAAAATACAATTATATTATACACAGGTCTGTTGACCTACTATGCTCTGGAACACTAACTTGTTATCATTATTTATTCATTTGTGATTTCAACTTCAGGTTAGCCAAAGATACCTTCTTGCTAAACTGAGAAAAATGAATAAAAAGGAATGAAGTGGCTTGTTAAAATGTAGCAAAAAATGTGAGTAATTGATTAAAAAAAAAAAAACCCTTTGTCTAAAAATTCAGAACCATTGCCTATCTTGTTAGCACCAAAAAATACAGAGATTGGCTATGATTATCAGTTTAAAGGTGGCTACATTATCCAGATGTTTATCTCTGTATTAGGGCTATGAGTAGAAAACCCATCTTTGTAAGCTCACAAATACTCACATCCCCTGATCAATGTCAGTCATACTTCTTTAAGGCTGAGCATGCTTGAAAAAACTGACTCCAATCTTCAATAAATTACACCATCACAGTAAAGAGACACAGATAAAAGAACCAGGTTCTGTGACAGCAGTGCCCCGACGTGCAAAGTGAAACATGTCCTGAGGACTCATCACTGCATATTTTAGAAAATATAATCTTTTTTTCTTGAATGTATTTGCGTAGTAAAATAATTTAATTATAATGTGTGAATGTGTATATAAAGACTTCAGTGAGAAGACAAAATCTCTCAGAAATTTCACCTAGAGTGAGATTGTGGATAAAATACAAGGCATTTTTATGCAGGGTGTGAAAAAGCTGACTAAAATATTTACGTATTAATATCCTATTGCAAAGATCACTGTTAGCTCATTGGCCTTAAATTATTCACTGGGTTCGATGGTTATTATTTTTGGCTGCTGCAGTCAGACCTTATAAATACATTTCTGAGGTCATGCCCTCTACTTTTCATCTAAGCCTTGCTATCCCCTTTCTCCTCTAAAAGTGAACATTACATGAAATTACCTGACATTCAACCTCAGTGAGTCAAGCACTTTTCTGAACCACAAATGAAACTACAAAGGTATTATTTTCAAGGAATAACATATTTTATTATCAACTTAAAATTTTTTTAAAAATAGAAATTATAACAGTAACTTCTTTATTTAAGAACAAAATTATCATATCACAATACATTCTTGGTAGGCATTTAAATGTTTTAAATAGAAACTTTATTTTTTATATATTTTATTATGTGTCTTTTTTAACAAAAACATTTATATTATTACACATGGATAAAATAAACTACATACAGCAGGAAGAACCATGAGACAATCAGGAATTATATAAATGTTACATTCACAGTGTTTTGGCTATTTGTATTTGGCAAACTTGAAGAAAGCATCTTTCCTATCTAGTTGGGTCTAAATTTCTGAACAGAGATTGATATCTATCATATCTCATCTCTATTAACTTAAAACATCTATCTTGATCTAAAAACATCTTAACCCCTAACCTACTAAGCTTAATTGAAAGATTAAACTATCTGGTCTTTCAAGTCAGAGACTTGAAAAGGGATAAAACTTAAATACTTGAGTGAAACCGGAGTGCAGGTTAGGAGCTTCCAAAATGAAAAAAAAATGACCAACAGTTTACTGCCTGAACAGTCTCCCAACACTCTCTATAATGTTGGACCATCATTTTCAGCCTCCTGACCCAATATATCTGACAGGCATATTTTCGAGGCAGGAACTATTGAGGACTTACTTATCCCGTCTTGGCAGAATTCAGCTGTCGACTCTGCCTGCATCTAAACTTGCCCATTTTAGACAGATATCTGTGGCAGAAGTGAGGACACTTTGCCCAGTTGCTGGTTTGCCACATTTGAAACCAACTCCGTGAGGAAGTTTTTTCTTGTAAGCAAGCACCTTTACACTGTAGAGAGTTTTTCCATGTGTCTTGTCATGCATGAACTGAGCCACGGCATGGTAGAGTCCGAAAAGCAGAATGCCAAGATCTCACCTGGCTGGAAATACCTTTGCTTGCTTCTCAGCTTTCAAACTGCTTTGAAATCAAACATGGTAAAAGATGTCTTCTTGTGGGGGAGGGTTACAAGGACACACCAGGAACAGATTGAGATAAATGAATCAATATTGAAGCTAGTGAGGAAAATCGTGTCCTTTCTGCCTATGAGCAAGTTGGGGAACAAAGAGACAAAACGGAACTCTCAACTGATGCTGACTCTTGGTATATCACTGCCTTCATTTTATGTCTGTGATTACAACATTCCAACAGAAAGAAACCCTAAGGAAAGGAAGACTTATCTAGGCTCACGATTTACCTCATAGTCGATCACTGCGGAAACGCCAAGGCAACAGGAACCTGAAGCAGTTGGACATATTCATAATCTAGACTGAAGAGCAAGGACAAAGTAAATAGCGCCTTCCAGTCTCAGCTCACTTCTCTACTCTTGGAGAATTCAGGACCCAAACTTGTGGAATGGTGTTTCCATTGTGGACTAGCTCTTCCCATATCAATTAATTTAACATCACGAAGACAATCCCTTGCCAATGTGTCCTCAGGCAAACATAATCTAAACAACCTATGTTTGAGACTTTCTTCTGAGGTAATTCTGGATTGTCAAAATTACAGTTGAAACTAACCACTACAGTTAATCAGGTGACCACCGATATCACACGTAATTTTATATTTTCAATCCTAAGCATCAGAGTATATTTCACTTTATAGGGTTGCTGTATATTTCCCCACTTTTGGCATAATGGTCCTTCCTTCTTCGTCAAATTCCAAGTTTCTCCATGCTTCTGAACTTTCTGGTTAATTCATATCTATTATTATTTTTTGATTTTTTATTGATTCTTTGTGAATTTCATATCACTCACCCCAATCCCATTCATCTCTCAATCCCTCCATATCTGTCCTTCTCCTTTGAAACCTCCCATATACTCGAAAGACAACAAAATAATAATAATAACAATAACAACAACAACAACAATAATAATAATAATAATAATAATAATAATAATAATAATAATAATAATAAATATACATCTCACTATGGAATCTGTGGTGTGTCATGGTGTGTCAGTATAGCCTTTTCCTCAAACAGCTTTATTTGCAAATGTTCATTGCAATGAGTCATTGGTCTGGCTCAAGGACTCTGGCTTCTTCTACATTAGCAATACTGGATCCTCTCTGGGATTCCTCTTGGATATGCTCTGGTTTCCCTGTGTCCTGAGGAACCTGCAGATGATGAGTCTGTGGTACTGGCCCCTTTCACACTCACCAGCAGTTCATAGATGTGGTAGATGTTGGGGTGGACCAACTCAAAACCCTGGATCTGAGCCTGCATAGTAGGTGAGTTGGTCAGCCTACCATTTCTCCCTCAGTCTTGCCACCAGGGCCAATTCTTCAGCATTGCCCTGGCAGGAGCGGGACCAGTTTTTATGCCCTCATTCCACTGGGGCCAGCTCTTTCCAGTGCTGTTTCAGGTGGTGGGCAGAGTCAGCTTTGCACAACTCTCAGATATTAACATGGCTCCAGGTCACCACCCAGACCAGGGACATCTGCATGGCTTTTGGTAGTAACATGAACCACAGACATCAAAACAGACAACCCCTCCCCTAGTACTGCAGGACCACAGATTCAGATATAGTCCCTGGTGGTAGCATAGGTCAAGACCTCACCATAGCTTCAGCACAGCCCAGCACAGGCTACCACATAAGGCTAACCTTCAGTAGCCTCCATCCCCAGCCCACCTGTCTTCATTGTACACACACCATTTTCTTCTCTCTCTCTTCCATCTCTACCCCAGCACTGCCTGGAAACTATTTCTTAATGAATGAATTTAATGAAATCTTTATCAAACCTGAGTGGACAAGGCCAAATGATCCTCATGATGTTTCTTGGTACTTTGGGGCAGTCCTCATAAGTCTTGAAGAGCACGGCCATGCCCATTTGAATGTGGTCACAGTTTGAGGGTATCTCTGGATGCTTTACTATAACTTCTAACAGAACACTTCCACTGTGGCTGAGGGAACTTCTCCAAAGCTTGCTGTGTAAAGAAGTCTGTTTCCTCCAAAAACACCACAACCTTCCATTCCCTGTGCAGAAGGCTAGGCTTTGATGCTTTCCCTCAGATCCAAGGCTATAAAATACAGGAGACACTCCTGCAGCTCTATATGAGATAAAGAAGCCATCAAATGCCTGAGTTCCTCTTCAGTGGATGAATCTTTTAAAGACAGCCAAGGAGAAGGTGGATGAAAAAAACGAAGATCTTTCTTTGCTTCATGCCAAACCAATAAGGGTCCTCAGGTCACAGGTTAGAGCAATTATTCTGAACTACTAGTCATGATTTTCTACCTTGTCTACAGGAATTGTGTGCAAATAGATAGAAGACTTTATATTTTTCCCTTTCCAGTACCACCCAGGAGTATCTAATATTACAGGTTTCTTCAGGGCCAGAAAATCATATGTAAGACATAAAAAATAAATAAATAAAATTAAAAATTAAAATTGAAAAACTAAAATGAAGGATCCAGTAAATCTTATTATATGTCTGATTGTTCTCTCAGACATGTGACTTTTTGATGGAGAGCAGAGGTTCCTAATCTTATGCAGCAGATGACAGAGTAGACATCAAGGGACATCCTGCCAGTGCACATACTCTGGCAGACTGGACCACTCCCAGTAGACACCAGAAGATGCAAGCCTACCGTCTACCATTAACAAACTGAGCCCTAGCATATTTAATTATTAATTCATTTTTAAAAAGTTTGTAAAGTTGTACAAGAAAAGAACTTCTTGAGGTTTCTCCATCCCTGATTTCACACTGTACTACAGAGCAACAGTAATAAAAACTGCATGGTACTGGCATAGAAACAGATTGGTGGATTAATGGAATCAAATTAAAGATGCAGAAATACGTCTACACTTGTGGACACTTGATTTTGACAAAGTACCCAAAACCATACAATGGACAAAAGAAATCATCTTCAACAAATGGGGCTGGTCTTAGTGGCAGTATGCATGTAGAAGAGCTCAAGAAATTAAACACAAACAAGTCAAATAATCCAGTTAAAAATGGGGTACAGAGCTAAAGAGAGAATTCTCAACAGGGGACTCTCAAATGTAGAGAAGCACCTAAAGATATGCTTAAAGTCATTAGTCATCAGAGAAATGCACATCAAAATGGCCCGGAGATACCATATTACACCCATGAGAATGGCTAAGATCATAACCTCAAGTGATAGTACATGCTGCCAAGAATGTGAAGAAAAGGATACACTCTTCCATTGCTGTTGAGAATACAAAGTTGTACAACCATTGTGGAAATCAATCTTGAGGTTTCTCAGAAAATTGGGAAAAATTTACCTGAAAACCCAGCTATGCTACTCCTGGGCACCACTTCTGTGCATATGCCCAAAAGACACACAGTATGTATTCACTTATAAGTGGATATTAGCCATGTAGTACAGGATAACCATACTACAATTCACAGAACCAAAGAAGATGAGTAACAAGGAGGACCCAAAGAAAGATGCTTAAATCTCACTCAGAAGGAGAATTGGAATAGATAGCAGAAGTGCTGAAAGAAAGAGAACAGGATAGGAGAGGGAGTGCTGAAAGAAATAATGGTAGCAATCTGATGTGGGGAGAGAGATCTGGCAGGAGGACAGAGGGCTTGCAGGGAGAAGACAAACCATGCCTGGGGCATCTTTGAGACAGATTGGAGACTTAAGACAGGGTAGGCTCCTGGGAGGATATGAGAGTGACTCTAGCTGAGACTCCTATTATCAAGGGACATGGAAACTGAAGAGGCCACCCTCTAGCCACCAGGACTCCTAGTAGACAGAGAAGAACACCAATCTACCCACAAAACTTCAACCCAAAATTTACCCTGCCTGCAAGATGTGCAGGGATAAAGAAAGAACAGAGATTGAGGGGATGACCAAACATGCAAGAGAGCCCACCCCTGATACTATTATGGCCACTCTGCTATGATTGCAGATGAGAGCCTAGCATAGCTGTTCTCTGAGAAGCCCCACCTAGCTATGAATTGAAACAGATACTAAGACTCACAACCATACATTGCAGGGAGCACAGAGAGCTTTGTGGAAGGAAGGTTAGAAGGACCTGGAAGTAACAGGAGCACCACAAGAAGACAAGCAAAACCAACAAACCTGAGCCCAGTGGGACTTATGGAGACTGAAACATGAATCAAGGACCATGTATGGCCAGGACCTAGACCTCCTACACATATACACCTGATGGGCATCTTTATCTTCATGTGGATCTCCTACTAAAGGGAGTAGGGGCTGTCTCCGAGGAGAGCATTCTTATATGCTTTCCAATTAGTTCGCCCTGGTGCTGCTGCCTTGCCAGGCTACCATGGTAGAGGATGTGCTCAGTGTTGATGTAACTTGATGTGCTGGGATGGGTAAGTGGAGTGGCTCCCTTTTCTGAGGGGTAAGGGATGGGGTAAGGGGAATAGGAAGGAGGACAGGGAGGAGAAGAGGAAATGTCTTTACTAAGTGAACTATCTCCTCTGCCTCTAATGACATTACATCACAGCAGACAGGTATCAAATTGACCTTTCCCAAATGCCCTCAATGTGTATTGCCTTCCTCTCAAATTTCTTTTTCACCCAATGAAATATTATCTACAGCTCAGTAACAAGTCCTAAAATTGTAGCTGTCATGGGGATACGTTTCTTTTTTAAGGACAATTTTAAAATAATAAGCTCTTAATGAATTAGAAAATTTTCATCTCAAAGGATAATTAATTAACAAATACCTCAGAGGTATTGATAAAACTTACTTACAACTATGATAGCAAATAGGGCTTGAGCATCTGGAAGGCAAGGTTGTTATAAGGGAAAATTATAACTGATACGCTATGGTAACATATTTTAAGATCTATTCCTCAGAGAAGGAGCAGGGAAGAGAAAGCCAATATTAAATCTGTAAATGCAAAAGTAGGATGGTAGAGCATGGGGAAACTGTGGATGTGAAATCAGAAAGCAACTGTACAGAAAGTGCCCCCATCGTAGACTGTTCACTCTGTCCTCACATACAGAACAAGCATCCAGGGACTTAACCATATTTGGTATCAAAAATGTGTCTTGGTATACTTGGCCTTTATAATTCAAATTCCAAATCAACACACGAACACTTTGGAAAGCATTGGAATCAGTAGAAGCATCTTCTCTTCTAGAAGGGATTTTTCATCCTTTCATCCAAAACTTAGACGAATTGTCTCTTCGCTATATTTAACTGTATCAACTTGCAAGTCTTCATCCTGAAACCTACCCATTAACTTTGTTCTTGCAAGGTGTACTGAAACTGGAAAGCAAACACTTTAGAGTACAAAAACATCATTTCAGGATACACATATAACACACACATATATGTGTATGTATACACACACATGCATATATGTGTTATATATATGTATATATATGTATATATGTATATACATATGTATATATAACATATATATGCGTTCAGTTGGTAAACAGACATTAGAGCTTTTGATATATTAGTAAGTGAGAACTACAAACCTGTGTGATTCAGAGAACATATTCTGAGTGAGCGTGGTTGTTTGAATGAATGAGATGACCCTCAAAGGCTAATATGTTAGAATACTTGGTCCCAACATGGTGAAACAGTTTGTGAATGATTAGGAAGTCTGTTCTTTTTTTTTTTTTTTTTTTTTTTTTTTTTTATTAATTTATTCTTGTTACATCTCAATGTTTATCCCATCCCTTGTATCCTCCCATTCCTCCCCCCCCCCATTTTCCCATTATTCCCCTCCCCTATGACTGTTCCTGAGGGGGATTACGTCCCCCTATATATTCTCATAGGGTATCAAGTCTCTTCTTGGCTACTTGCTGTCCTTCCTCTGAGTGCCACCAGGTCTCCCCCTCCAGGGGACATGGTCAAATGTGAGGCACCAGAACACGTGAGAAAGTCGTATCACACTCTCCACTCAACTGTGGAGAATATTCTGACCATTGGCTAGATCTGGGAAGGGGTTTAAAGTTTACCTCCTGTATTGTCCTTGGCTGGTGCCTTAGTTTGAGCGGGACCCCTGGGCCCAAATCTGCCTATCATATTGTTCTACTTGTAAATTTCTAGGACCCTCTGGATCCTTTTATTTTGCTGTTCTCCCATGCGTCTCTCATTTAGAGTCCCAATAGGATGCCTTCCCCTCTGTCCCAGTTTCCTGGTAAGTGAAGGCTTTCGTGGGACATGCCCCTTGGGCTAGTATGTAGATATAAGTGAGTATATACCATTTGATTCTTTCTGCTTCTGGGTTAACTCACTCATTATGATCATTTCTAGCTCAATCCATTTATCCACAAATTTCGGGAATTCCTTGTTTTTAATAGCTGAGTAGTATTCCATAGTGTATATGTACCACAGTTTCTTTATCCACTCTTCTACTGAGGGACACTTAGGCTGTTTCCATGTTCTGGCTATTATGAATAAGGCTGCTATGAACATGGTTGAGCAAATTTTCTTGTTGTGTGCTGGAGCATCTTCTGGGTATATTCCAAGGAGTGGAATAGCTGGGTCTTGAGGAAGCCCTATTCCCATTTTTCTGAGATAGCACCAGATAGATTTCCAAAGTGGCTGTACTAGTTTGCATTCCCACCAGCAATGAAGGAGTGTTCCTCTCTCCCCACATCCTCGCCAGCATGTGGTGTCGCTTGAATTTTTGATCTTAGCCATTCTGATGGGTGTAAGATGGAATCTCAGAGTTGTTTTGATTTGCATTTCCCTGATGACTAAGGAGGTTGAGCATTTCTTTAAGTGTTTCTCAGCCATTTGATACTCCTCTGTTGAGAATTCTCTGTTTAGTTCCAAGCCCCATTTCTCAATTGGGTTATTCGGTTTGGTGGTGTTTAATTTCTTGAGTTCTTTATATATTTTGGATATTAGACCTTTGTCAGATGTAGGGTTGGTGAAGATTTTTTCCCAGTCTGTAGGCTGTCGCTTTGTTCTCTTGACAGTGTCTCCTGCCTTACAGAAGCTTCTCAGCCTCATGAGGTCCCATTTATTAATGGTTGACATTAAGGCCTGGGCCGTTGGTGTTCTGTTCAGGAAGTTGTCTCCTGTGCCAATATGTTCCAGGCTCTTTCCCACTTTTTCTTCTAAGTGGCTTAGTGTCTCTGGTTTTATGTTGAGGTCTTTAATCCACTTGGATTTGAGTTTTGTGCAAGGTGACAAATATGGGTCCAGTTTCATTTTTTTACACATAGACCTCCAGTTAGACCAGCACCATTTGTTGAAGATGCTATCCTTTTTCCATTGAATGGATTTGGCTTCTTTGTCAAAAATCAAGTGACCATATGTGTGTGGATTCATATCTGGGTCTTCGATTCGATTCCACTGATCAACCAGCCTGTTGCTGTGCCAGTACCATGCTGTTTTAAGTACTATTGCTTTATAGTACAGTTTGAGATCAGGTATGGAGATTCCTCCGGAGCATCTTTTATTGTACAAGATTGTTTTAGCTATTCTGGGTTTTTTGTTTTTCCATATGAAGTTCAGAATTGAACTTTCAATGTCTTTAAAAAATTGTGTAGTTATTTTGATAGGGATTGCATTGAATCTGTAGATTGCTTTTGGTAGGATGGCCATTTTTACTATGTTAATTCTCCCGATCCATGAGCAAGGAAGATCACGCCATCTTCTCAGGTCATCTTCAATCTCTTTCTTCAGAGTTTTGAAATTTTTTTCATACAAGTCCTTCACTTGCTTAGTTAGGGTAACTCCTAGATATTTTATATTGCTTGTGGCTAATGTGAAGGGTGTGGTTTTCCTAATTTCTTCCTCTGTAAGCTTGTCATTTGTGTATAGGAAGGCTACAGACTTTTTTGAGTTAATTTTGTATCCAGCCAATTTGCTGAAGGTGTTTATCAGCTTTAGGAGTTCTCTGGTGGAGTTTTGAGGGTCACTTATGTACACTATCATATCATCTGCAAAGAGGGATAATTTGACTTCCTCCTTTCCCATTTGGATACCCTTGATCTCCTTTTGTTGTCTTATTGCTCTGGCTAGAACTTCGAGTACTATATTGAAGAGATATGGAGAGAGTGGGCAGCCTTGCCTTGTTCCCGATTTGAGAGGAATTTCCTTGAGTATCTCACCATTTACTTTGATTTTGGCTATTGGCTTGCTGTATATAGCCTTTATTATGTTGAGGAAAGTGCCTTGTATCCCCGATCTCTCTAAAACTTTAAACATGAATGGGTGTTGAATTTTATCAAATGCTTTCTCTGCATCCAAGGAGATGATCATGTGGTTTTTTATTTTCAGTTTGTTTATATGATGGATTACATTGATGGATTTCCGTATATTAAACCATCCCTGCATGCCTGGAATGAAGCCTACTTGGTCATGATGAATGATATCTTTGATGTGCTCCTGTATTCGTTTTGCAAGTATTTTATTTAGTATTTTTGCATCGATGTTCATAAGAGAAATTGGTCTGAAATTCTCTTTCTTTGTTGAGTCTTTGTGAGGTTTAGGTATCAATGAGACTATGGCCTCATAGAATGAAGTTGGTAATTTTCCATCCATTTCTATCTTTTGGAGTAGCTTGAAGAGTATCGGTATTAGCTCGCCCTTAAAGGTCTGGTAGAATTCTGCACTGAAACCATCTGGCCCTGGGCTTTTTTTGGTTGGGAGACCATCGATGATTGCTTCTATTTCTGTAGGGGAAATGGGACTATTTAACTTGTTTATCTGTTCTTCACTCAACTTTGGCAAGTGAACTTGATCAAGAAAATCGTCCATTTCCCTTAGATTTTCAAATTTTGTGGCGTATATGCCTTCAAAGTAGGATCTTATGATTCTTTGAATTTCTTCAGTGTCTGTTGTTATGTCTCCCTTTTCATTTCTGATTTTGTTGATTTCAATACTGTCTCTCTGCCTTTTAGTTAGTTTGGCTAATGGTCTGTCTATCTTGTTGATTTTCTCAAAGAACCAGCTTTTGGTTTTGTTGATTCTTTGGACTGTTTTCTTAGTTTCTAATTTGTTAATTTCAGCCCTGAGTTTGATAATTTCCAGGCGTCTACTCCTCTTGGGTGTTTCAGCTTCTTTTTTTTCTAGGGCTTCCAGTTGTGTTGTTAAGATGCTTATGTGCGATGTTTCCAATTTCTTTTTAAAGGCACTTAGTGCTATGAATTTTCCTCTTAGCACTGCTTTCAATGTATCCCACAAATTTGGGTATGTTGTTTCTTCATTTTCATTGAATTTCAGAAACTCCTTGATTTCTTTCTTTATTTCTTCCCTGACCCAGGTGTCATTTAGCAGAGAGTTGTTTAGTTTCCACAAACGTGTAGGCTTTTTGTTATTTCTGTTGTTGTTGAATTGCAGCCTAAGAGGATGGTGATCTGATAGGATACAAGGTATTATTTCAATCCTCTTGTATCTGTTGAGGCTTGCTTTGTGACCTACGATGTGATCAATTTTGGAGAAGGTTCCATGGGGTGCAGAGAAGAAGGTGTATTCTTTCTTGTTTGGGTGAAAGGTTCTATAGATATCTGTTAGATCCATTTGACCCATGGCATTGGTTAATGATGTTATTTCTCGGCTTAGTTTCTGTTTCAATGACTTATCCTTCAGTGAGAGTGGGGTGTTGAAGTCTCCCACTATTATTGTGTGGGGATCGATGTGTGGTTTAAGCTTTTTTAGGAGATCTTTTACATATGTGGGTGCCCTTGTATTGGGAGCATAGATGTTCAGAATTGTGATGTCATCTTGGTTGACTTTACCTTTGATGAGTATGAAGTGTCCTTCCTCATCCCTTTTGATTAATTTTGGTTGAAAGTCTATTTTGTTCGATACTAAAATGGCTACACCTGCTTGCTTCTTGTGACCATTTGCTTGGAATATTTTTTTCCAACCTTTTACCCTGAGGTAATGCCTTTCATTATGGGTGAGATGTGTTTCTTGGATGCAGAAGAATGTTGGGTCTTGTTTATGTACCCATTCGGTTAGTCTGTGTCTTTTTATTGGAGAATTGAGGCCATTGATGTTGAGAGATATTAATGACCAGTGACTGTTAAGAGTCTTAATTTTGATGTTGTTTCCAGTCGAGCGTTTGTGTAGTTGTGTTTTTGCCATGGGATAGTTATCTATTTCCTGGGTAGTTTTGGTTGTAGCTTGACCCTTTGGGATGGAGTTTTCCTTCTAGTACCTTCTGTAAAGCTGGGTTTGTGGATAGGTACTGTTTGAATTTGTTTTTGTCATGGAATATTTTGTTTTCTCCATCAATGGTTATTGATAATTTTGCTGGGTAAAGTAGTCTGGCCTGGCATCTGTGTTCTCTTAGGGTTTGCAGGATCTCTGTCCAGGCCCTTCTGGCTTTTATGGTCTCTGCTGAGAAGTCAGGTGTAATTCTGATAGGTTTACCATTAAATGTTATTTGGCCCTTTTCCCTTGCAGCTTTTAATATTTTTTCTTTGTTCTGCATGTTTTGTGTTTTGATTATTATGTGGCGGGCAGTTTTTCTTTTCTGGTCAATTCTATTTGGTGTTCTGTAGGCCTCTTGTATGTTTATAGGCATCTCTTTCTTTAGATTGGGGAAATTTTCTTCTATGATTTTGTTGAGAATAGTTTCCGGGCCCTGGAGTCTGATGTCTTCTCTTTCTTCAATGCCTATTATCCTCAAATTTCTTCTTTTCATGGTGTCCTTTATTTCTTGGATGTTTTGTGTCAGGAGTTTTCCAGATTTGGCATTTTCTTTAATGGTTGATTCAATATCTGTGATTGTATCTTCTAGCCCTGAGATTCGTTCTTCCATCTCTTGGATTCTGTTAGAAAAGCTCACCTCTGTGTTGCTCGCCTTCTTCTCTGAGGCCTCACGTTCTCGTTTTTCTTCTGTCTGTGTGTTTATCATTGAATCCATTTTCATTTTCAGATCTTGAACTGATTTTTTGATTTCTTTCATCTGATTTTTTGTATATTCCTGAGTTTCTTCCATTGCCTCTTTATAGGTCTTCAGAGCTTGAACCGTTTTAGTTATTTCTTTCATCTGGTTGTTTGCATTTTCCTGCAATTTTTCCAGTTCCACTCTATGTGCTTCTTTTATGTCTCTCACCTGTTTGTCTGCGTCTTCCTGCATTTGATTACGAATTTTATTTGTTTCCTCCATTATCATCCTCATTACTAAGGATTTGAGGTCATTTTCTTGTATTTCCGTTGTATTTGAGTTCTCTGGGTGGTTTTCTTTGGGATAGCTGGAAACTGGAGACGCCATGTTGTTTTGGGGTTTTTTGCGTATGCTTTTTCGTTGTCCTTTAGACATCTTGCCGTCTTTGTTTTTGTTGGGTAGCTTCCAGAGTTGAATGGAGGGTGTCTGACGATAGATTCACTTGTTTTCTTACGATTTCCCTAGGCTGCGAGCTCAAAGCTTCACTGGTGTGGATGTTAGGAGGTTAGCCCTGTTGTTCTGGTCTCTCACAGCCAGTGATCCTCAGTCCCCCTCTGCTGTGGATCCTGCAATTATTCTGGGTCTCTGAATGAGCGTTGGGTCAGGCCAAGGTATCCACAGCCTTCTGTGTTCCCTGCCAAGTCCAGCCAGGAGCACTGGGACCGAACCACGGGCAGAACTCAGCTAGATTCTCAGGGCCAGAACCGTCTGCCAAGCTCAGCTAGGGATTTTGGGCCCAAAATGCACACAGGGCCCAGCCAGAATTTTTGGGCTGGGACTACGCACCAAGCTCCACTAGGGCCTTTTGGCCCAAAGTGCGTGCTGTGGTCAGTTATTGACTCAGGGCCCGAACTGACCACCAATCTCAGCCAGGAATTCTGGATTCAAACTGTACACTGTGTCCAACCAGAGTCTTAGAGCTGGTGGAACTGAGAGCTCTGTCCAGCCTGTGCCACAGCAGGAGAACTGCGGCTGCTCTGAGTTAGCGCCAGTGGTGGAACAAGTGCTCCGCCCGGACTGTGTCACCGCAGGGGAGCTGCCGCTGAGCTGAGGTGGTGCCTAGGATGGAACTGAGCACGTCACCAAGCCTGCGCCACAGCAGGAGAACTGCGGCTGCTCTGAGTTAGCGCCAGTGGTGGGACAAGTGCTCCGCCCGCACTATGTCCCCGCACGGGAGCTGCCGCTGAGCTGAGGTGGTGCCTAGGATGGAACCGAGCACGTCACCAAGCCTGCGCCACAGCAGGAGAACTGTGGCTGCTCTGAGTTAGCGCCAGTGGTGGAACAAGTGCTCCGCCCGGACTGTGTCACCGCAGGGGAGCTGCCGCTGAGCTGAGGTGGTGCCTAGGATGGAACCGAGCACGTCACCAAGCCTGCGCCACAGCCAGAGAACTGCGGCTGCTCTGAGTTAGCGCCTGTGGTGAAACCAAGTGCTCCGCCCAGACTGTGTCACCGCAGGGGAGCTGCTGCTGAGCTGTGGTAGTGCCTAGTGTGGAGCAGCGTGCTCAACTAAGCCTGCGCCACAGCAGGGGAGCTATGGCCACGCTGAGTTAGTGCCTCAGGCAGAATTGTTTGCTGGGCCGGGCCAATACCCGGGACTCTGAGGCCGAACTGTCCGCCGAGTCCAATCTGGGTCCAAAGGCTCCACGCGACCCAAATCCTGCCCCGAGTCCCCTCTCCCGCAGCAATTCCCACCAGCCACCACACCAATCGCCTCCACCGGAAGGCTATGAGCTGCAAACCTCAGCCGCCGCTGCTGGTGCCGCTGGTGCTGCCGCCTCTGCCGCTGCCGCTCCGATCAGAGAAAAACCACGCTCCTCCCGTGTGCAGGGGCACGCAGGTCCTCCGCACCCTGGTCCCTCCGCAGGAAGTCTGTTCTTATTGGAAGAGATGTGTCGATGGAGGTAGGCTTCAAGATTATGAAGGCCCCTACCAGTCCTAATCTCCGTCTTTCTGCCTCAACTACTGATCAGTATCATGCCTGCCTGTCTGCTACCACAAGCTCTGCCACGATAACTATGACTTAACTCTCTGAAGCTATAAGCAAAGCCCCAATTAAATGCTTAATGCCTGCCTTTTTTAAGTTGCCTTGGTCATGGTGTCTCTTCACAGCAATAGAACAGTAATTAAGATATTGAGCCTGTAGAGATCTTTTTAGTAGGTAGTTTAGCTTATACTCTATGTTCCCTAGTTCAGCTATGGTGTCCTTTAAAACCAGAACACTCTTTCAAGACACAGCATTTCATGCTAATACTGAGAAGAAATGTTTGTACCTACCTATCCTAGTAAGGTTGATATTGCTATGATAAACACTATTACCAAGTCAACTTATTTTTAAAAATCACTTAATTGGGTTTCCAATTTTAGAGCGTTAAAGTCTATGATTCTGGAACTAAGAGCTCATGTCTTCAATCCAAAGCAAGAGGCAGAGAGAGGACACTTTGGCAGTGGTCTCTGTCTTTTGAAACTCCCAAACCAGGATCTAGTGACACCTCTCTTCCAACAAGGCTACACCTCCCAACCCTTTGCATATATGTAAACACACAGGGTAGTAGCAACAGAAACACATTGAAAAGTTGAATCAACCCTTTAAAAAGTCAATGTTTTCATTTTTTATTCATGAGAATGCTCTTTGCTAGTGTCTTTATCAGCAGTCAATACTGATCAACTTTCAGATTTGTGGACAGTTGAGTGGGTAAGACTGATGAATTTCAGTTAAGCAACAGTAGTATAGAACCTTCAAACAGGATCTCTCTGCAGTCAGACTGCTGATAGGGGTTTCTTTAATTTTGGAAAATATTTAGATAGTGTGGCGATGATAATTTGGCATTTGTAATTTTTTTCTGCAGTTTTTGTATTTGAGGCAGTTTTCTAGCTGCCTGTTTGTCTCTTTGGGGCTGTTTTGTGTCACTCATTCCTTTCCCATTAGTTGCTTGAAAATTCACTGCATACTAGTAGCAGCAGTCTGAGGGTAGAGAGATCTGTTGGAAGGTGCTGTTCTTCTGCTTTGCTATGTCATCTGCTCAACTGCTTACCTTCAGTGTGTGTGCTGTACTTAGTCACTACACTACTCCTTTCCATTTTTAAGTTGTGTGTTCATTTCAGATTTACTTTTATTATGTGTGTAAGTTTTTGGTGTGAAAGTTTGCCTGTGCACCATAAGCATGCTTGATATCCTGACAAGCCAGAAGAGGGCAACAGAGCCCCTGCAACTAGAATCATGACCTGTTGTGAGGGTCTAAACATCGGGGTCCTCTGCGGGAGCAGTAACTCTCCATAATCTTAAAAATACAACTTTATAGTCTGGTAATGTAAAGGTATCACACACTTGCCTTCCTACTGGTATTTGTTTTTTCATTAAAATACCTAATATATTCAGAATCCTATATGGCATAAAGAACCATTTCCCTTTATGGACAATATTATAACAGAATAAAGAAGGATAACAAGTATATAGGCTTCTTAAATTGAGTGTTCATTATTTCCTCCAAGGATTTGGCAAACCATGTGTGTATGTGTGTGTGTGTGTGTGTGTGTGTGAAATCAATCATTCATATTCATAGGAAGGACAAGAATGAATGAACCTGTCCTGTTTCACCACTTTACTGTACAATATAAATAACTACAAATTTTCATTATGATTTATTCTTGGTTGCTGAGTTGTTAGTAAGTGCAGTTTTGAAATGCCTATTGCTAAGGCTGTCTGTTCTGGCTCACTGCTCTCGCTTTCTGGTGTGATCGCTGGTGTTTCCATGTGAGCTTTACTGGCTGGATGTAATTGTTGCTAATTTTCTACTTATAAATTTAAGTATTTTTCTGAACCCTCCCTCTGATCACTTTTCTATTCACCGTTCCTGTTTCAGCTCAGAGTGTCCTTAATTGAGATGTCTTTGAAAATTCTTCTTATGTCTTCAAAGATCAGAAACTGATAAAAGTATGATTATGACTATGGTTCACTTCAGTTTAGTAAATCTTTGTTTATGAATGTCTAATCTTCTGCTTATTAATACATCTAATTTTCTTCTAATTCCAGTTGTTGTATTTTTAACTTGGAGATATTTACAAGCAGATTACTTAAAAATTTTTACTGACCTATGTCTAATAATCACATGTTTTTGCTAGTTCATTCAAGTGTCCTGGGACCCTTGTCCTGTGCCTTTATAAAAGAAACAAAAACATTGTGAAACTATATTTCTTGGGTGTTCAGTTGTGAGTCAGAATTACATCAGGCACTGTTATCCCACTTTCACTTTTTTCGCTTGCATGCTTGTTTGGTTATTTATCTCTTGTCAGTGTTGCTAATATAGGGTCTCACTCTGGCCTGGAAGTCACATGATAAAGCAGGATTCTCAGCTGCTTCCTCCTCTTCAGCTTCTTCAGTGCTGACATTGCAGGTGAATATTCAAGACTGCAAGCTTTATTGTTCCCTCTTCTTCATCATCTCCCTCCACTTTTGTCTTTCACTATTGGGTATATTTGAACACAATGGCCCTTGAACATAGCCTTCTTAGTAAACACTACCACAGAGATAACATCCCTCACCTACAATTCATTTTCTTTTATTGTGAGTGGTACTGGGATTGATTCATCATTAGGTTTTTGATGTCATGAAGAAAGGTCTTTTCTGTGTTTCTTTTCTGGAGATGGGTGAGGTTTTTTTCCCCTAAAGATCAACATTGCATTATTTTTCCTTCTGTGTGATGTACAATTCAAGCACAATTTTCCTTTCTTAGGGACAATGAGAATGTGTAAGTTTGTGGGCTCTTTCAGAGTGTTTTCAAGTCACATGACTTGCAACATACTCTTTATTTTCCAAGTCTCATTTTCCAGACCATCATTTCTGCAAATATTTTTCATAACCAATTCAAACTGTTATGGACCTCTATATAGAGAAACTTCCAGTAACTTTCTCCTGCCAGATCTATTTCTTTGTGGTGCTGCCTCAGGAGACCTGTCAAAGAGACAGTTCAAGAGACCTTGTGACCTCTTCTCTCATCTTAACTAAATGTATCATCTAACTGAGGGACAAGCCACACTCAAGTGATTAGATTTTATTCCTAAGAATATGAAAGTTTGGCTGCAGAAATAGACTGAAAAGTTAAGAGAAAAAATTACATGTTTCATGAATATATGATGTGGTTTTAAAAAAATTGAAAATTTTAGGGGTTTTCTTCATTGTATTCTGACTGGTTTTATAATTGTTGTTTATTGTAACCTTATTTTATGGGTATAGGTGCTTTGCCTGCATGTATGCCTGTGTTCTGCCTGAGTGTCTGGTCCCCACAAAGGCCAGGAAAGGACATTGTATCCCTGGAACTGGAGTTACAGGTGCCAGTGATCTACCAAATGGGTGCCTAGAATCGAACCCTGGTCCTTTAGAAGAGCTATAAGTTCTCTTAACTGTTGAGCCATCTATTCGGACCCACTTTCTTAGTTGCTTTAGGGAATTAAAATAAAAGGGCTAATTATTAAGCTCATGGGCTAAACATTATACTTTTAATTTGAGTTTAGCAGTATCATAGATTAGTTTAGGTATTAGACAAATCTGATAGTTAAGCTTGATTGTCAACTTGATACAATAACTCAGACTTGCCCCAAACTCAGGAAGATCCTGCATCTTCAGCCTTCCAAATGCTGAGATTATACATGTAAGCTACAGTACTTGGATTAAATATAGTACATACAGGACATGCTAAGTGTTAGTGAAGGAAATAGTCCAGAGTTCGTGATACAAAATGTGTGTCATCTTTTGTCAGTATATAAATTTTAGAGTTTTTTTTTTTTTTTTTTTTTTTTTTTTTTTTTTTTTTTTGAGGGAGGGCATTTATTAAAGCATAGTCTCACTCTGTAGCTCAGACATGTAACCACTCTCATTTTAATTTCATAGGAACTGTGCTACCTCAGTTTTTTGTTTATGAAATATTGGGACTAAAGACATGTCCCACCATGGCTGCCTTTTGTGCTTATTCTTATTAACAAGTAAATAATAATCTTTAATTATCTACATCTACATTTAATTTCTTTTGCTATTCAAAATTCCCTCTCCAAAAGCAAAATATAACAGAAACTAAAGTAGACTAAATAAAACATCTGCAACGTCCATTTCACATGAGTCCCACATTTGTGTGGCCATTGTATGAAAAACAGTGATGTTGCTGAAATGCTCGCTGTGGAACATCTTTGTGTATATGTTATATTGGCCTGTAAACTTGAATATTTACAAACCATATGTGACCTTGTGCACATTGGTGTATTAGAAAATGTTCTTCTAATCCAGAGCAGAGAACTGATGCAGAAGAAGAAGATCGAGATAAACCCATTGCTGCTGATGTGCTGTGCAGGTGAGATATGATGCAACACATATTAACAGATATGTAAAGATGCGTATCAAAACTCAAAATTTTATGACCAAGTGAAAATGGACCATAAGACATCAGAAGATCGGAACCAGGTCATTCACTGTTAATAGCATTTACTAAACTTCATAGTCATGCTTTCAAATTTCACTCTGCTGCCTTTTCTTATATTAGCATAAACATGATTTATCAGAAAACCAGTTTAGCATCTTTTTCTGTTAAACATCAGTGGAACTAAGGAAGGACCAGTGGCTAAGTACTGTACCTTCCACTAAGAAGGGTGCTAGTGTTTGCTGCAATATAGACTTCAGCCACTTTCTTTGCTAATGGCTTCAATTACTCTCTTTACGGGATTCACGGGCAAGCTTTCAACCTACCATGACAGATTTGGGTTCTAATCATTCAAAGAAGTTCAAGGTAACGGTCATGAAAACGAAACATCACCAAACAAATAATGCCATACAAAATCTTCTAGCCCTTCACATTTTTACCCTTCAATATCTGTTATGGCCAGAAAGAGAGAAGGAAAAAAAAGGAAAGAAAAAGATGCAGCATTTTAAAAAAAGAAATTAATAATAATAAGATTTTGTTAACGTTCCACTTATAAAACTTTGGCCAAATTTTAGTCCCTTGCAAAATGCAGACAATCAAACTTTTGGCTCCAATTGTCCCCCTAGTTGCCAGCTGTTACAAGAAACTGGAAATAATACCTGAAACTCTTGTTCATATTGTTTTGGTAACTCGAATACAAATTTTACCCTTAGAATAAAGACAAGGTTTCTAGTAAGCAAAGCTATTCAGATTTGAAGGGATAACTTTATGATGTGAATTGAAAAGGAAGGTTTGGACAATCTTATGACTCAATTCAAAGGCACTTTGTCACACAGGAGCCATGGTGTGTGTCATCTAAGTGTGTAGTGGCATGATAAACTTCCCACTTGCCTAAGAATAGAGCTACTGTTGGACGCTGTTATCTCACAGCCCTGAGGTACAATATGATAATGACACCACTTATTGCCAGGGCATAAATAAGGAGAGAAAAGAAGAGCTGCAAGCATTTTAACTAAAAAGAAAATCAAATTAAAATATTAATTTACTGATTAATATAACATTAGCTGACCTATTTTCTGTAGCTTGTTAAACAACAAAGACTGTAAAACCAAATAACTCCCCGAAAGATAAATGCTTTAGGAATTCCCACGGAGATGTTTAGCTCCTTTTAAAACACCATTAAAGATGTGCCTCACACGTACTAGGCAATTTTATTCTTTTTATGATGAAATACCCTATTTACATTTATTAATGAAGCCCAAAGAACTGGAATTTGATTAAGGATTCCCCTTATTCTAAGACTAAGACAAATCGATGTTGCAGTCCTTTGCCACAGTGATTCGTAGTAGAATTAATGAGAAACCAAATCCTTTGAAAGATAATCAGGTCACACTTGGCAACTTATATATTAAAATTATTTGTAAATTAAGATAATATTGACTTTTGGAATAGAAGCCTGCAAAGGTCTGTCCATATGTGCACAACCTCCAGGATTTCGAAATTCAGCAGGCCCTCTAAGATACGCATTCAAAAAGAAAAGATGGCGGCTTTTTCAATGACCGAGCTTCGTTCTAGGTGCAATGGTTAGAGCGCCATGTTTTTTCCTTATGAAGTAGAAGGATTGAAATTCTATCTTGTCTTTCTTGGATTCTTCGGGGCTAGTAAGTGCTCAGCCAAGAAACAACTTACTTCACTTCGGTACAAAATCTGCCGGAAGCTGAGCAGCTCGACCTAACTCCTGGGTCCCCTCAGAAGGCTTAGGATTGGCTGTAAACAGGAACAGGTGAGGACAGTACAGTTCTCTACCTGCTAGGAAAGCACGATGCTCAAGATGGTCAAGTAATCGCTACACTGAGCAAAATGGGAAGAAAATTTTTCCTGATGACCTGATTTCTCCAGACCACTTTGTGGATAAATGAGAAGTTCTTAACATAACATTGGAAAAGGCTGAACTTTTGCGTATCATGTTTATTAAATCCACGTAGATTAAATTCAGAAAATTCTGAAGGTTTCGGGGCTTGTTTCAGTGTGAGGGAGCTGTGCTCTCAGGAGCTGATAAAGAGCCAGTTTCCTCCTTGATTCTAGCGGGCTCTTTTCATCACCGAGCTGTTCGGTCTCTCGGGGGTTTTTTGCTTGTTTGTTTGTTTGTTTGTTTGTTTTTTCACGATTTCTTGGAGTTTCCGTTCTATATATTTTGAAAGTTTTGTTTTCCTTGCTTCCTAAGAGTTTGCTGCTGTATGTGGTTTAGATGCTATTCCGTCTTACCTCAAAGTCTTTGTTGTTTTGTTTCGGTATAGGAAAAAAGCAATCCTGGAAACCCATCTGAGGAACTAGGTCCATGTAAGCTCCCGAAGCATTAGAGCCGGTCCTCCCTCATCTCCCTTTCACCTGTGTTTAAAAACCTTGTAGTGGCGCACGCCTTTAATCCCAGCCCTTGAGTGGCAGAGGCAGGCTGATCGCAGGGAGTTCGAGGCCAGCTTGGTCTACAAAGCAAGTCTAGCACAGCCACGGCTACACAGAGAAACCCTGTCTCGTAAAAACAAAACAAAACAAAACAAAAACAGAACAAAACAAAAAGAATAACAACAAAAACTCAATATATTTATTCTGACATAGCACTATTCCAGCAAGTCTTTAACATCTAGTCCTCAGTGGAAAAAAAAGTCCCAGTATTTAATTTATTGGCTAGCCTGGTATAAATGTTTCCACCATGCCTAACCAAGTTGTTGAGATAACCTCACTGAATGTGCATTTAGGACACTTTGTACATGGTTGCCTCTTGTGAACAGGTACACGCAAGAGATTCCCCTTTTACCTAGGCCTCCTCTGAAGATGTGCCTACAGCTAATCACCCGAAGAAATGCGTTGACATCTCCTTTCATTACCCCTCAGCATAAACAAGACAAGGCGCGTTTTACTACATAATAAAAGGGTTAAAATTTCAAATTCAGTATCTCTGAGCAGTGCCAGAAATCCACTGGGCATAATAGCATTAATCTGGGCAAATGTTACAATGTTCATGTTGACTTCTGTGCCTCCAATAATGACATCTTTTTCTTCCATCTAAGATATTCATGTATTCTGCCAAATTGCATGAAACAATTACAGGGTAGCTTACAAGTGCTGAGGTAGAGGAAAATCAAAGGCTGAATCTTACTGATGTCCTGTGAGCAGAAATCGATGGAAATACATATGATCACAGAGATGCAAGAACATTCCTCTGGTGGCAGTGTCTTTAGTGATCAGGCCTCTGAAACAGCAGGAAAGTATTCTATGAATACAGTGTTGTTGTGAATTTTCAACTTATAAATTATTCCAGTAAAATTTTCATTTGAAACTTTCATTGAGCATTGATGCACTGAGTAATTTCGGTAGTAAATTTTTACCTATGAAATCTTATTGCTATGAGAAACTTCTGTAAAATTTGACAGTGAGACAAAGAAAATTAGACCATTCAGATGTAGGTCATAGTATTCACTCGAAATAGAAGCTTTGACAGTGAAACTTTTAATCTTTGAATTTATGTGGGCATGATTTGATGTCGTTAAAGTTTCCCTATGTTATTTTTTTTTTTCATATAGCCCAGGGTATCTACCAAATAATGATCTTCCAACATCAGCCTCTTCCCCGAGCTAGGATTTTAGGCAGTCACCACCATGCCCTTAATTATTAAATTGAATTAAATTTACTAACTTTAATTTCTAGAGTTACATTTGTAATGTTAATAATCAGATATTATAGATATTTTTCAGGCATAAACAATGTTTTATAAAATTCCTGGACACTTCAATAAAGTGGCAGAGAGAATTCAATTATATCAGTTGGATCATTGCCAGAAAGCTGAGCTTGCTTCTAACAGTAACTCAGTGGCTCATCCAACTGCATAGTGGGAGAAAGCACCAAAACGTTTCTTCCATTTTATTCTTTTTCCTTCCAAAATATATTCTTATTTTAAATATTTCTATATCTATTATTTTTCCTTTACAAATTATTTATCACATATAACAATGTTACATAACATGTATATTATTTTAATTTAAAAATGCAAATTAATTAGATTATGAATAATTTTAAATGTATAGAGAAATAAAATTAAAATAAACTTCAAAAGAGATTTAAAGTTGGGGGTTTAGACTTTATTTTTTATAACTTCTTACTCTATAGTAAACAAATGTTGATTAAATTTTCAATAAATATTATAATTCTCAGGATGTTCCTGAAGGCATTAGCATAATCTAGAGTTTCTTTAATAAGGTTTTAAACATGAAGATCTTGATAAACTACAGCAAACACTTACTTAATGAACACAAATGATTGTGGCTATATTGAGTTCTAAATGCTACTCAATTCAAACCAACAAAAAATGTTAATCAAGTAATGCTAGTTAATGATACTGTGAAAATTCTTCATGTATCTCATATGACCAGAAGTAATTGCCATATAGCTAATTCTATTAAAATAATGAAATTTGAAACATATTAGCTATAACATATTGGAATTTCATCTAGTTTTCCTAGTATTTTATATTATTATCATGAAAACCAGTCTTCTTGTATGACATTATAACAAGTAAAAACCATAAAAGGCACAATAGTATTATGTGAAAAATTTAAAAATAAATGTTAATCTATTTTTAACTCTTGGATAAATCCATGGAGAGTAAATTCTTTATTTTGTTTCTTGGCTGACAATATCCTTCTCACTCACACTCAAAAACTACTTGAGCTTTGTTCCAGGGTTAGGAAAACATCTCGTGGTATTCTAATAGGTTCGTGCCCTCTACCCATTAGAGATAGTGTAAAGAGAAATGGTGCCAACAATGTGACAAATAAAGGTTTGATGTTACTTTCAGTTGCTTGCAAAGCATATGAAGACTAGTCTTCTTTAGTGTGCTCTTCCCTGAGCCCTAATATTCACTGTAAAGTTAATGCTATTTTGCCAAAACTCTGCCTAGCTCCATTAAAAGCACATTCTCATGCATTCTACTAGCTGGTAGCCTGAAAATAAGAGGTGTGGTGATGATCCACTGGCACACTGAGACTGGACGTGGATGAAGCTTTTGTGCCAAGAACCAAAGAGTAATCCACAGTGTAGTGTAATTTTGAAAACTCGTTTTCGAAAAGATATATGGAGGGATGGGTGTATGAATGGGTAGTGGGTAGATTGCATGGATAATGGATAGGTCATTAGGTGGGTAAGCAGGTAGTGGATGGATGTGTAGATGTGCAAATGAGTAGATAATGGATGTGTAGATGTGCAGATGAGTAGATGATGGATGTGTAGATGTGCAGATGAGTAGATGAATGATGGAGGAGATGGAAGGGACAATTTGCAGGCTTCAGTGATATGATAAATAAAATAGATAAACAAAGAAAATGTTATGTTTAAAAAATTTCGGGCATAAACATTTAGGAAATCTCAGACACTATTAAAAGGCCAAGCCATAACAGAAATAGATGGGGAAAAAAACCTAGCTTAAAAACTCAGAAAATATTTTAACAAAGTTATAGAATAAAAAATTCCTAACTTAAAGAAGGAGATGCCTATAACAGTAAAAGAATCTTACACAACACAAAAAATATTGGACCAGATTGGACCATATAATAATAAAAACACTGAACATAAGGAACAAAGAAAGAGTATTACAACCTGCAAGGGAAAAAGAGTGAGTAACATATAATGGTTTACCTATCAGAATTATACCCTGTGGAGCAACATGGCTGGCTGCTCTGCAAGCAATCATATTCAAAGACCTCCTTGGTCTGGGTGATCTGGCTGGAATGCAGAAATGTCAAACACCTTTAGTCCCTCTGGTTGGAATACAGACAGGCCCTTAGAATACACCTTTAATCCCAAACAGTGACGATAGAGTTAGTTTGTAGAAGAAAACATCTGTGTTTGAAAGGGATGTCTAATGGAAAAGCAGACAAATCAGAGAACAATTTGACAGAATAGGATTTGCTCAACTCTCTGAACAGAAAGGAAAGAGAGGACAGAGAGGAAAGAAAGACTACTTGAGAGAGCACAGCACAAAGAGAGAGAGGGAGGTAGTATTTCTGGGACAGTTTTTCAGAGACACATTGTAGAGAAAACAAGCTAGACACAAGTGAAGACAGAAGGAAGCAGAGAATGAAGAGCCAGAGATTAGAAGTGATTGATAAAGTTAGAGGCCAATCACAGGAATTTAGTCAGAATCTGATAGAATCCAATTTGAATCAGTCAACTTAAAGAGTTTGAGCCAGAAGAGCTGAGTCGAACCAGCCATCCAGATTTCAGAAAGAACTAGATATTGTGAGCTTATTCAGCAATAAGTCTCAGAGGCCGAAAACATTCTAGGCCTAGATTAGATTGTACAGAGCCTAGAAGGTTCCAGAGGTTAGCTGACAGAGGCAATAAACCTCTGAGACAACATTACATCAGATTAATGAAAGTTACTTTTACAACTCCCAACTTCTCAACAGAGACTCTAAGAGCCAAGGAGAGCCTGGAGACATATCTTATAGACTCTAAGAAACCACAGATGCCAGCCCAGACTACTATACCCAGCAAAACTTTCAATCGTCATATATGGAGAAAACAAGAACTTCAATGTCACAATCAAATTTGAACAATATCTATCTACAAATGCAGCTCTACAAAATGCACTAGAAGGAAAGTTCTATCCAGAGAAGGCTAACTTCTCCCATGAAAACACAGAAAATAATTAATCTCATACCAGCCAAACCCAAAGGATGGAAGCATAGGCGTGCGCGCACACACACAAACACACACACACACACACACACACACACCACCACCACCACCACAAACACCACCAACACCACCACAAACATCACTACCACCACCACCAACAACAAAATAACAATCATTGGTCATTAATATTCTCAACATCAATGGACTCAATTCACCAACTGTGCTAATTTCTAAGAAACAAATGAGCATTATGAAGGGGTTATACCTAATGTTGTGGCTTCAATACAAAATATCCTCCCCGCAGGCTCATATTTTAAGCACTTTATCTCCAGAATGCCTATTTTGAAGGCTGTTGAGCCTTCAAATGATGAGGCATGGCTGATAGGTACATCATGAAGAAAATGGGCTCTTGAAAGTTCCACCTATCTCTGGTCCTACCTCTGAATATCTCTGATTCTCATGATGAAGTCATACCATAATCTGCTTCCTTGAAATTTGCCTTCCCTGCAGTAATGTTCTAAAACTGTTGGCCAAATGCATCCTTTCTCTCTTAAGTTTCTTCCATAAGATATTTGGTCATAGCATATTAAAAGTAGCTAACATACTGGCAAGGTCATATACTAGATGGTATTTGGAGAAATAGACTAGTTTGATGAATTTATACCCTAGCTTTCCAGACAGCTAATTATAATTCAATAAGAAATTAAACACAAAACTATTAATTAATTAATTAATTAATTAATTAACTCTCTTTTCAGCTTGATCTCAGGCCCCTCCCACCTCTTCCCACAGTCTCACCCTCAAGTCTTTCTCCCCACTCCCCCCTCCCCCTTTTCTCAGAGAAAGGGAGGCCCTCAAGGATTATCAATCCACTCTGATATCTCAAGTCACAGCAGGATTAAGCGCATCCTGTCCCCCTCATCCAGGCAAGGCAGCCCAAATAAGAAGGGATCCCATGGCAGGCAACAGAGTCAGAAACCACCCTTACTCCCATGGTTAGGGAACCCTCATGCTGAGCTAGCTGCACATTGCCTACATATGTGTAGGAAGCCTAAGTTTAGCCCATGAATGCTCTTTGGTTGGTGATTCAATCTCTGTGCATCCATGGGCCCAGGCTTGTTGACTCTCTAGGCCTTCTTGTGGTGTCCTTGACTCCTCTGCTCCCTCTATCCTTTCTCCCACTCTTTCCCAGAACTCCCTGAATTTGGCCAATTTTTTTGCTGTGGTTCTCTGCATCTATTTTCATCTGCCGCTGGATGAAGCTTTTCAGAAGATGAGAAGATGCCTATGCTAGGCTCCTGTTTGCAAGCATAGTTGAGTATCATTAATAGTGCCTGGGGTTGGCTTTCTCACATTGGGTGGGTCTCAAGTTGGGCCAGTCATTGATCTCAGCTACATCTTTACTGCTATAACAGACAAATATACAGACAGCTGTAGGCCAGACAAATTTTGGGTTAAAGGTTTTATGGTTGGCTTGTTGTCCCCTGTCTCCAGTGGAAGACCCATCTGGCTCCAAGAGGTGGCCATTTCAGGTTCCCTGACCACTGCTGCTGGAAGTCTCAGGTAAAGTCACCTCCATAGACTCCCAGAAGCCTCCTTTGCCCCAGAGATGCCTCGCCCAATGATATCCATTATCTCTTTTGGTCGTCCCCCTCCCACATCCCCCAGACCTGCTCTCCACAACTGATCCCCACCCAGTTACCTTCCCTGCCTTCTCCAACCCAATTCCCTACCTCCATCTACTTCAGATGTCTATCTTACTTCCTGTTCTGAGTAAGATTCAGAATATTTCTGGCTTCTTTGGGTCTGTGGATGTAGCATGGTTATGCTGTACTTTATGGCTAATATCCACTTATAAGTGAGCACATGCCATATGTGTCTTTCCAGGTCTGGGTTTTTTCACTCATGATGATCTTTTCTTGTTCCATCCAATTGCCTGTAAATATTATGATGTGTTTGTTTTTCATAGCTGCTTTATATTCCATTGTGCAACTGCACCACATTTTCTTTATCCATTCTTCACACGAGGGACATCTAGGTTGTTTCCAATTCATGGTTATTATGAATAAAGCTGCTATGAAAAAAGTTGAGCAAGTGTCCTTGTGGTATGCTGGAGCATCTTTCGGATAGATGCCCAGGAGTGGCATAGCTGAGTGCTGAGCTAGATCTATTTCCAATTTTCTGAGAAAATTCCAAATTTAATTCCACAGTGGTTTTTCAAGTTGGTACTTCCAGTACTAATGATTTAGTGTTGTACCCCTTGCTCCATGTCCTTGCCAGCATGTGCTGTCACTGGAGGTTTTTTATCTTAGCAATTCTGACGACTCTAAGCTGGAATCTCAGTCATTTTGATTTTCATTTCCCTGATAACTAAGGACATCAAACATTTCTTTAAATGCTTCTCTGCCATTAGAGATTCCTCTGTTTAGCTCTGTGTCCCATTTTTTATTAGATTATTTGGTTTATTAGTGTTTATTTTCTTGAGTTCTTTATATATTGGATATTAGCCCTCTCTCAGATGTAGGTTTGAATTTTTTCCCATTTCTGTAGGTTGGTGTTTTGTTCTATTGACAGTGTCCTTTGCCTTACAGAAGCATTTCAGGTTCATGAGATCCCATTTATTAATTGTTGATCTTAGTGCTTGAGCTGTCAGTGTCTTATACCAGTGTGTTTAAGGCTATCCCCCACTTTCTCTTCTACTAGATTTATGTATCTGGTTTTATATTGATTTGTTTGACCCACATTGACTTGAACTGGAAGTTTCAAGAATCATCAAGGAAGAAGAAACATATAGGAAAGATGTTTTCTTCAAGGCTGTCAAATACAAATAGCCTAAGCACTAAGAATGTAATATATATATAATTCCTGATTGTGTCGTCATGGTTCTTCTTACTATAGATAGTTTATTGTATATATGTGGAATAATATAAATGTATGTGTAAAAAATAAAAATAAATAAAACCACTTGGTAAAAATGAAAATAAGAAGAATCTAAGACTCAGAATTTGAGGCTAATTTTGGGAACTCTTGTCTTCTAGACATGACCTGTCCATTACACTCATGAACTCACAGTAGCTGTAGTTATCCAGACAAGACACCCGCACTTGACCAAGCCAG
Source organism: Acomys russatus (assembly GCF_903995435.1). NCBI lineage: Eukaryota > Metazoa > Chordata > Mammalia > Rodentia > Muridae > Acomys > Acomys russatus. Next base: position 52,119,171 of record NC_067137.1, on the reverse strand, counting down.
TATCCCAGCACAGGCTGTGCAAATGACCTTCAGGCTGTGTTGTTACAAAGAAGATAATAACAGTGGGCTATTTCTGGAGGAAGAAGAATGACTATTTTTTGCAAATGTGATTATTGGTAGGTTTCCCATTCTCTAGTGGATGGGCTCATTCCTGTAGATTGATATGAGTACACTCAGTCCAAGGTTAAGGGGGTATAAAGACTCACCTGGCCTGGGGGCCCTGTGCTGTATAAGAAGTCAGGCTGAGAAAGCTATGAAGGAAAAACTAGTAAGCTGCACTCTTTCATGGTTGCTTCATTCTGGCCTCCAGATTGATTTCCTTTGTGATGGATTATGATCCTGAAGTGCAAGCCAAATAAGTCCTTTCCTCCCCAAGCTGCTCTTGTTCTTGGTATTTTATCACAATAGACACCTTATTACACCTATTCATATGTGTGTATACTAATTGAACACATATATATGTATATATATGTTTATATATATTGAAATCTTGGTAGTATATAGCAGAAGCTGGTAATAGAAAATAAGTGATAGAAAAGAGAAAATAAGTGATAGACATGATCATATTACATTGTATACATGAATAATATTCTCCAAAATAAAGAAAATATTAACATCATATGAATACTACTGGTATATAATGCATATGGGTTGCATATCTTAAGTATGACAGTTACTTTTTATCTTTGTTTGTGTTCATGTGTGTGAATGTAAGTGTTTATGTTTTATGGCATCATTGTGTAGTGTTTAGAATACAACTCTAGTGTTGGTCCTTGCTCTCTCTGTTGATTAAGATAGGCTTTCTCTAACTTATGAGCATCTGAGAATTCTCTTTTCTGTACATCCCAACTCATTGTGGGAACACAGGGACTACACATATACTAGTGTGCTTGGCTTTATGAGAGTGCTGGAATCTTCATGTCTTTGTACCAAACACTTACTCACTGAGACATCTTCTCAGCCAACATCAGTTTGCTTGTTTCTTAAATACTTCTCAAACCTGGTGAAACTTACTGCCTAGGAATACAGCATTTAGAGTGAAGTAAAATACTGTCTTGAAAAAAAAATGATAAACAATTAATAAAAATGAGGTGCAATCCAATAGAAATTTTCTACTTTGTTGGGGAAAAATTGTATTTTACACTTTATTTACTTTAACCTGTAGATAATAACACTTTTCCTACGTATTATAGTGAAAGTTTCAGTATATGGTTTCATTTAATATTCATTTGATTAAGTAAGAAGAATAAATTCTTTATTTTACTAATAAAATTTGATTCTTCTAAGTAACCTAATTTTGCCTTTTTGGGAAAAAAATGCATGATTTATGTTCAAGAGAACATTAGCTGCTTAAAAATATGTTTCATGTATGTCATGGCATGCCTGATCACTCCCACACATATCATGTTCATGCATACACAGAAACACAATAATAACACATATTTTATTTTATATAAAATAATGAAGTATGGGAGAGGACAATAACTCAATGGTTAAGAAAATATTCTTAAATCCAAGAAATAATGAAGAGGGCAGGAAATTTGCGGGGGGAGGCGGGGAAGAGGCAGGAATGCAAATGAAGTAAATACTGGATACACAGGAATGAAATTCTGAATTGTGTCATGCTTCTTCTTGCTAGAGACAGTTTATTTTATATATACATGATTATATAAATGTATATGTAAAAAATAAAAGATAACAAAAATATGTTTCAATTTTTAATGGAAGGGAAAGGGTAGGGGTATCAGAAGCTCAACAAGGCTGGCAGATTTGGAACCGGGGGTCCTGCACAAACTGATGCACCAACCAAGGACACGGCAAGCAGACCCCCTGTTCACATGTAGCTGATGGACAGCTCATTCTCCACATGGAGAAGGGGAGGGTAGAGAGGGAACCGTCTCTGACATAAACTCTGGGATCCATGATTTGATTGCTGACCCTTGGTGGAGAGGCCCTGTGAGAACTCAGAGGAAGTAAATGAAGGCTACACAATGAGACCTGATAGGCTGTGGTAGGATGGTGGAGGAGAAAGACCCCAACAGTCAGATGTCTAGGGGAGGGGAATAGGGCAGAAGAGGGAGGGAGTATGGGAATAGAAAGATAGGAGGGAAGGGGATTACAATCAAGATGTAATGTAAATAAATTATAATAAAATATTATTTCAAAAGTGGAAACTTGTAACACTTGGTTTAAGCAAATGAAATTCTCATGCTGTCACTGACATTTTATGCTTTCATAATAATTATGATAAAATCAGATATTAAAAAGGCATATAGTTGATTACCATAGAAGGTGGGGCAAGGATTATAGCTTCTCAATAAATTACTGAATTTCAGCAAAACAAAAGCAAAATCTTGGGATTTTCAGTTGTAGATTGCAATTGGAAGAGTAGAGGTCAATACAATGATTTGGGGTCAATTTCATTACGAAGGTAAACAAGGCAAAGTTCACAAGCATTAATTCATAGTCTGAGCTATCACTATCCTCTATCAAAAGAATAATAACAAAATGTGCCCCATAATAAAATAGTATGTGTGTGAAAATCTTGAGAAAACTAGTGTGTATTCAGATAAACTCAAGTTTGTAATAAGTCTACTGTCCATGAAGTCTTATTTGGAAGTAGACTAGAGTTAAGACATCACACTTACGAATACCTGCGAAGCCCGTGTCCACACAAGTAGCAAAGCTCAAGCTTTTCAGACTTTCCATGTGCTGTGTGATCCAGGGCTCCCCATCCAGTCCTGTTGCTTTCACTCTTCTTCCTCATCATCCCATCCCCTTACCCTCATCTTTTTTCTTCTTCATTTAGGCCTTTAATTCATATGCTAAGAGCAGTTTTATGATGATATTTTCCTGGTAGAGACCCTAAAAGATATCTTGTCATTCATTTTGAGAGTCTTTTAAAATATCAACTTGGGAACTAATTTTATGATTAACAAGGAACAGTTGCATGTTTATTTTAAGTGCTTTTCACTGGGTATTAAACCTGGTAGTTAACACAAGGAAATCCTCTTCGCAAACGAACCTGGTCAAAAAGACAAACTCAGGAAATACCTTTTGTTCCATTACGATTCCCACATCTCTTTCTTCTGTTCTGTTCTATATTAAACCTCATTTCTTAAGAAATGTGAACATATTAATAAGTGTCTATTTGTCGGTTATTTCACTAGCTACTAGCTACATGTTCTGACATATAGCACATGCGATGTTATGAACTTACTACCAGAATATTCACTGTAAAAGCAACAATGTAAATGTCTAAGAGGCCTACCCACTAAAATGGCCCTTTATTCTACCCTATGAAGACATGATGAAATAGATGTTTAAAAGAGAGACAGCACCAGCCAAAGGGATATAGTGAGCATCAAAGGCTACTATAGATGTAAACAGAGTTTGCATGTAAACAAGATGGATAAGTTTCTTTCTTGTGGAGCACTGCATGTTGATGCTGAGTGTACCTGTGGTTGAGGTGAACACCTTTCGCTCAACAGCAGTGCACACAAGGAAGTAAGTAGCAGTATCATGGCCATAGGAGGGCAAGTCAGATGTTGCGGCTGTGCTGTTGTTTCACTTCATTTTGTCCAGTTTCATTTCTTCTGTCTGTGCATGAGAAAAACGGAAGAAAGGTAAGTGTGGTGAGGCCTCCTGTGAAAGTGACAGTCCCTGCCTAGTTAGGGACAGGTCTTATCTTCCTTACATACACACATCACTGCTGTGCTAGCTGAGCCTGGGGACAGAGGCCTCTCCTTTCTCATCCGCCTGTTTTAATGTTTGTATGAAGCTTCAGATACTTTGGAATTGTGGGAGCTTTCCTCACCAGTCTTCCACCCCAAACATAGCTGCCAGTGATAATAAAACGGAATATACCTCAGCGGGTGAGGTGCTTGCAATGCAAACACATGAACCTCAATTCAAACCCCCAGAAGCATGTAAAAACTGGGTGTGTTGATGCACGCCTATATCCTCAGTGCTTTTGTGATAAGATGGAGGGTAGAGGCGGGAGAACCTGGATGCTCACAGCTAGCTAGCCTGGTGGACATATAGGCAAACAGGAAAATAACCCTTTCTCAACAAGGGTGTAGGGTGAGAACTCAAACCGGAAGTTGACCTTTGACCTCCTTAGGGGCACAGGCATATGCTAACCTGTGCCTGCACACACATATACATGCCACATACTCTACAGGGAAAAATAAAAGGAAAAAGAGAAGCTTGATTTTGATAAAAGTTTAAATATGCTACTAAAATCTTGAATTGTTCCTTTCTAAAAAATCTCAAAATTTGACCACTCTTGGACTTTAGAGGGCTTCTGGGGTTTCTGGTTTGTGCCCCCAATCTACCTCTTTCACCCAGGTATAGTCCATGCATCTTGATGTGAGATGAACTTTGTAATTCTGTAGAGCTTCCTTTGGTGTCTTTATTGAGGTAAAACTGACATCCACGGCAATACAGACTGAATGGGATTGATACGTGTATGCAGACATGAGTGAAAACACCAAAGCCAAGTAACAGGAAAAAAAAAAAAAAAAAACATTTCTCTTCCTAGTGTCCAATTGCAAGCTGGTCTGCCCTGCTCGTCTCAACCCCTGACTTTGCTGCTTCCCTGATCATTAATATGCAGTCTGCCACGGGCACCTTTTCTGAAGTGTGGATTTTCTTTGAGGAAATTTTCTTTAGTAATCCTTTTATTTTAATAATGTGTGTGAATCTTAAATTGGCTCCTCTTCATTTCTGAGTAGCATTCCATTACAGATACGCCTCTGCCTTATTCACTGATTGCTTGATGAACATTTGTATGTGTGAGATGGTCTTCCTGTTGTTTGCTAGTACTCTGAGTCATACTGACTTTTTAAATAGGTTTGAACCAATACAGAAAAACAATTCTGCTTTTAGGAAATACTGTGGTACTATGGTAAGTGTACACATTCTATAATGTTTAGTTGATTTAATGTATTCTTTCAAAGATATTTGACTTCTACAGACTAAAAGCATTCAGCAATCCTTTCTTAAGCTTCTTTATACACAAAACATTGCCATTTTAATCACCCTCCTGTGCAATAACATACCAAAATTTCTTAATCTAGCTATTACTTAATACCCATTGACGATTCCTTCTTCAATCTCCCCCTCCCTCTCCACCTTCCTTGCTCCTTTCAGGCTACTTTTTTCATCTCTGCCAAACACGTGACTCTGAAGTAATATGAATGCATTACTTTTCCCCTTCAACATGTGAGCATAGTTATGATGCACTTGTCTCTCGATGCTTAGCTTTGCAAGTTGCATAATGACCCAGTTGTACCATGTCTTTGCCAATGTCATTGTCTCCTTTTAATGGCAGAATAGATTACACTAAATTTGTGGATCACATCTGTATCTATGTTAATCAGTTGATTACACATTGTTTTTCACTTCTTGGTTACTGAGAACCATGCACAATAAACAAGTGAGTGTAGATGTCTCAATATCTTTGGCCATGTATGCAGTGGTGGGATTGCTGTGTCATAGGAATCTCTGACACTCGAGGTGTGCAAAGCTCTTGCTATCTTGTCTTTTTGATAAAGTCTGTTTTTACTGGACTGAGGTCATAGATCCTTGTGAGTATTGACCCATGTTTTTCCATGTCCACTAATACAGTGAGCCAGAAAATTACACATCTCAGTTTATTTCTATCATTTTTCTTAGTTGCATAAACATACATTCCCACATCTTTATAAAAGTAGTATCTTTCAGTCATTATTAGGTGGCTGGAGCTGAGGCGCTGTTTTAGGCGTCAATGCCTTTTGCTATGGGATAGGGAAACTCATACAGTTAATGATAGCAGCATGTATTCATGAATTTTAGTGATTGAGTACAATATGATATTCAAGGTTCTTAACACACACTTAAATTTTAGTACCCGTTTTATAAATATTTTATTTCATGTAGAGTATCTTTGAATTAAAACAAGACACCAATTTATGGTAGAATGAACCAAAACGAGGTTTCAGATCATGTGAAATAAGGTTGCAAGGTTGCTACTTATAGGTATCAACAGGCCATTTAAACTCTTACAGTTTTGTTATCAATAGACAGACACTTTACATTGTGTCTTCAAGTATTGACAAAAGTACCTTAAACTTTGAGCTTATTTTACAGATATGAAAAGGCCTTAATTTGTGTGATGCTAGTCTCAGTTGCAAACTTTAACACGTGTTTCTCATTTCCAGTTGAGTCGTGCGTGCATACACAGTCTCTGAAGCAAAGCTTCTATTTGTAGGATGGACAGTTAAAATCCACCTAGCTCACCACACACACACACCTACCCCCCCATGCATATGTGCACACACACAGAGGCATGCACACACAAGCACATGCAAATCTAAATATCTTTTAAATAAATGGAAAAAGCAGATTTTCAAGAGTAGATTAGCACATAGTTTTTACAAAGCCACAGAACAGCTTTCATATTGTCCTGGTGGCATATATGAGATTAAATTAATAGTCTCATGGTATTATCATAAGATTTACAAATGTGTGTTTCCATACTATGCACATGGGACGTTTAAACTCACTGTGCTCAGGAGCCTTAGCAATGTCTCAGAACAGCAGAAACAGCCCGTATTCTGTGGTGCTTCAGACAGATACGTTTCAGCGGAGCTATTCTTATTCTAGAGATGCAATCTCACAATTTATTGAAGGAATGATCCAGCCTTGTTAGGAGTGCTTCACCGTAAACTACAGCCAGACTAACCTGATACATGAATCCCAGAAGCAAAGCTACAGGTAAAGCATTCTATAAAAAAATGTTAAATGTCATAGTGCATAATTTATCAATGCCAATATCTCTCAGTACAGATCTGAGGGGATTAACGTCTGCAGCCAAAGTATCTGTGCTATCACAATATCTAATGTGTACTTTTAATTAATAAAAGGATAATATAGTACCCTCAAGGATGTTGCTGATCAATCTTTTTTAAAAATGTATTTTATTTTACGTGCATAAGTGCTTTGCTTACTGTGGGAACCAGGCTCGACTAGGCTGTCTGCCTGTTTTGCTGTTGCATGTCCTGTTTTTAGCAGTTTCCATGTCCGTGGTTATATTGGTTAGCTAGTCATGGTTACTGCTCTGAGAACGCACCCCTCTCTTCCTTGGGACTTTTCCTCATGTGCGCAATCACCTCTTGAAGGATTTCACCTGCGAGTGGCATTCCTGCTTTGCTGCCTATAAAAAGGCCCTTTGGACGCTGAATAAAGGCTGCTACTCTCTTAGCTCGAAGGACCCACTATTTTATTGTGTGTTAAATCCGCAGTCCCTCGCCCTTGACTCGGTACCACGGTGGTGCAGGTGCCACAGCTTACATAATATGTTTGTACACGATGTGCATGCCAGATGTCTAGGGAGGAGAAAAGAAGGTGGCTGATCCTCTGAAACGATGGTTAAGATGATTGTGAACCAGCACACGGGTGCTAGGAACCAACCCCACCCTCTGCGAGAGCAACAAGCCCTCTTACCTGTTGAGCCATTTCTCTAGGCCCAGATATATGTCTTCATTGGTAAATCTTCATCTCTAGTATGAGTCCTTTCAGTGGGATTTTGATAATTTTCTACATTATCAGTACGAAAGCCATCAGACTTTTTGATGTTTTAAAATTGTATTGGTTACCAATAACCCTGCTAACACCAACTTAAAAAATGTCATAAAACCAGCATGTTGTAGTTCCCAACTACCCGAACCAATGCTTTACAGGAACAAAGATTATTCTTTTTACTTTTAGTTTTGTTTTTATTTTTGAAATTATATAATTTCCCCCTCCCTTTCTTCTCTCCACACCCTCTCATATATCTCCTGAGTTTGAAGTACACTCCTGGAAAGTGAAGCAAGCACACCCAACAGGAAAGCAGTTTGACACAGATGCTGCCAAAGGATATAAGTTATTACTTAACCTATTAACACAGCTCCTGGATTCAATTGTCTATTTACATTTGGCACTAAATCAAATTGAGTAAATTTAATGATAATTATGGATTGCCTCCTCCATATTTACAAATAGAAGGACTAGCTCATGGATTTACCTTGTCATAAGTTACATTACAAGTTACCTGTTTTACAATTGTTGGTAGTTTCAGCCCTCTGTACTTCATTATAAATATTCCTACTTAAATTAAAAAATAAGAACACTTAATGGTCATGAGTATTCTAGCTCCTGTACTATATTCTTGTTTTAATCATTTATTTTTTAATTTAATTAATAACTATTTAATCATTTATTTTATTTTTGAGGCTACTTTGTGCTATCTTCTTAATTTTCTCTGAAATAAATTATTTTAATTCAGGATTGTATAAAGTCTATTTTGAGTGTTTTCCTTATGTACAGCAAGTTTTAGTAAAAGACTAAATAATTAAGTGGGAAGACGTTTTCACTCATAAAAATCATGCTATTATTACCACTTGCCTTTGTGCCTTCTCATGGTGCCCTATCATGTCCTTGTTCCTTAATACTCCAATTTTCAAATTCAAATACCAAGGAAGACAGACTGTCTTACAATGAGCCCCATTTTCCAGATTAATGCACCTGAGAAACATTTATCCTTATTTAATATCCCCTACTCATTTCCTCTCCTGTTATAGGGATAGCACAGCTGTTTATCTGGCAATTATCTTTGAATCTATTAGTGAAAATGTCTAAATTAATCATAAAAGGACAAGTGCATCCCAGAGTAACTGTGCTACAGATACAGGACTTGTGTCTTTCTGTCATTCTCACTGGTTCCATGTGGCAGCATTGTTTCTTGATATTATAAATCATAAATTCATTCCAGATTGAAAACCCCACATCGATGTATTAGGATCTATTATTTAATTATAGTAAGCTTATTATTTACTCCATCAATTCTATTGTTCTTTGTTGCAGGTACAGAATAATCCTGGACAGTTAATAATAAGTATAATTAGACATTAAGGCCAATATCCATAATGCATTGAAATATTTCATTCAGATTTTTGAGAGATTCAGAATTCTGATTAACAATAAGAACATCATTTTCATTCAATTTAATGAACATTTGCTTGTTGCCTTTTTAATGCACATGCTATTTGACAATGTAAATACAGGGTAGGAGGATCAAACATGAAAACTGACAAATAGATAAAAAAGAAAATGGGAAGTAATCATAAACTAGAGTGTGATATTGATCAGTTTATCCAGTAAGAAACATTAATATTTATAAATATAAGCTATGTAATTATAGATATGATGTGTTCCTTTATATTTCTTTCGTTTTATTCAGAACTTTAGATGCACCAAGATAGGAAAGATGTTTTCTTCAAGGCTGCCAAATACAAATATCCAAAACACTAATAATGTAACTTTTATATAATTCCTGATTGTTTCATGGGTTTTCTTATTGTAGGTAGTATATTGTATATATGTGTAATAATATAAATGTATATGTAAAAAATTCAAAAATATATTTAATAAAAAAAGAAAATTTATAGGAAGAGTTTTCAATTGACAAGAAAAAATAAATAAAATTAAAGCATAAATATAATTTTCCATTGCACCCAGCCACACTCATATACCTTTCCCCTTGCTTAAACCTATAGCCTCTGATTTCTTTTTCTTTAATTGCTCTATTTATATATTTTGTAATATATAAAATATTTTTAAAAACAGAACAAATTGTGCTCTTAGGGAGTTCTGCATCTGCTAGAGCAACAGAGGTACAAAGGTATAAATTATAGCAGAATTTTAAGTGGCTTCATTGTGTAAGTTATGGGGACTTGCAAGCTCAAAATGGGTAAGGATACATGGCAGAAAAGAGACAGTGCCTCTCAGGGAGACAGTATTGACCTGTCTAGTGAAGCTGAAAGGCTCAAGCATGGAGAGCCTAACACCAATGGGGAAGAAGCGGCATACTCTTCTTACAGTAATTCCCCAAAGGCAAAGCCTAGTGTCCTCTTTGTAGCAGTCATGGGAAGGAGAAGAGGCCATCAGATATAACTGTTTAGACACAGCTCACTAACAAAATTTGGCGAATATAGAACAGCCTCCAAGGGTAAAAATTCTTCTCTAGGCTCAAATCTTAGTTTGTGTGGCCTGAAAAATAGTCATTGGTACATATAATCAGGATCTCTCACATTACTTCGGGAGGGGAAAAGTTGTCATTTGTGCTTTTTTATTATTATTGTATCCACCTTATAATACTTTTGTTTATGTGAAGTAAGTCTGACTGATAAATGCAGTTGTGGCTGTACCTTTTGTGATTCGGAACACAGAAAAGAAGACAGAAATGCTACATGATTTTATTCACTCTCCGAGGGACAGTGACTACTCCCAGCCCAAGTGGACATGGATTGCGTGACAGAGGCATAACCAATTAGCAGGAGATGAAGAGAAGAGTAAGAATATAAGAACTTTGTGTATACCACCCCTGGGGGAGGGGATTGAGAGTGAAGCTTTAAGAGGGAGGTTTACTGGGGTTACAGTCCGGAGTGTTTAATCTGGCTAGGAGTTTGTTCGTTTGTTGCAAAGCAAGTTGCTTGGCTTCACTACACACAGTTTTCCTTTATGGTAAAATTAGACTAATCATTGTACCCTTTTCACATCTGCTTATAGTATCAAATACAAGAGAGAGCATAAGCAGTGTGTTCAACAATGTTGTCCGCATAAGCTGTGTTTATCAACATCTTAGATACACAAGTGCTGTCTGTATAAGCTTAAATGAGAGTGAGTGAAACGTTGTTAATAAAGTACTAGCATATTTTAAATGACGTTATTAACAAACAGGGTTAAATACAGACATGATACATAATTATATTTACAGCAAGGCAATGCTTCAATCTATAGGCATACTGACACAATAATAGCTTGCTGTTTCGGTCATGATACAAATACTTATAGAGTACTTTCTGTATTTGCCTTACAAACGTGTGTGTGTGTGTGTGTGTGTGTGTGTGTGTGTGTGTGTATGTCCCCATAATTAAAATACACTTCAATTGCAGAAAAAGGGAGCTGTTGTACATGTTCTTCTGGTAATATAGCTGAGGTTTCGGTCCTACTATTCTGAAAATATTTTCAAAACTGAAATAAATATCTTCAAGCTTTTGGAATTTATCCTCTCTGGACTCAGCTTGGGGCTTCTTTGCGAAGATGCTAAGTTGAAGAGTGAAACCCTAAGTTCTCTATTCCTTAATAGAAGCCTGAGAAATCTTACTAAAATATTCTGAAAATCTAAGTAATAACTACACATATTTGCTGAAAGAGCTTCGAGTAGTTTTCAGAATATAAACTAATTTTTCTACATTATATTAGGTGTCAGGACATCACACTGAAGGCATATAGAAGAATGATTCCTTCTAATGGTTTAAATCCTCATTACCATAGCAGAAGAGGGAGACAGGCTTTATTCTTACTGTACCTGATTTCTTATTGTTAATCACAATATGCATGATTTTCTAAGAAACAGACTGCTATAATAAATTAACCTTTACATTAAGTGGCTAATAACACCCATATTACAGACTTGAATCCAATGCATTGATAAATAATTCAAAACTTATGCTATAAATATACATTTATAAAATCATGTTCACTTAACAAAAGATATGAGTTCAAATTTTAAGGATTGACTCACAAAAATAGATGTCTCAAAAGAGACATTTCAGAAACAGTATCTGATGATAGTGATGCTGACCTTCCATAGGTATTAATGAGCAGTTATTAGCATTGACGTTGTAAATTTTATTTATTAGGATGTACTGTATGCATCTTAGCAAGAGAAAAATTTAGATTGCAAAATATGCTGTGTACCATTCACAAAAGCATAAACTCAATTACTACAGAAGAAAATCAGGTACAAAGCAGAAGAGACTCATTTGAGTATGTCTTTAATAGAATTACAAATGGGTATATTATTAACTTTAAAGTGTGGTTTAAGATGCCTAGATGACCTCTTACTTGTAAATCAATATCAATTAGAAAATAATCCTTTTCAGACAACTAAACCACGTCTGTGTTGCTGAAAAAGGGTTTGCCTTAGTGACAGATCATTGTTACAACCTCTCACACTATTGGGTGATGTTTACCATATGTCCCAAGATTGATAGTGGGATTTAATGAGTTCTTACAAGCAATTAAATAATCAAGAGTTCCTGCTGTTACATGGCATAGCGTGATATAACAGTGACAAATGAGAGAATATCTACAACCTAATCAAAAGGACATATTTCCTTGGGAACAAAATAATATTATCCAACAGTGCAATCACAGTACAAAAGAACATAGGAAGGACACCAACAGAATGAGATAAATCATGTCCTCTTTTCATTATTCTGACTGCACAGTTTCCATTTATTGAGCCGTATTAAATCAGAAGGAAAATTAGGCTTGTTAAATTTGTTTAAAGTATCATATGTTGCTGGTTGGTGTATTTATCTATACACACATATGCATTCTTAATTTAGAAAAGAAACTATTGTTTAAAATCATTAGCAATAAAATATACTTTCTTTGGCTTCCTAAGGAAAATATATCAAGAATAAAGTCTAACAGGCATGCCAAAAAACTTCAAGGCTATCCTAGGTGGTTTTCTTTGAGCCTTCAGTGTAAAGTGTTATTCTACTGGCCTCCCTAGGTGTTCAACCCAGATAACTGTAACATAATTTGTATTTTTTTTCAGTTCATCCATAGGTGTGAAGTTACAATAAAATAACCCATTACCCTGGAGGATTCTTTACATTAATATAATTCCTCCGCCGTAATTTACTATAAATGTCAAAGTAAAACTCTCTAACGTGTATAGGATTTCATGATACAACTTTGCTTGTTTTTTATATTACTAGGAAATGACTCTGTGTTCTATTAAATTCTGATGAATTTTGAATTTCATTCACGGTATCCCAGGAGGTCTATATCTTTGCTTCCCATGTTTGCTTTCCTAGAACCAGATAAGGAGGTAATAATGAGAATAATAACAAATGATTATTATAAACTCTGTGCTTCAATGAGCTACTTGCTTGTTTTATATAAGAAAAACATTGACCTGTGTATTCTTCCTGCCTTTTGGTGAAGGCAAAGCTTGTATGAAGGGAGAAGTAAAGCCTTGAACCCAGTAGGAGCTAGCACTGGAACTTTAGTCTTTGCACTTTCAATTCAGCTTTGTAGTCAAGGCAAATATTCTAGAATTGGCCATATTCTTTTACTCAGCAGCTCTCTGATTTTGAAAATTTATTTAGACTCCATAAAACTTGATTTATTTCACTAAAAAGAGCAAAAATCATATGTCTAATGTAGGTAGACAGCTACTTAGCCAGTATATTTGTTTATTTTTACATGTGTAATAGACACACATATAATAAGCTGCAGTATATGTACAAGGCAGTCATGGCCCTTGAAAAATATACATCTCCAGTGAAGAAAATATACAAATAAATTGAATGTTAGACAAATGTTATCTATTTGTGTTCATTGATAGAAGTCATCCAGTGACATGTGAGCAATCAATATAAAACAAAAACACAGGAAAAACATCTAGTGAGTGTAAGGCTCCTAATAGATTACTCTCTAGAAAAGCTGGTTCTTGCCATAGCAGCCTGAGTCTGAAAAGCCAGTTCATACTGGTTCATTGAAAATGAATCATGAAGTTCTGAATACTTGGTTGGATTATAGGACATTCGAGGAACTAAACTTCATTTAGTTTATAGCTCAAATGAACTCTAGGAGAATTATACTTTCCTTAGACAAGGAAGTAAACAAAAATAAATTAATATTTTTAAAAAGCCAAAAGTCTAATCTTGCTTTATCTGAAGGCTATGGAGAGTGAATGAGGAATATCAAGCGTTGATGAGGGGAGGAAGTCTGAAAGTATGCAAAGTTAGTGCAGCTACAGATGGTGGGGCCTACACAGGTGTAGTGGTAGTACAGATGGGGAAAAAAAAAAGATTCAGAAAGTAGAAAATAACAAAATAAAAAACACCATCCCAATACATAAAGTTGGAATAGTGGTGGCAAAATAAAATAAAAAAGAAGATTGACTCTAAAGGAATGCACCCTGTAGAGGAGAGAGGCAATTTAATCAGCCTTGAAAATGTTAGATTCCTAAAGGTGCCTCATATTTGACCATGTCCCCTGGATGGGGTGGCCTGGTGGCACTCAGAGGAAGGATAGCAGGCTACCAAGAAGAGACTTGATACCCTATGAGCATACACAGGGGGAGGAGGTCCCCCTCAGTCACAGTCATAGGGGAGGGAAATAAGGGGAAAATGGGAGGGAGGGAGGAATGGGAGGACACAAGGGATGGGATAACCATTGAGATGTAACAAGAACAAATTAATAAAATAAAATAAAATAAAAGAGTCAGTATGTAAGAATGGACAGGACTTAGTATGGCATGAGGGTTTACAGCTTGAAAGGAGAGTCTCTATAGGAGTTGAGAGCTTGAGTGTGTAGGCAACAACGGAACAGATGCACAGGACAAATCATCAAAAGGAACTAGAACTGTAATGAAAAGATGGCTAGGATGGAAGAACTAGTTACAGTGCTTAAGTGCTGTGTAATGGGGAAGGGGGCATGTAAAGGCAAAGAGGCATAGAAAAATAGAGAAGAGTCAAGGGCTTTGGTTGCTTAGAATTCAAGACCACAACACATTGAAAAAAACATTCCATATTAACTTAAGACAGCAGGTGGAGCAAGGAGGATAATGCTCTTCAGTCACTTCAAATCCTTCTGCTGCATCAACTTCTTGGCTGTTTGACCATTTATGTATGCCCCAGCCAGTAGAATCTGTCTATTTCCTCGTATCTGTAGTAAAAAGGCTTAGAACTTCCTTAGTAACTATGAGTCTGGGAATGAAGAAACCAATCCCTACAGCTCTTATGTGCACAGTTTAGAAGTACAGTCTTGCATAATAGCTTATTTTTGACCAGTCAGGAAAAAAAAAAACCAGTATATTCTTTTCCACTTCTGTTTTTTGATGCAAATTTCTCAGAAGCAATCACTTATATAGAACCTCTCAGTAGATTGTAGCAAGAAATTAAAGACCATTGTTTTACATACCATAGTCTGTTTGATTGTCAGAACAGTAACAGGCCAACTCCTTCATAAAGCATACTTTGAATTCCAACAGCCTTATGCACAATCCATGCCTTAATTTCCAAAGGCCCATTTTTATATCATTTAATCATAATCAAAGTTTTCGAAGAATCAAATTCAATAGTCACAGTATACTGGAATAGACATCATGAATTCTCACCTATTGGTGTCCAAAAGGAAACTAGGCAACCGCCGATCCTCACAATCATTTTCTGTAAGATATGATAATGAGCTAATTGATTGGATACTTGTTCAGAAACAAGGACACATTGAAATTTGCAAAAAAAAAAAAAAAAAAATACGGAACTAGAAAAAAATTATCCTGAATGAGATAACGCAAACCCACAAAGGCATGTGTGGTATGTATTCACTTCTAGGTAGACATTAGCCACAAAGTACAGGCTAACCAAGCTACGATCCTTATCATGTTTTCTTAATTACATTTTTGTGTGTCCTATACTTATTTTATTTTTGTGTTGCACAGTGCACTATTTTTGCTTTTAATAGGAAATATTATTCTATAGTTAAAAAGAAAAAAATATAATTTCCATCAGAGGATAAACATACTTAAATAATTGGAAACTATACTCCAGAATGAATAAAGAATAAAGACTAGACATTTTCTTTGAGTTTTAAAATACACGAGACAAAGTTATCCACAAAATGTTATTGATCATACTGTGTCAACACGGAATACAGGGAAATGTTTGGTTATAAATAAGAAACAAACATGAAAATCATCAACCCTCCACTATGAACATGAGGGATTTCTAGTTTGCTATGGTTCTATATCAAACCATCTATTTTGGATTATGTAGTGTCTAGCTATCATTGATGGAAAGTTAAGGAATTAATATATGTATTTGTTAATCTGAAAGCTTTCAAACTGCTTAAACAATGGGGTGTTCAATCTTTATTCCAGTTTGTTTTACCCATAAATCATATTTTGCCCCAAATCCCTCTACGTACAATTAAAGTAAATAAAACTGGGACCTTTCGTCTCCACATTTAAGTTCTAGGAATAGCAACAGCTCTCACCACTGTGCTTTCTAGGAGTAGCTTGGAGAATAGCTCTCCATTACTATTACAGAAACCTGTAAGAATAATTATAGAATTCCTTACTTGATTTATCTTTAAATTCCAAAAGGAAATTCTTTATTTGAGTAATTTTAGTGAAAGTGTTAAAACTATGTTTTATTGATATGCAAACATCATAGCTTTCATCATATATGTAAAACTCTACTATACGGAAAGACATATCTTCAGCATTATCTCAAATGTGTTGGGCCGACTCACTATTAGACAGCATGCCTATGAGATCGCTGCTCTATGAGTAATTTTCAAATCACAAGACATTACTCCATATAATTCATTGTTATACTCCACTCAAAAAGACCACTTAGAATGCCAGACACAACTGTGAGAATGATGGAATGTTCTAGGGCATCAGGGAGATATTCGTGAGGTGCTGTCATGACATTCTAGAGTATAAAAATTTACAAGGGGATAAATTACCTGGTCTTCGATACCTAAAACAAGATATAAGGCTATAAACACAACTGTCCAAGTTTTCGATGCTATAACACAAAGCCCTCAAAAGTAACAAAAACCTCTAAATATCTGGAGACAGAATCATGAAAGCGATTTAATAAAACATTGAATTTTATAATGCTTCAAAATATTTTATATGCACAATTAGAGGAAATAGTTCATGCACAATAAGAGCAGCACTAAGATGTCAACATCTGGTCCTAAAATACTATTGTCTTTTTGGTAAGATAAATGAAAGTTTAGAAATATGAAAATTTTAGTAGCATTAAAATCTTTGAGTCTCTTAGAATCAATAAGTTCACAAAAATCACACACCTCATTAAATTCCACACAGATTGCAAAGCTAGCTATAATGTAGAAACGGGCAGACAGTCTGTCTCAATATTATTACAGGAAGGGTTGGTTAAATTAATAGCTTAGCATTGATTAAAAAATCTTGCATTTTACATGTTCCCAAGTTGGTTCCCACCATTACCTTTCAATAACAGAACAAGGCCTTGGTAAATGTAGCTGTATTGAAGTTCTAAACTACACAGGTAGGCAAAACACAGTGATTACAACATCCTATCTTTGTTTCCTGTCATAAAAGCTACCTGCCTAAAAAAGACAAGATATTTGCTCCCATATATTCATAGTGATTTTTTTAGTGCTTAAAACCTCCTACTGCTAAGAACATTAATTAGTCTATAATGATAACCAAGCATAAAATATTATTATTCCATCATAACTTCTCTGAGTAAGTTATCATTTTGTCCAGGTAATATAGTATCTGGCATCGCATGTGATAATTCCACTGGGACCTGGTCCATTTGTAATCACTGTCCATTAGGAAATGCTCTTTTACCAGATGACTGGTGAACTGAATTTTTTGCATACTTATGTAGCTCATTTCCACTTTCACTCACTTAATAAAACAAAATAGCTATGTGATTTCCCTAGAAAGATTTTATTCTGAAAGTGGACTCTTATGCAACTTGAACGCTGACTTTTATTTGCCATGAACTCTGTTTTGAAAACTTTTATTAATTGCAATTTCTTGTTCTCTTAAATAATAGCAAATTACTATTTTCAGGTGTATTAAAACACATGTACTTATTATGTACAACTAAATTCAATTAAATACCCCAACATTTACTCAGCTAGAGTTGATTAAAGGATAATGTTGTTATGTGATTATTAGAAGCACTGGGCTCATCATTTTGACTCCTTTTATTGATCTCCTCAGTTAAATATGTGGCCAGGTCAAAATCCATCTGTGGGCTCTGAAGCAATATTTCATTATACTTTAAATTGGTTCTTATATGTATTTAACATTTATTTATATATAATAAATTAATACTATATACCCACATATTACGTATTATTCACATCACATAATAGTTTGTCCATATCATATGTATCTATATACACATTTAAAATATTAATAAATATAGTTGAAAACTCATCCATAGAGTTAAGATATATTTCAAGAAACACAAAATTTATTATTTAGTGAATAATAACATTTATTTTTGAAACACACATGCAAACACATATATAAATGTATATATATGAAACTATGAAATTAATAACTTATTTTCTAATAGAATTGGAGATATTTAAATGTGCTCATAGTAGACTACTCAACCCCCTAAATGTGTGCATTGTATCATTCCTTTTACAGTTCAGGAAATATTACAGAGAAGGAAGCATAAGGAATATAAGTAAAGGTGGGGGGAAAAGAGAACGTTTCCTGGACATAACATAAATATTTCATTCATATCCTCACTGGCATGGATATCAGCACAAGATCTGGATAGTACTAGGCCAGTCAAAATTCATCATGGATGAGGGATTGACTCATGAGGTCCCACCTCTCCCCAAGGGATTATTGAGCGGTATGGTTTCTTGGTTGAGATGTCTGCTTGTTTTTTTTATATAGTTACATAATGTAATTTTAATATCCTTCAGAAATTTAAGGTGATAGAATGAATTAATATATTCCCCCAAATGCCATTTTCACAATGTCCACAAATTTATTAACACACCAATTTTTGATATTTTTTTAACTCTAAGAAAGGCCGTACGTATCTTTTTTTTTCAATGTCTTCAGATTTAAAGAGGGATAAAATGCTTCCCATAAGAGGATGACCTACATGAGTGATAGCTCTGCTTTGGTGAGGTTGCTTGCTCCGCTAATATGCTGTTCTAGTTACCTTCTTAAAGGCAAAAAAAAAAAAAAAAAAAAAAAAAAAAAAAAAAAAATCAACTCAATTTTGTATAATTGCAGTTAATGACAATTATTATTCACAACTGAGGATAAGAGCATATGTTAGATCTTCAACAATTATGACTTTGGAGTATTTGGCAACCAAATATTTCAAGTTATAAACATATTTGTGCATACTTAAGATTGCCACTATAACAAAATGAATAAAATAATTAATACCCTCCAATCTTGGGGGTCGACATGATTACTACATCATAAAATTAGTCTATTTGTTGAATTACATTTATTCATATTCAAATTATATTTTTAAGTATGCTATCATAGCAGCAGTTGTAGAACATATTTCATGGTAGCATTTGTTATATCCTGGTATAAATTCAAAAATAGTCTGCAAAACTGACATTCTGAAGATTTATAACACTTAAAGCCTGAAATTATTTGGGAGATTTTGTTTATGCTTGTTGTTTTAAAGAGACAAAACAGAGCAAAAGTGCCAAGGCATAATTTAGGAATGATTTACTTTTCTCAGCTTCATGCAATTTTGAAAATATATACCAAAAAGTATAGTGGGTTATTGGAAAAAATAATGCAACCACATATTTTATTGTCCAGTTTTTCCTCTCTCTCTTTTTGTTGTATACAGGTTACATAGAAAATTTATCCTGTAACTAGAAAACAAGTATAATTTATGGTAACATCTATCTCATTATTTGCAGAACATTTTTTCCTTGTAGTTAAAATTTCCCATTGTGCTTTAATGTTAAACTTGATTTGCAAACATATATTGCCATGCTAGCATTAATTTCCTTAATTTTGGCACTAAAATTGAGTAAAAAAAAATTGACAAAAACATTCCTCGATAAAGATTTTGCTACATATCTCTCAACAAGTGTGCTGTAAATTATTAGTGAAACACTATAAATATTATTTTGGTATAATGCTCAAGTTGCAACAATAATAAAATAACTGTCACATAATTGATGGTCAGTACTGTCAGACTCTGGTTAAACATTTCTACAGCATCAGTGTTAATCCCTCATAATTCAATATGTCTGTGAAGGGATAAAATCCACTTATAACTAATAGTAGTAGAAATTAGAATTGGAACATGTGAGAATCCCAAGTTAAATAGTTTTAGCCACTATATGATGTGGTTCAGGCTTTTAAAGGATGCTGTGGTCAAACTAAAAGTCTGCATTGTAAAGGAAATGAAAAAGGAGTAAAGACTGGGAGAAAATATTTGCCAGCCTTATAGCCAGTAGGGAGTTAATATCTAAAACATGCTAGAAAGTTAACTGGAGAGAAAAAATATATCCCAGCTAAAATATGGACAATGGAACTGAATAGACATTTCTCAAAATAAATCATGCAAATAAAGAACAAGTATATGAAGATTTTTAGTATTAGTAATAAATCTATAAGAAAATAATAAATGAGACTAATATACCAAAAATATGAATAATCCTCAAAAGACTGAAAATATAATGGACTTATAACCCTGCAGTCCCACTGTAGAGTATTTTCTCAAAAGATCTGTATAGTATTTTAGGATACATCTTTACATTTTAAGATACACTTGTACAGGTGTGCATTTGTTCACAACATTGCAATATTATTCATTAGTCAGGTGTCTTAACATAAATTTCCATTGTTAAGTGAATGACAAAGAAAATCTGGTATATCTATACAATAAAGTCCTGTCAGCTTTGAAGAAAGAGAAGAAATTTTGCAGGTTGCAATAACACAGTTGTAACTGCAGATCATTACTTAAAGAAAAACTCAGGCAAAGAGAGATGCTCTTTCTTAGGTATATAAAGTGAGATCTCAGAGAAGTTGAAATACAAGTGCTTATCAAAAAGCATAAACAATACAGGGGAGGAGGATTGAACAGCAGGTACTGTGACATTTAGATAGAAGAAAAAATGCTCTTATGTTCTGTTGCACAGTAGAGAGGGCATAAAGAAGAATAATGTACTGTGCTTTAAGAAAAGCAAGTAAAGCATTTTGGGTTTTTGTTTGTTTCATTTTTGGGTTTTTAAATTTATTTATTTTATTTAGAGCATCCTATCTGCATGTGCACCTGCCTGCCCAAAGAGAGAATCAGATTCCTGTAAAGATGACTGTGAGGCACCATGTGGTTTCTGGGAATTGAACTCAGGACCTCTGGAAAGCAGACAGTGGGCTTATCCACTGGGCCATCTCTACAGTCCAAGTAAAGGGTTTTGAATGTTTTAATCACAAATGGTTTAAAACCCAGGACAGTAAACTTCCATCCCCTACCCAAATCTAGTGGATGGACAGGGCATTCTCCACCATTGAGTGGAGAGTGGGGACTGACTTTCACAAGAACTCTGGTGCCCCATTTTTTACCACGTCCCCTAAATGAGGATGCCTGGTGGCACCTAGAGGAAGGATAGCAGGCTACCAAGAAGAGACTTGATGCCCTATGAGCATATACAGGGGGAGGAGGTCCCCCTCAGTCACAGACATAGGGGAGAGGAGTAGGTGGAAAGTGGGAGGGAGGGAGGAATGGGAGGATACAAGGAATGGGCTAACACTTGAGATGTAATATGAATAAATTAATAAAATACTAAAAAAAACACAGATAAGCTAAGTGTATTTGAAAATTTTATAATTTATGTATCATACATCACATGATGATTCAAAAGTACATAGTTTTGTCAGTTAAAAAATTTAAAAAGGTATGATTTTAAATTATTAAGAGTAAATTTCAAAAGTTCTCACCATAAAATAAAATAGTTTATAGGTGATGTGTATGTTAGGTAGTTTGACCTGATCTGCATTTACAGAAAAATCATAGCATCAATTTAGTCACATTAATAAATATGCTTTATTTTATCAATTGTCAATTTTAAGAGGTTTGTACAAGATTCAATTGAGGCCTAATAGTGTCCTAGAAACTTTTAGGATATCTATCTTTGGGTCATACAATTTGATGATACAGTGTACTTCTCATTTCAACTGAGAGTCTATCTTCATAAGGCTGTCATGTGACTAAGGTAACAAGATTCAAGAAGAAAAAATCCTGTGTTTTTACCAAGAAATTATATAAAATTCTCCAATGCATATTAGTGAAATCCTTGCCTTTAAAAAAAAAAGAGTTCAGTTTTTAGTTTTGACAATTTCATACATGCATATAATGTGTTTTCATCATGCCTAACCGTCACTCCTTACCATCCCCCTACAACTTTCCCATTTCAACTTTACATGATTTTATTTTTCTTTGTAATCCAGAGCCCACTGAGTATTGCCTGTATATACATAGGTGAAGGACAGTACGCTGGAGCATGGGTAGTCTCTCAGGGATACCATCCTTGAAGAAAACCTACTCTACTTCCACCAGCAACCATCAGTCGCCATAACTCTTCATCTAGGCGTGGAATCTTATGAACCCCTCTCCCATCCATGCCTGGGTTCAGCTCTATTGATCTTATGCAGGTCTTGTACATATAGTAACAGTTACTGTGAGCTCAGATGTGAAATGATTCTGCCGTACAAGGCAAATACTGCAGATGTTCAATACTTTTCGTGCCTATAATCTTTCTGCCATCTCCTCTACAATAATCCCTGAGCCTTAGGAAAGGGAATGTCTCACTTATAGCTGAGCACTCTACAGTCTTTTCCTATCTATATATTCTGAATTGATCCTCACTGCCGGTTGTTTTTAGTTTTTGGCTTGGGTAATAAATCATTATTGAGGTACAATTGGAGAGGAATGAACCACACATGCATAATGATTTAGCATCTATAGTAGAAAGCCTACTGAAGAGCACTCATAGTGCTGGAAGGCTTTGTGTACAGTGAAGGAGAACAAAAGTAATCAAAAGTTTTATCCAATTGTAAACCTTCTGAGCTACAATAATGTGGGGTAAGATGTGCTCATTAGTGTGAATGTATACAGGTCTTGTGCAACCAGTTAAGTTCTGATGGATTTAAAGCCTACAATCAACACAAAAATCATGCCTGGTACTGTTAACTGGGTCACAGTCAGTGGCTATTAGACACTAAGAAGGCACATAATACTATTATTATGCTTAATGAACATAAAGTGGAACTGGTCCCTATGTTCTTAGTTTTATGCCTATAGATTAGTCTATCTCTCAGTCCTATTCACAGAATCATCAGTAGTTGGAGATTAGTACAGAGCCCCATCAACATGTACACAGTAAAAGACTGGATTGATTTCAACTTTTATTGGATATCAGTTGTTGTGATTGCTATCTTGTGGAATGTTTGCTAATTTAATATTCCTATATATTTTTAACATTTTAAAAATGAGATATCATTTTAGTTAAAAAACACCCTACACTTTACCGACTTTCTGTACATGTGTAAGAGTGTGTTTTACCTGTACATTCATCTGTAGGTATGTTCATGTCTGTAAGGTATATACATGTCTGCTGAAGGTTAAATTTGATAGGTTGCAACCTTTACTTTCTTCAACATATTTTTGAGACAAGATCTCTTCATTGAAATCTGGGCTCACTGATTACCTAGTTTATCCAACTAGACAGTTTTAGATCTATGCCTGTCACCACCATTCCCATATGGGAACTGGGCATTTAAAATTGGATCCCCATGCTTACACAGAAAGCACCTTACCTGCAGAGCCATCTCCGCAGCCCCTTTACTCATCATTTCTAGAGATAAAATTTTCTTCACCTAAATTAAGACTTTATTGAATATTGTGTTCAAATCTACAAAATTACTTTTTATTATGTTCTGTTTAACTTTTGAAGATATTTTAAAATGTAAAACTATTCTTATTTTATGGATCACACAAAAAATAAACACTAAAGATTCTATTTCTGGTAAAGACTCATTTAACACATTTTTCCTGTTTCTTCTCTAGTTAAGAAGAAGTATAAAAAAAAAATCCACCAGTGTCCACTAAACACCAGATTATTCTGAACACCTGAGATGACAGAAGAGTGCCTCAGGAACCAGGCACTGGAGGAACAAAGTGACAGCTTCCCATGCTTGCATTTTTAATATTTATATCCTGAATGACTATTTAAAAGATAGGTAAAATTGTAGCAACCAAAAGGAAAAAAAATTTTATTTATTCTCTCATATATGGCATTCTGACTGTTAGTTTCTCCTCCCTCCTCTCTCACCCAATCCGCTCTTCCATTTGCCTTCAGAGAAGAACTAGCCTCAGAGGGATATCAGCAACACATACCATATCAGGTTGCATTAAGACTAGGTACCCACCCTCATATTAAGGCTGGAAGGTGCAACCTATTAGGAGAAAAGGTTCCCCAAAACAGGCAAAAGGGTCAGAGACAGCCCCTGCTCCCACCGTTAGGAGTCCCACAAGAAGATCAAGATACACAACTGTACCATATATACAAAGGGCCTAGGTCAGACCAATGCAGGCTCCTTCAATGTCACTTCAGGCTCTATGAGCCCCAAGGAAGCCAGACTCATTGATTCCATAGGATTTTTGTGGTGTTCGTTTTGGGGAGAATAATATAGAAGTTTGCTTGTTTGTTTATGTGTTTGTTTATTTATTTATTTATTTATTTATTTATTAAGAGAACAATTTAGAGTATTATTGGCTTGAAAATTGGAGTGAAAATTTTAACTCACAATGCTTTACTCTTTGCTATGTATTCTTTCTAGCTGTAGTTCAAAGGCTTCAATGTTTCCTTTTTCTTTTTTTTAATTTTTTACTTTTTTACATATACATTTATGTTGTTACACATATATACAATAAACTACCTATAGCAAGAATAACCATGACACAATCAGGAATTATATAAATGTTACATTCTTAGTGTTTTGGCTATTTGTATTTGACGTCCTCAAAGACAACATCTTTCCTATCTTGGTGCATCTAAAATTCTGAATGTAAATCAATCTCTGTCGCATCTTATCATTATCAACTATATATCTAGACCTAAAAACGTCTTAAGCCCTAAACAACTATGCTTCATTGTAAAACTAAGCTACCTGGTCATCAACCCCATCAGAGACTTCAGACGGAATAAACTTGATTACCTGAGTATGCCGGGAGTACAGTTTATTAGCTTTCAAAATCAGAAGATGACAGAGACAGTATTCTACCCGAATAGTCACCCAAAATTCTCTATTATATTGGAACATCTTCTTCAGTCTTCTGACCCAATATATCTGACAGACATATTTGTGAGGCAGAAATTATTGAGGCCTTGCTTACCCTTTCTTGGCAGTTTGGTGGTTGATTCTGCCTGCATCCAACCTTGCCCTTTTTTGGCAGAATTTTGGCTGTGGTAAAAATGAGGACATTTTGCCCAGTGGCTTGTGCACCACATTTGAAGCCGTCTCTGTAAGGAGATTCTTTCTTGGTGTTATTGATCCTTCTGACTCCTACAATCCTTCTTCTTCCTCTTCTGCAGGATGCCCTTAGCTCTGCATAATATTTGGCTGTGGGTCTATGCATCTGTTTCCATAAGTTTCTGGATGGTGCCTTTCTGGTGACAGTTGGGTTAGGCACCAATCTGAGTTTAGCATAATATCATTAGAAATTATTTCATTGATTTGGGGGGTGGCTGTTGTGTTTATAATTACCCGAGAAAGACTCCAAACAAGCGTCACAAGTATGCTATAGTGGTCTGGAACGGGTGAATAAAATCAGGCCTATAATGTCAGCTGCTCCAAAGGCTGAAGCAAAAAGACCACAAGTTCAAAGGCTGCCTGGTTGACAGAGTGGGTTCAAAGCCAGCCTGGGTAACTTAACAAGGCACCATCTCAGAAATTTAAAAGTTGTTGAAAGGCTGAGGATGTAGCTCATTATTCTGGGTGGTTATGAGGCTATATGAGGTTCAGTAACTAGTACTACAGAAAAGCAACACAACATACAACAAATATCTTTAAAATATTATGAACAGTTAGGATGTTTCATCAAAGAACTCTAAGTTATAAGAAGGACTAAATGGAAAATATGAAAGTGATAAATAGCAAAAGTGGAAATCAAAAAGGAAAGAATAGAAACTTTCAGAGAGAAAAGAAGCAGTAATGGTCAAACAGGACACAATGATCCTCAATTTCTCTCCCTTCTGGAAATCCTTCCTTCATTGATCTAGTCTTTGAGAGTAAATGTGAAGACCATTGGAGAAGAGTTTTTTCTTAAGTCCTGAAAAAGTCATATTCTCTTGCCTAGGTTACAAGCATCAGAAATTGAAAACGGAGGTGAGAAAGTGTTACAGCAGAGAGAGCATTGGATTGCAACCATGCCATTTGTATTTAGACGCGTATCAGACATCAGTGAGTTACATCCTGTGACAGTGTTCCTTCTCTTTCAGGCTGAGTTCACTTGAGAAGGGTTTGGCTTTCTTATAAATCCAAACACATAAAGTAATGTAACTGAATAAACTCATGAGATCTTTCCAGACATCCAGGTTTTTGTGATCCTCAACAAAAATTTGCAGTTGTTTAATGCCACTGAAGTAACATCTTCCTTATAGTTGTTTCATTTTCTAGTATTTCTGAAGAAAAAAAATAGGAGCTAACAGTAAACACTGAACCAACAGCATTGTAATATGGAAGAAAAAGTAAATACAGAAAGGAAGGAAGGTTTCTTATTTCTCTGAGTGATAATAATTAATCAAAAGCAACCTGTGTTAATTGAAAATTGGACATCTGTTTTCCGCAGGAGACTAGAAGATCCATTGGCACATGCAGTGGGAAAGAGCAATATTAAAGCTACTGTTAAAAACATCATAAAGTATTATGCTGACTGATTTATATGAAACCTCATAGTTATTCCTGAGAGAATTCACAGGATACATAAATATTTGCTCATCTTGGAAAAAGGGAACTTCAACATAGGGAAGTTTAATATCTTGCCAGAAGACACTTCGTGTGGTGACCACTCAAGTCAGGGCAGAAGCTCAGGCCAGCTGCTTTCCCAATTGGTTCTTTCTGCACATGCCCCCTTGCTCTTTTTGTGGTTCAGGTGATTGAATCTAGGGCTTTACATATATTAGGCAAATGCTCTACAACCAAGCTGTGTTTCTAGCATAGAAACTGCACTCTAAAAAATAGCTTACCTCTTTGCTAAGAAAGTGCTTCCATCACAATTTTGGGATTGTTGCTGTGAAAAGATAAGTGAATGTGGAAGAGAAAGAAAACACTATCTCATACTGTCTAGGCAAAGTAGCCACTACATGAGTGAAATCAAGCCAAATCAGTGATCCAATCACAGTGTATTGATTAGGGTTTTGGTCACTTTTTCTACCATCCTGTGACAGTGTTCCTTCTCTTTCAGGCTGAGTTCATTGCTTATGTCAATTTTACAGCATAGAAAAAGGCCATTTTTGTACAGTACAGATGCTGCTTTTAATGTAAGGTATGTCAGAAATACTTTTCATTTAATTAAATAGACCTTAAAAAAAAAAAAGAAAACAAAGATAAAAAGTCCATTTTCCAAAATAAAAAAAAAGGAGTATATGGATAATGAAGACCAAAGAACGGAGGGTGGGCAGAGAGGAAGAGACTGTGTTCCACAGTGGTGGAAATACAATTTAAAAACAAGAGGCCAGGTGTTCCCAACATAAACTAAATGTGCTTTCCAATTGAGCTCAGAGCCATCACAGAAAAGAACAAGTCCATTATGAGACTGGACTACAAAGGGGAAGTCAGTAAGAACTACACGAACTACATGTGTGTTTTTGAAACTGCCATTACAAAGACCTTGGGAACAGAGGTCTATTCCCTGGATAGTTATTCCGACATGAACAACAAAAGAACACTATGTAGGCTTTAGCATGCAGACACTTGTGATTTACTTCAAAAAGCGTGCCAGAGAGCATTGTGATGTTCTCTGTCTGGCGCTGCAGTAATTCCAGGCAGCAGGCCAAAGATAAAGACCACTTAAACATTATTTAGAAATGAAATGGCTACTAAAAAGGATATAGTTGTATGTTAAAGAGACACTAAGCCATTTTGAGTCAACTAAGTTAGGTCTAGGGGCAAGAATAAATGAATAAAAATGGGAAATGATATTCTGCTCAGATGTGGCCCTTTAAAAGTCCTGTGAAAGGCCAACGAAGAGGGAGTGAGCTGTCAAATCCCTGTCATAAATGGATATCTAAGTAGTATTATAGTTGCCTGTCATTTGCATGAATCCAGTGAAAAATAAAGTCCTATGGTTGAAAAACAGCACATGAATTCAAATCCCCCAGTCCAAAGGCAAAATGAAGAAAGAAATATAAAAAATTCAAAGCATAAATCTTGTTCAAAATAGAGTTTTCAAACTTGTATGATGAAGACTGTGAATTTAGAATAATGAATGAAGTTTCCCTTGTAAGTTAGAAAAATAAATTCAAAAATCAGAAAAGAAAATTAAAAGAAAAAACAAACCTTAATTTCTTATTATTTTCTGATAGGTGCAAAAATATTTTAAGGATATTTTAATAAATATATGCTGATTAAATCCTGTTCTTAAAGTTTTTCTTTCAAGTTCAAAGAACCACGTTGAGAGAGATTAAAGCTAGAGAAAGGATGGATAGATAGAAGATGATGGTAGATAGATAGATAGATGAGAGATACATATGTAGATAGACAAAAACACAGCTAGATATTTGATAAATTTAGTGAGTCAATTGACTTTGTGATTATAGAGGCTGAAGAACGTACAATGAGCCACCTATGAGGTGACAAAGACAAAGAAGTCAATGCCATCACCTAAGTTTGTCCAAGTCTCAAGTCATCAGAACCATGGACTCTGATGACATAACATTTTACTTATTACTGACAAAGTATTTGCTAGGCACATCCTGAAGATTAAAAGAGAAAAAAAAAATGGATTTCTGATGACTAAAAGGAAGTAAGAGGGGGTTTGGGAGGAAGGAAGGAAAGATGGAGAGAGAACGTGTGAGAGAATGAGATAGAACAAACATGAATGTGTGTTACTTTGCCTTTTTGTTCTATATAGACCAATAGCTGATTGAATAACTATTGTTCACATATGTGAGAAAAAAATCTTATTTATTCACTCCGTTGACTGAAAAGCAAATATCTATTAGAACCACCCTAGAAACAATGCTTTAAAAGCTGTGTGAAGATATCCAATCCAGTCATGCTGAAATCTACATTCAGGTATTAGAAGCACATTCTCTGGATTTGACACTCTGTGCCTTTCCTTATACCATACTTGTATCTAAGTAAAGCCGATAAGATTGCACTTGTGACTATCTTGATATAACTCTGCTGTGTAGAACTACAAGGACACTAATCTCTACAAAGAAACAGAGGCAAAGGCCTTGGTAAATATTTTTTCTTGAGATCCTATAACTAAATTAATATTTTGCAATGTTATTAATATGTGAATACTAATAGAATTCAATACAGATTATAAATATACATTACAAAAGAATATGCTAGAAACAAAACTAGATATTCATTTAGTTTATCATAAAATGGTGTATGCTTAGCAAAATAGATGTAATGCACACAGCAGTTGAAGTCTGCATGTCTGTAAGTGGTTACATGAATGTAGTTTGCATTTATAGCTATTTCTTTCCTAATATGGATTCTATCTTCCCCTTACCTTTAGAAAATATCTCAGGTAGCTATGATTCTTAATCTGGTAGGGTTACACAACCCTTTATTTTAAAATGTCTGGCTATTTGTAGTCCTTTATAGAATTGGATTGCTGAAGTTTCACATTGGCCATAATCACAGAGCAGAGCTCTTTTATATTCCATAAACACTTTTCTTTACATCATCGACTATCAGCATGGCAATTGTATGTAACCTAACCCAATATATATTTAAATATAGAAAGAATTCTGAAGCAACATAAATGCAAATTATCCATTTTCATGGACAATTTCAACCATATGGAAAAATAAACAATGTACCCATGGCAAAAGCCTTCCTGTGCTTCTTGCTGAGGAGGAGGGTAGTACCATATGCTTTCATGTACGTTTACCCCAGGAGGGCAGTGCCATATGTTCACACGTATATCACCTTTCTTGGCCTTCCATACATGGCAATGTCCCATGGGATCAGCTGAATGGGAAAGAGGAAGCAGGCGTGGTAGGGATATGAGCATGTGGTGTGGTTCCCCTGTTGACAGATATTGTTAGACCATTGCTTCTGTTGGCTGGCACCCAGAACAGCTGCTTTACCCGAAGGCAGAGGGCTCCGTGATGCCACAAAGTCTCCCCAGAGAGTGTGATGGTGGAGAGCTGCTGTCTGCCCTTTGGGAGTGGACTTTTCCTCTTGAGCCACAGATGAAGTAAAGGTTGGATTTCCCCGTAAGGCATTACTTATTTGTGTAGTCACATTTCCTTTACCACTAAGTGCCGGTAAAATATGCAATGTATACATTACATATATATTTTAAATCTTTTAAAGTCTTAATAATCTTTTAAAAAGTTAAAGCTAGGCCAAATAATTAAATTTACATTTTGTGTCACCTGAGAAAATTTTGAGCCTCTGATTGATGTTAGTCTATTATTTCTCTATCGTGTGTGTGTGTGTGTGTGTGTGTGTGTAATCAATCATTCATATTCACAAGAGGGAAAATAAATTTGGTGAATTCTACTATGTTCAGTTCATTATAATTTGTGATTATATGACATCACTGCTTAAAGATCAGGGAATAATGTCAGAATTCTTGGGTTTATACCAAGGCAATTCATGTGTGATAATTTGGGCAATAATTATGTTATATCATACCAGAAATGGTAGAAAGAAGGAAAATATCTCTCAGACTCGTTCAATAAATACATGCATAAATGATTGGTGATTCAGTTGCATGGTAGAATCTGCAGAAATATAACTTGGATTTATTCATGTAGAAAATAGGGCTTAGGAATAGGTGAGGGCCTGTACTAGAGTCCATCTCAAAATGCTTTGTTTCCTCAGTATTACCTTCTTTACAAAATCTTAGAAATGTATGATTTCTTTGTATATATTTTTTGTATACTCTGTATAGTAATTTCTCTTACTACCTATGGTTATATTAACCAATATCTGTACAGAGAGAAATCTTTTAAAAGCTTATGAATCTATTTTCTATTTCAACTAATAAAATAGTTACTGTCAAATTTTCAGTATTTTTCTTTACATTTCAGCTTCTGTCTAAAATTAAAAAAAATCAGGAATAAAGTTAATAGCTATGGGCTGGAGATACAGCTCAATGCTTCAGCCTGTTCTCTATGTTTGCAGAAGGTCCATTTTGGTTCCCAGCAGCTAGATGGTGACTCACAACAATCTGTAACTCCTGTTCTAAGGGGTCCAGCCTGTTCTGCTTCTGTGGGAAACATTTATATGGTGGTGCATATACATGAATGGAAATATAAATACTAATAGAATAAAATAGATAAATCTTTTTAAAAAGTTAAAGCTGGGCCCAATAATTAAATTTACATTTTGTGTCATGTGGGAAAAGTTTGAGCCTCTGATAGATATTTCTCCATCATTTTAAGACAAGAATTATATATATATATATTGACTTTGACAAATGTAAAATTTTGAAGTACTATGTTAGGGTTTTAAAAGAAAAGTAGAGACTGTTTTCTGATTTTATACATGTGAAATAACACCACCAGGAAAGGTTGGTGACTCTTCTACTTGGCTAGTCAAGCAGCAATGCCAAGATCATAGCAAAGCCTACTTGTCCCTAAAACTGAAATGTATTTTCCAATTGCATGACACATTGTGTGTTATAATATAAAGCTAGAAGGAAACTGCTGACTCCAAGGAACCCTAATGGACCATCATGGCCACCAGTCCCATAAACTAAAGAGACAAGCAGTTGCTGAAGGCAGAGGAGGAAAGTTATTCACAATATGACTGCCAGAAAGAAGAGAGCTTTGATAACATAAAATATTTTTAATGCCCTGTTTCAAATTCAAGTCAAGAATTTGGAGATTCTTTTGTAATAGTCCAAGCTATCTTGGTCTGGATGATCAGTACCTCAGCCATTATCCCAGGATCTGCCCTGCAAGAGCTATGCCAGTGCAAAAAGTCCTGTTACTGGGCCAGTTTGAGTTGTTTGTCTTAGCATGTTCATCACTCAGTCCAGTTGTCAAGGGTTCTGTAGTTCAAGGTAGGACATAAGAAGTCAATGGAACTCAGAAAGAAGGAAATAACACAAGGTGGTAGCAGAAACCAGAGGGTATTGGGCAGACCATTGATTGGAATTCCTTCATGAGGATAATGAATCGAAATTTTTTTGTTCTCCCACACAGCTAGTTCTATGACCCATGACAGGGCTTCTCAGACTTGCCACAGCCACCTCATAACCTACATTTATGTTCTTTTTCTCCTTCTTTTTCTATCCCTGATGACACTTGCTCCTAACACATGATTGTTTTATGAAATAATGTTCCTACAAAGATGCTTTTGTCTCAGATTATGCAGTCATAGAGTCATTAAGATTATTTTTTATATAACGCTTTTCTCCCAATTCTACTCAAAGGTTTGGGCACCAGATTTAATATTCCAATGAGAGTTTGTGAGACAATACCGGATTCACTGAAATATGTACATTTTAGAACTAGAACCTCCAATTCTTTCATTTCTTTTTCTCTGATCTTCCTCACTGAACTTCCCAATCCTTGTATCTTTTCAGTGCTTGATAGGTTTTCTGGATTCTCACAGATTTTCTATGTTTCCTTTCCACCCAATCTTGAACCCATAAAATGATAAATTAATCTAGTGTACTCTATAGAATGAATTATAGATAACACTTAAAGTGCTGTGGGTTCTGTAGGATTTCATCTTGGAAACAGAATTCGGGCCATTGCTATGTTATTTTTCTTTTCTTTTCTTTTTTTCTTTTTGGTGGCACTCAGAGGAAGGACAGCAGGTTACCAAGAAGAGACTTGATACCCTATGAGCATATGTTATTTTTCAATACGGCACAATTTACACTTATTTTTAATAATACTTAAGAGTATAAAAACCAGATAATTGTGGTTATTTTTAATATTGCAATGGGAATTTTTAAAGATTGATGATGAAACCAAAAGAAAGTAAGTGTTCATTAATCTATCTTCTGGCAAAATTCTGTGAGAGAGTAAGAAAAAGTCAATTTATATTAACATAACGTTTGCCAACAGATGTATCAGCATATTTTAATTTGTTGCATTAAAATTCTTAAACTCAAATTTTATAAGATATATTTGTTGCCATGGAAACAGTGTTTTGATCAATTGATGTATAATAGTAGAGTTATATTTTATGTAGTAATGACATAGCTGTCTTTGATTGCTTTATAACCCTATAATAATTGCTCAGCGATATCTACAATGGGCTTCTCAGCATATATCTCTAGCTGTAGGTGTTTAGAGTTTAAGAAGAAATACTTTTGAGATGTTTAGAAAGTAAGTTCAAAAGATAAAATGGAGACCTAAAGTACTTAAACCCAGGTACAAGCTTAAAGTAATTTGCTGTGGAAAATCTGTTTATATAAGCCTAAAACATACGAAGAATTTCAGAACATTCTGTATTCCCATTCCTCTGAATCTGACACAAAAAAAGAAAAGAAATGACAGAAAGCAAAAAGAAAATGTATGGAAGAAATATTAAAAAGTTATTTCATCCTACCTATTATTTCCTCCTACTACTCCCCACTATATTGTTTTCTTTCCTCCATGCAATGTTAAGTTAAATAATACATAAAATAAAAGGAAAAATGAAGCACTTGGATCTCCACCGCCCAGTCTGTGAGTGATCAATCTTCCAGAATATTTACTGTACATATACAAATGTCTCCATATCAAATTTTAAGTAAACTATTTCCTAAGATCTCATGTGTAATGGGATTAACTATAGTACTATTTTAATTCAATTTATTTATTTATACTCTCCATTATCATACTGCTTAAGATAGCTTTATGCATTTTAATATTAACTTTTTTAAAAGCCCGGACTTATTATTTATTTCTTATTTAAGCAATTTTATAGGCATCACTCCTTTTGACGGAATGTAAACGAATGCAATCACTAGATTAAAATACTGATTTGAATGTCCAGTATAATCCTATCTGCACTTTATGAATCTGCATACAATAAATGCTTTCAAAATAAATGCCCTTTACAGATAGGAAGGAAGTCAAGTTATTTCTATTTGCAGATGGTGGTGTTCTATATGAAATCTAAAGGCTCAATCAGTTGACTATTAGAACACATGAGTTACATAATCAACTAACTAGCAGCATATTGATATACCAGTAATGATGTTATTGAGAAAATATCATGAAAGTAATTTTACTTATAATAGCTATAAGATAATCAAATGTCCAGGAAAACTTAACAAAAAGTTAGAAACCTAAAATAACAAATCTATGATAAAATACAATTGATAAAGACACACAAATATAGAAGGCTATCTCATGTATATGATTAAAAGACTTAATATTATTGAGGAGATAATACAATCCAAAGTGATTTACAGATTTAAATGAAGTCCATCCCAGCTACTAAAAAAAAAACTTTTACAGAATTATAAAAAAGTAAAAAATTTACACGGAAGAAAAAACATCATATACAGGTGAAACAATATGGAATAAAAAGGATAACACTGAAGACATCCCAACACTTAATTTCAGTCCATTGTATGGAGCCACAGTAACAGAAACAATGTCAAATTACATAAACATTCACAACCAAAAGTGGATGCACCTGATAGATAAAGCTAATTAAGAGCACAAAATAAATCTATATATGTACAGATAGCTGACAGTTATGCCAGCTGCATGCATTGGAGAAAGGACAGCATCTCCAACAAAGAGACCTAAGAAACCTGTGTATGTACGTGCAGAATGTTAAAAGATGACTTCTGTCCTATGTTGTATATAGAATAAATCTTAATCACTTAATCAAAGATTGAGGAAATATTGATGGAAATTTCATGAGGCTTCACCCTTCGATGAAAAGCTGCAGATAATCCTTGCCAGCAGAGAAAGGGAGAATCGTTCTCTCCAGTGACAAGTCCTGTAGTAGGTTAACCAATACTGAGTGGAGAGCGAAAACACAAGCACATACCAGGGGGGGCTAAATGAACTCTGTAGAATTTATATGTGGATGGTTGCCGGGAGAAAGAGAGAATCATTTCTTTTTAATGATGTGGCCACTGGTAGGTTTTCCATGTTCCAGCAGATGGTCCTACCCCTGTGCACATATTCACAGCACTAATATAAGGCATTATCAAAACCAAACGAAGGACATAAAGGTGGGAGGGGTTGGTTCGTGTTCATAGGGAGACTAGGCAAGTTGAATGGTAACCATATTTGATTATATCCACTCTCAAAGTCTTTAAAAGGAAAGAAAATTAAAATAAAGAAATGAGAAAGTAATCTGAATACAAGTGTCTCAAATGAAAGATACAAATAGTGAATAAAATTCAAAAATGCTGAATACCATTAGTCTTTGGAGAATGAAAATCAAATTAGCAACATCTCGTTATGGGAGGGAGACTGCTTATGAACAAAATGGCAGAAATAGCACACGCTGCCTGGAGAAAGGGAAGGTGTGCACTCTGGCAAATACTGAATAGAGTCTCTACAGAGGAGAGTACAGAAGTTCCTCAGTGAACTGAAGTTCAAAATAATAACATCATCTGACTGCACATCTAGGTATATATCCACAGGAAATTAAATTAACATGTCACAGGCACTTATGTGCCTGTGTTTATTGTTTTTCAAAAGGAT
Source organism: Acomys russatus (assembly GCF_903995435.1). Classification (NCBI taxonomy): domain Eukaryota; kingdom Metazoa; phylum Chordata; class Mammalia; order Rodentia; family Muridae; genus Acomys; species Acomys russatus. The sequence goes on along the minus strand of NC_067137.1, from coordinate 52,083,672 downwards.
TACTTCAGAGCAACTAACAATTTACTTTTTCTGCCCTAATTCTTTTTAACACTTAGCATTGTTATTTTGCTTTTTCCTGCTTTTATTCTCAAAAGTCTAATGATTATCTTTTGGCTTGGGTAAGGGTGATTAGTCTTGTAGTATAATCTTATTAGATAATACATATATTATCTGTACAGTTTATAATATCATTAAGATATATGTATACATATAATCTTTTGGATGTGTTATTTACATTATTTTGGGGACTTATACTTTTAAAGATCATTTAAGAGGTTTAATAAATTACTAAAATACAGTCTTGGTTCACATAGAATGATCATTTAGGTTGTTTCGGTTTCCTAGTTATTGTGAATAAATAGACAACGGACATAGCTAAGCAAATATATCTCTGATACAGGCTATAAGATAATTCTTTATGAACATATCAGGAATATTGGACCAATTAAATCTCAACAAAATGGTTGCCTAAGTGATACATTCATAATGAAAACACTGGACAGCATGTCAATGTGGATGGGACAAAATTTCACAAATCCCTGGCCTTTGATGAAAAGCTAAAGCAATTCTTGGCTACAGAGAAAGGAGACCCCATCTTCGCTAGGGACAAACCCTGTAATTAGTTATCCAATATTAACGAATAGCCTTAAATACATGGACATACCAGCAACCTTAAATGAGTTCGGTAATGTGTGTGTGTGTGTGTGTGTGTGTGTGTGTGTGTGTGTGTGTGTGTAACAATAACTGTAAAAGACAAGGCTATGAATTTGAGAGGGAGTGGAGTGGGAGGGCACATGGCAGAAGCTAAATAGGAAAGGGGTGAAAATGATGTTAATATAGTACACATGTATGAAACGCTCCACATCTCCACAGCAACCAAACAGAGTTAAGCATAATAGGGGAGATGGGGGTGGGGGAGGGGAAGGTTAGGCAGCAGGAACAATGTTGCAGCTAGAGGAGATAAGTAACTTTTCTGTTGGGTTATATTATAGAAAGATATTTGTTAGCAATAATGTAGCTTACCTAACTGTAACATTGTTCCTCAGCCACCAAAACCCACTATCCTACTCTCAATATTTTTTTAAACTGGACTTTTACTATATCCTTACTAGAAAATTGATTATTTAATTTGACTTTCTTTTTTGCAGTGGGATCCTAGGTGAACGGGTAATCACTATGCAGACCGAGCTGGGTTTAAATTCACAGAGTTCTGCCTGCCTCTGCCTCCAGAGTGCAGAGATTGAAGATGTAGAAGTGACGTGAACCACTGGCAAATTAATTTTTAAAAGTTTGAGGTTCTGGCAATGACCTACTAATAACCTCAAGATGTATTAGTGGTGAAAATGTTGAAGATACTGGTAGAATTTTGTTTGTGTATTCCCTGGTGCAACATATAAGGAAAAAAAGACAGCCTGTCTTTAAGTTCAGCTCTGTTGAGTCTCCTCTGTTCCTTTTACAAACACCAAAAGCAATTCTTCTCCAAGTACTTTTGGTCAAATTCTGATCCAGGATATGAGAATCTTTATTTTAAATATTTCAGTAGCCCATCAGTGAAATGAATCATTGCAGTCAACCTGTCAAAACAATTTTCAGCATCATTGTCAAAAACTTCAAATACTGTACACCAAGAGGTTGTGTCACATTCAATCCTTCCTTAAGGTGAAGCTGAAATCCACAGAATGTCTTCGGAATAGTGGTGGCAGCTGACCTTATTTCCATATACAGAGAGAGCACTGGCTGCCCTGCTCAGGATAAACATCAACAAAAAGGGAAGACTGACTCCAGCCTCAGTCTTCCAGGATGAGAGGCACAGCTCCTTCACTCCCTAGATTATGAACCTCTCACTCACTTAATGTTTTCATTGGGGTTTGTAAGCCTTACCGCATTTCAAAATTCAACTCATCAGATGTCTTTCATATACCACATTCTATGTGACTAAGTAGCCAATGTAAATTTTCTCTACATTGTTAATAATTCTCTTATCTTTAATTTCTACAAAATAGCTGAAAAATCCATCAGTCACATGACTCTGAGATAAGTCAGCCTTTAGTTCTACAATCTGGAAGACTTATTTTAATAGACCCGCAGACATTTTTAGCATAGTTATTATTGTTGGTTTTGATTATGTGTTCATGGAGGAAGGAGTACTTGCACATGAATAAAGGTGCTTGCACCATCAAGAAGTGATGCCCAGGGGCCGGAGTTGCATGCTGCTGTGAAGGCTACCAGATGTGTATGCTTTGACCTGAACTTGAGTCCACTGAAGAGTAATATGTGCTCTCACTCATGGAACACAGTCCACAGCCCTTTCCTAGGCATTTCTGATTTGAGGCAAATTATTTATGATGTTTCAACAATAACCCCAAATGACCTCCATCCTTTTTCTAAATCCTGCTATCAGCTAAATTTGAATGTGCATATTCTTCAAGCTTTCTGAGTAGTTCACTATTCTTCTGGTTACACATCAATAAAGAACAAGCCGTAATAATCAGTGTCTCAGAATAATTCTGCTGTATGTAGTGTTCCTATTACTGACAGTCTCATCTTTCCCCAACTCTTTCTTTAAGCCCCTGTTCCCTTTTGGAACAGGCTTGTGGGAGAGTCTGTGATGGTTTTGAACATCCTTCATACTTCAAGAGGGATGCCTGGTATTCTTAGTGCCTGCTGCATTTTCTTTTCCCTCTGTTGGTCTGTTCAGGAAACTTTTCCATGTGAATGTAATCAGTCTCAGTCATTTTTGGCCCATCCTATTCACTAAATAAGTCACATGATCAACACACATTCAAGGGGATGGGGAATGTTCTTGCATGTGATGATAATGGTAAAATGATACTTTGAATGAACCTGGCAGGTGTTGTTTTAGCCATTTCAGACAATCTGCCTTCTGTATACAGCAATTTACACCCTTCTCTTACAAACTATACGCTATCTTCAGCTCATTGTCTCCAACCATCTTATCCAACTTCTCTATTAACCTTAATATAGAACATCTGGTTTCTTAATTAGGTGTGAATGGGATGAGAAGGCTCATGCATCACTCATCTTTGTAGCTCCTCTTGATCTGGGGACTTGTGAAGCTGGAAGGCAAGTTGTCTAACTCTCACTCTCAAAATGTGATGATCAGCACAAAGAATGTATCCCCAGAGACACCTCATCCAAAAGAAGGTGTCAAAGATCTGTGGTATTGCCTAACTCATATCTATTTGGAGCTCCAGGCAAACCTGTGTTCTTAGAGTTCTCAACCACAGAGGCTCATTTCCACTTCTCTGTTTAAGGAAGCCTTTTCTAGCTACCGAGCCAAACATGTACCAATATTTCTGCTCAAAGAATTCTTTCTTAAATTAGGCTAAATGCTTTCTACCTTTGCAGTCATTGGTCAACTTTTACCTTTGCTTAAAGATCAGCATTGTCAATCCTATCTAGGTTGAACTCAGAGTTTGGGGATATAGCTTAGAGGCAGAATATTTGCCTAGCATAAAAAGGCCATAGGACACACACACACACACCATAGAACTTATCATAATCTATAATTTTCTAATTATCTTTTATGCTGAATTTCTTTACTTAAACAGTGCATGTCTCTATCCACTATAACAACATTTTAAAGGGTTAAAACTTTTTCTTTTCTTATTCATTATTTAATTTCTCGATCTAAATATATAACTTAGTAATTGGTAGAGTATATTTATCAATAGATGCCTGATAAATGAACAAAAAAACCACAAACAAACAAAAGACCCAAAATCCTCATAGCCATCCTGCGAAGACATGTTTCCTTGCTCTCCAAATGAAGAGAGAATGAGGCCTGAGCATGTAAGTCACTTGCCAAAGGGCGCACACATTCAACCAAGCGCAGCTCCCAGCTTCACGGGGTGAATGGTGTTCTTCCCACATCTTCACAAATGGCAAAGGAGGATGTGCCCTTCAAAGGCTGGTGTTTCTGGGTTTTTCCTTCTTGCATCACTGCCCCATTTCATGTCACTTCAGGTTGTATTATATCACAGAGCTCAAGGAGAATGCCAATGACTTTCACCTTGCTCTATTCCTGATTTTACCTTTTGCAAACACTGTGTATTATTTAATAAATGAGCAGACAGGGGCTGTCAGATGAACCCACTGCATTAAGAGAAAAAAAAAATACAGTAAGAACATGTCCTGTGTGTATGTCCCAGAGGCTACTCACCTTACAACGTATCCTCCAGGCAGGGATTTAAGGTCATGCTATAGAAACAAGGGTTCAGTGCCTTAAGGGTAAATGACTGACAGCACTTCCCTCTCTGATTTATAGCTTTCTATTTATTATAAGTCTATAATTAGAGCTGCATATTCTCATAACCCATGCTGGCTTCAGCAGAGGATATCACACTTTGTTCAGCGAAGTATGATTAGTTTCATCTGGTTCCCCTCCTTGTCTTCCTTCCCCCTTCCCCTTCTTGGGTATTTTTGCTGTTGTTCTCCTGAAGAATAAGTATCAAAGTGTTCCCTCCAGAAATTATGTTTGATGTAATTTTATACTACATAATAATGTCGTGTAATTAACAGTTGTGATAATACCAGCATCTCATTCTTATTAATGCCCCTAAAACACTAAATATATGATGTAAGAGAAATAACAACAGTTTATTGTACTTGATACAAACACAGGAAGCAGTTGTACTGTTAATACAAACCATCCTGTCCCCGTTTGGATGCAGAGAACCCATTCACAAAACCATCCATGCAAACTACTTTTGAAAGGAAAGAAATTTCCCTGTCACCGGAATAGTCAGGCATGTTGGATAACGATATCTATAGTAGCTATAGATATGACACAACCAGAAACTCCAGGATGTTTTAAAGAAAAACTAGAAACTGATGTTTCCCTGACTTGAAGTACTGTGATTGGCTGGAATGATTTGTATGCACTCTAAGTGAGCACACTTAGAAAAGACCCTTGCCCTTAACTGTCAGGTACCTATATGACCACTAGGGAAACTAAACTTTTTGACCATAGATTTCCTCATTGATAAACACACATACTTGATGTATGTATGTATGTATGTATGTATGTATGTATGTATGTATATTACATAGACTGTTTTGAGTAATTCATAAGGCTATCAGTGAGTGGTGTTTTTTTAGTTAATGGTTAAAGGTTAACAGGGTATAAATGTGAACTTCCACTTAAAGTTTTAAACTTCATCAAGGTATTTTTTTTTCATCAAGGTATTTTTTATAATATTTTTATTGATTATTTGGGAATTTCACATCATGAACCTTACCACCCTCACTTGCCAGTCCCTCCAGGTGTTCCCTGCTTGGGACCTCTCAAAAAAAAGGGAGGGGGAGAATAAAAGGAAAAAAGTGTAATTTGTGTTGCCCGTATACTCACTGGAGCAAGTTTACACTCTCTTAAAGAAACTGTATCCTTCCCCACCTGCACATCTGCCAGAATCCATCGATTCTGGAGAGCTACAATTCTTCATCTTTAGCACAAATTTGAAGAGTTCCCTTCAATGGCTTTCTGTCTAGGTTGTTACTTTTCTGGGCAAGGCTGTCAGGTAGGGGCTGTCACAGAAACCTTCCATTACCCTTTCTCAACTGTCAGCCTGTAGTCATTAATACCATGGCAAAAGTAGTTTTCTTGCCTTTCCAGCATAATTCCCAGATTTATACATGGCTCTGGTGGCTACAACATGGACCACAAACATCCCCAATGTCAGCATGTCCTGTGGCAGCATGACCATGGTCAGCATGTAAATATTCATTGTAAAAAGTCATTGGTCTGGTTCAAGGTTCTGGTTCCTGAAGCAGCATAGATATTGGACCATCATGGAGACTCGTCTCAGATATTGTATTATTCCCCAGACTCAGGGTGATGTTGCAGCTAGGCAGGGCTTCCAGGGATAAGCCCTGTGCAAGCTCCTGGCAGCCACACCCTTCCCTGCCCTCAATGTCAGTGGCCCCAGGCTCCCCAGGTTCTGCCTTTGTGTTTGATGCCTGTGGACAGTGCTGTTGCCTGTACTCTCCTATTCCCAGTAAGGCAAACAGCAGGAATAGCAGCTGCAGTGGCTCCACACTGGAAGCTAGCTGGTTGACCTACGGCTGGCCCCATTCAGCAATGACCTGTTTCCTCCTCGGGGTCAGTGCCAGCAGCCCCACTGCTTATGGGCAAGGACTCTTGTGATTGCAGATTCCTGGCTGAGATGTGGCATCAAAGGATATAGGTGCATCATTTTCCAAACATGGAAACAGCCTAAGTGTCCCTCAGTAGAAGAGTGGATAAAGAAACTGTGGTACATATACACTATGGAATACTACTCAGCTATTAAAAACAAGGAATTCCCGAAATTTGTGGATAAATGGATTGAGCTAGAAATGATCATAATGAGTGAGCTAACCCAGAAGCAAAAAGTATCAAATGGTATATACTCACTTATTTTTTAATATACAATTTATCCACTTTTACTGATTCAAGGATTTTAAAATCTTTACCAAGTGAGTGTAAAAACATTTGCTTTCCATTTCATTTAATTTTATTTGAAAGTTATTAAATAACAGTAAAATATGCAAAATAAGAAAAGTAGGCCAGACAACTGTAACTGAAATTTCATTGTGTATGTAACTATGTGTGCATCTACCTTCATAAGTAGTTACATAAAACATAAACTATTGTCTGGAACATATAAAGCATTAGCTAAAGTGTCTCCATCTGAGAAATAGCAAACTGTGATACTCATGGCCTAGGAATTAATCTTCCTCCCATGAAATTATAAATATAGTATGCACGTGGGATGTTTTTAAAATAGAGTACAGTGAACAGTGAGCTGTGACCACCAGCACCAGAGATTTCTTTCCATGATGAATTGATTCATCTCTCACGGCTTTGTGTGGTCTTCATCACAAGGCACCTGAAGATGTTAGCTGCCTCCTCTGTTCTGTGTAAGCATATTGAAGGGAGGGAGGCCATAGAGATATCTTAGGGAGCAAAGCAATGCACGCTTTAACCTTAGCATAATCTAACATGTATGCTGATAGCTAATTGCAAATGATTATATAATAACCTAATTTATCACATTATTATATGGTATATGGCCATTCTTTGGGAAATTAGGTAACTGCAGCTGTAGGAGATTTAGTCTGGTTAGTACATAAAATTTGCAAAAACTTCCTTAAATATAACTTTACTCATTTTTTTCAAGATCAGTAGTTGTTAATTATTTTGCATGATTATATATTATGCTATTATTATGGTAATATTAGGTATGGGTTTTAAAAAGAGAATAGTTTCTTGTTTCAGGTAAATTATATCAAGTAAAACTTCTGAAAATGTGAAATGTGATAGTATATGCAAGCAGAAAACCTTTCCTCTGCTCTTCCTGAGGGCTTTGTTACAGTACGATTTACCACCAGTCTGAAGCCTTCTTTACGTATCTTTCATTTTGTTTTAAATTTTTCTGATGCGATTGTCCAAGTCATTAGTGTACCTGAGGTCATCTCACTCCAGCAAGAATTCCAATTATGACATCTAGTATGTTAAGTAAATACTCATTACATACTAAGGGCCAAATTCTGCTCTTGAATTTAAACAAAAAATTTACAGTGACTTCAATTACATCTGAACATCTAACAGATTTATTACCAAAATCGTTAATACTGAGGATAATACACACAAAAATGATATAACTATCCAGGGAAATACAATGTTAAGTTAAACGTGATCTGAACTGGACATTAAGTGTCTCCAGAAGGCATTCTACAGACACTGCCAGCATTGAGCCTCTCAAGACTGAATATAAAGGTACTTAAAAATTTCCATACCTACATCAAGCATCATGGGTCACAGTTTTTTTTTTCATAATAATCCCATGTTCCTTCATGTCTTCAGAGTCCTTTAGAGAAAATTTAATTCCCTAAGAAGAAACAAAAGAAAATTTTTATCACATGAAATTATGTTAGGATGATGGTAGCAACATATATCTTTCAACTATAACAAAGAAATGTTTTTTATTCTTCATTAGTTTATATTTCATACAATTTTGCTCCGTGATATTATCTTTTATCCCCCTTTTTATTTATGACAATTCCTTCACTTTTCATGTCCTTCCATGTGCCACCCACTGTGTTCAGCTCCATAAGGTTGGCTGTGTAAACTGGAATGGGATTATTTACTTGAACAAACACAGCTTCCAAACAGCTCTATCACTGAGAAATACAACCACCTCTCTTCCCTTGCAGTCATTAGCTGTCTATAGTTATCAGGAAAGTGTAAGGTCCCATGTTGGCTCCATCCAAGGTAGGATAAGCCGACTCTTAAAGCCACAGGTGCTATAAGTCGATGGGCACATCGTCCTTGTTGTATCCAGAAGACAGAATTTCACAGCACCCCTCCATCCTCTGGCTAGTCCATTCTTCATGACCCCGTTTTTGCAATATTTCCTCAGCCATGGAGGGGTCATATAGATGACCCACTTAGGGCCAAACACTTCTCCTTCCTTTATTATCCACATTAGAACCAGTTATGAGTCTCTGCATCAACTGCCACCCACTGTAATAAGTATACAAATTAATATCAGGCAAATAATAATATCCTTAGGTGCAAATAGATGTACTAAAACACTTGTTTTAATATACATAAGTTTAACATAGGAGTCTCTTGTTTTATCATAAAATTAATCAATTTAAAAAGAGAATGAGAATCAGATTAAATATAATTACACACACACACACAATTTTGTACTCTAGTTCTCAGAGTAACATTATACATGCTAAATCAGAAGTAGAAACAATGCAAAAACCTAGCAACTGACAACTGGAGCAGCATGCTACTAATAGTACATTTAGTAGAATAGTATGTAGTGATAAGAAGGAATGAATCAACATTCTAGGCAAGTATGAAAAAGTAAGTGAAAGAAACAAGTCACAAAAGGTCACACATTTTATATCATTGTGATGGGATAGAAACTTCAGTATAAAGAAATACTTACTAAAAGAAAGTAAATTAGTGCCTGCCTAGCACTGTTAGATCGACTGGGCAAAGGAGATAAAAGCTAAATGGTATATGGCTTCTTTTTGATGTAACAAATATAAAATGTGATAATTGAATATATGAAAACAGTAAGCTATATAAGTGAGTGAATTACATATTATATGAAGTAAAACTCAATAAAGTTAATACACATAAAAGAAGATTAAAAAGGGGGAATTTAAATAACAGCAGCCAACTCCAAGTCTAATTTATTCAAGTGTCATGGTAGATTGGATGAATAGTGTATTAGAGATTGTGCAGATAGACCTTTGCTGTGGCTCCTGATACTGTTTGGCCGAAGTTTAATACTTTGATTTATTACTTTTTATACTGAGATCCCACTTTATAGTGCTCTATTTTTCAGACTATAACCCATTGAAAAAATGATTTAAGATGTTGAATTACATAAATGGCCTAAAATGCTTTTCATACATAAATATTGTTTGTCAACTGTTCTACATTTCTTGCAATAAATTATCAGAATCTGATAGTCTGATCAGTTGCACCACACCATGCTATTTAAAGCTTGAGGCCCAGCAGGAATTTTTAAAAATTTAGTATAATTTTAAATGTTACAAAAATAGCTCTCTTACAGCTCCCCTGCTGTGTCTTAGATTGTTGCCAAGGCTTCTTGTAATATGTTATCACTAGAGTAACACCCCTCTATAAATATTACATCCTTGATTCTGATGTCACCAAAATAGCAACGTGGAGAGAAGATATAGAGAAAGGAATTAGAGTTTGATTTTACTTTTCTTTATTATATACTCATTACATCTTTCTCATTACGTTTCCTCATTTATCTGCATACCTTCCAAATGTAGAAATCTCTTCGAGACCCAGGATAATTCATTTTATCAACATAAAAAAAAAACCCTGAAGATCTTTCAGCTAATTGGCCTGTCATTTAGTAAAAGTTACCATAACAAAGTACTTTAAACTTTGTACCAAATTTGTGAAACCTGCTAATCATGTATCTACTGGTTGCAGATTTCTCGTTTTAGCAAACTGTCTATAAATGTGTTTTCTGTACAAGTTTTAAGGGCAGACCCCACAGGAGATTAGACTGAATATAGTATGAACTTTAATATGAATTCATAATTGAATGAGACAGAAATGGTGGTACATACCTTTAATGCAAACATTCAGGAAACAGAGGCAGGTGATTCTAAGTACAAGGTCAGCCTGGTCTACATAACTAGTTTCAGTACAGCCAACGCTGCATATATGGACCCTACTTCATAAAACAAACCATAAAGAAAATTAAGCTGACATCATTTGAGTTGGTTTTTACCACTCTTACACTTCAATATTTTATGCTTTATGAGGAACATTTAGCACATACGTGACTAACTGCATTATATAATATTCATCATCAAACTATATTTTAAAAGTTCTGCTTAAGATTCTAATTTAAATAGTTTTAAAAGGGAGTTTGTAAATTGTTTGTGAGCTATTAAAATATTCTTGAAAAAGGAAGTTATTACTCTGAGATGAAGAACAGGAGACCAAAAAAACACACACAAGTTCAGCATAAAATAATGACTTTTAAATTTGCAACTATTAATTTTGTGTGTAGGTTCTTGTGTATATAGTGAACATGCAGGTGTCAAATTACAAACGTTGGTAGTAGTTTCTCATATTCTCCATGTGGGTTGTAAGTATCAAAGTCAAAATCTTCATGATTGACAGCACACGACCTTACCCACTAAGCCATCTGGCAGGACCCATTTTTAACATGAAATATTAAACCATGAACACTCACTATTTTTACGTCTAATAAAAAAAAGTCTGAGAACCCCTCTGTCTTGGTCTGCCTTTCTAGAGCACCCCTGAGACCACACAGCTGTGGTATCTGCAAACTTTATATAACAAGAAGAAAATGTTCCAGAGCTGGACTGATTTTCAATCCTAGGATAATCAATTTGTGCTAGCTTGATGGTGCGCAATATGTGGACCGTAATTATTCAGCTCAATGTTTAGCGCACAATTTTTTTCATCCCATAAATTAACTGCAAAGATAACTATAAAAAGTAGATATAGAAAAACATTTCTTTGATGACGTCACTATTCATTCACAATATTTGACTCCTAGAAGAAGCCACATGCTTGTTTGAAGTGTCATCACCATCCTCCTATACTATACAGAGGACAACCACAGAAGAACAGCAGTACCTCAAGTGCAGAAAATAAACTGTTGGTGTCTAGAGAAACTAATAGCAGTGGAAGGGGTGTTATAAATAAGTTGGAGATTTAAAAATCCAAAATGTAATCATAGCAGTAACCTAGAAGTGTGAACTCTACCTGTGCTGTGCACCAGAAGAAAGCAGAAAGCTGAAAGTAATATCAAATAGAAGGACGGCCACTCTTTGGTCAGGAATAAACTTAATCTCTGGAGGATGTTCCCTAACAACGAAGGCAGCAAACGCAGCTCCCTGGATTCCCCTGAGCCACACTGCCTCGTACTGCATCTCCCCATTCCCAGTTAAAGACGATTGGCTCCTTGTACCTTCAAAGGCATTAAGTCTCAACACACAGAACTAGGATTTTTCTTGTTTACTTTCCCCCTTTCTTTGAGGTCACATTATTACAACCTCTATGCTACCCTCAGCTGCATGGTATGCTACGATGTTTCTATGGTCCCCTGAGACACTTCCTCTAGATGTTTGCATTTCATTGGACCTAGGCTGGAAAGGCATTCTGGCTTCTTCTTATAAGTGGTGGGTTCACCTTGGTTTCTAAAAGCCACCATGTTGGCCAGCTTAGCCTAATTACAATAACAGCATTCATTTCTACACTGAAAAAAAAAATGTGGAAAGTTTAAGGGAAATACTAATGATATTGAAATTAGGTTTAACTCACCTTAATTACTTACTGAAGTATGACACTTTAGTAAGATAGTTTAAACATAGGAAATTACCAAGAAATGTAATTATAAGTTTTAGAGATAGAAATGCTTAACACTTCAAAAATATGAATTATGGAAATTTAAGATACATTTTCAATGTCACTATTCTTGTAACCATCATATGTTCTATACTATACTCGAGGCTCCCCAACCCAGAGAGAAAAATCTGTATGTTTTTATTTTAAATTGATAACTTCAAGGAAACCAAGATGGAGGAAAAGATAAACAATGAAAATAAATGTAAAGTGAGGCACTGCGGAGCTGAGCACACCATCGTCTGAGGCAATGTACTATGAAAAAGCTGTGTACACCACCCTGACCCCTGGAGCACAGCTGGAAGTCCTTCAAAGTCATCACAGTGCTGTTAGTCCTCCAAGCTTGATATAAATAGTCAGGTATATTTAGGTTCTTGATCTCCAATTAAAATATCTGAAAAAAAAAAAAAAAAACCCCACATAGATTGCAAAATAACAAAGATACTATTCGAAAGTTAAACAATAGTTCAGAAGAGAAAGAAAGATACTGTCAAGAGTGGCAGTAGGCATAGGAGTGAGCGGATTCAAGTGCCCAGTTACTATTCGGTGCTTAGATTTATGAACAATTGTAAGAGCCAGGGGGGCGGGGGACTCTCAGAAAACAACATCTCTGCAGGTCAGATACACATAGGAACTCAGAGAAGATGACAAGCACCAAACATAGACAAGAACTGCACAGGTTCAAAGCAGACAAAAATCCAGCACTGACAATGGGAAATGGACACAGAATCACATATTTGCTACCTGCAGAGAAATGAAAAAATCATTGAGAATATCAACCATACTGTAGGAAAGCGCCAACACAAAATTGATTTCAAGAATTTTGGGGCTTTTTGTTTTATTTTGTTTGTCTTTTTATTTTTTTGTTCTGATTTGATTTTCATTCTTTTTTTTTTCTTTTTTAAAAAAATTTAAAAAAATCTATTCAGATTACATCCAGATTGTTAGCCCCTCACTTGTATCTTCCCTTTCCCACTCTCCCTCCCTCTTCCACATTATTTCCCTTCCATACACCTCTGACAGGAGGGGACACGCCTCCCCCACCGTACGACCACAACCTATCAGGTCCCCTCCAAGTATTCTGCTTTCCCTTCCTCTGTCTGCCTGCCAGGCCTCCCCATCAAGGGGAAGTGATCAAATTGGAGGCACCAGAGTTCCTGTCAGAGGCAGTTTCCACGCCCCCAACAACCATGAAGAATGAACTGTCCATTGCCTAGATGTGAACAGGGAGTCTAGGTTAACTGCATGTATCGTCCTTGGTTGTGAGCACCAACAGCCCAGTCTCTAAGGTCAACAACTAATAAATGGGACTTCACGAAACTGAAAAGATTCTGTAAGGCAAAGGACACTGTCAACAGAGAAAAACAGCCTACAGACTGAGAAAATATCTTCAATAACCCTAAATCCAACAAAAGGCTAGTATCCAAAATATATAAAGAACTCAAGAAATTAAACACCACCAAACCAAATAATCCAATTTAAAAATGGGGTTCAGAGCTAAACAGAGAATTCTCAACAGAGGAACATCAAATGGCCAAGAAGCACCTAAAGAAATGCTCAATGTCCTTATTTATCAGGAAAATGCAAATGAAAAAGATGCTGAGATTCCATCTTACACCTACCAGAATGGCTAAGATAAAAAATTCAAGTGACAGTACATGGTGAGGATGTGGAGAAAAAGGAACACTCCTCCATTGCTGGTGAGAGTACAAACTTGTACAACCACTTTGGAAATCATTATGGCACTTTCTCAGAAAAATGGGAATAGTGCTACCTCAAGATCCAGCTATATCACTCCTTGGCGTATACCTGAAAGAAGCTCCACCACACAACAAGGACATTTGTTCAACTATATTCATAGCAGCTTTATTTGCAACAACCAGAATATGTGAAAAACCTAGATGTCCCTCAAACAAAGAATGGATAAAGAAACTGTGGTACATTTACACAATGAAATGCTATTCATCAATCAAAAACAAGGAAATCTTGAAATTTGCAGGCAATGGATGGAAATAGAAATGATCATTCTGAGTGAGGTAACCCAGATCCAGAAAAATATGCATGGTATGTACTCACTTATAAGTAGATATTAGCCCGACATAGATGTCTACTGAGAGACTCCACCCAGTGGGAGATCAGGACAGATGCTGGGACTTACTGCTATTCTTTGTGCAGAGCACTGAGAGTGGTATGGAAGAATGAGGCAATGGAAGGAACCAGAGGATTCAGGAGCCCCACTAGGACACCATCAGGGCTGGGGCATCTGGATAGAGGAGGCCTTCAAAAACTGTTTTTTATTTTACAGAGAGAGAGACCGGAAGGGAGGAGACACGGAAGGTGGGTACATGGTAGGTAATGGGAAGTATCTTGGAGGAGATGGTAGAAAAATCACATCAAAATATATTGTAAAAATATTTTTTTAGAGTCCCAATAGGATGCCCTCCCCTCTGTCCCAGTTTCCTGGTAACTGAAGGCTTTTGTAGGACATGCCCCTTGGACTAGTATGCAGATATAAGTGAGTATATACCATTTGAGTCTTTCTGCTTCTGGGTTAACTCACTCATTATGATCATTTCTAGCTCAATCCATTTATCCACAGATTTCGGGAATTCCTTGGTTTTAATAGCTGAGTAGTATTCCATAGTGTATATGTACCACAGTTTCTTTATCCATTCTTTTACTGAGGGACACTTAGGCTGTTTCCATGTTCTGGCTATTATGAATAAGGCTGCTATGAACATGGTTGAGCAAATTTTCTTGTTGTGTGCTGGAGCATCTTCTGGGTGTATTCCAAGGAGTGGAATAGCTGGGTCTGGAGGAAGCCCTATTCCCATTTTTCTGAGATAGCACCAGATAGATTTCCAAAGTGGCTGTACTAGTTTGCATTCCCACCAGCAATGAAGAAGTGTTCCTCTCTCCCCACATCCTTGCCAGCATGTGGTGTCCTATTTGGACTCTAGATGAGAGAAACATGGGAGAATAGCAAAGTAGAAGGATCCAGAGGGTCCTAGAAACCTACAAGTAGAACATTATGATAGGCAGATTTGGGCCCAGGGGTCCCGCTCAAACTAAGGCACCAGCCAAGGACAATACATGTGGTAAACTTTAAACTCCTACCCAGATCTAGCCAATGGGCAGAACATTCTCCACAATTGAGTGGAGAGTGGGATATGACTTTCACATGTACTCTGGTGCCTCACATTTGACCATGTCCCCTGGAGGGAGAGACCTGGTGGCACTCGGAGGAAGGATAGCAGGTTACCAAGAAGAGACTTGATACCCTATGAGCATATACAGGGGGAGGAAATCCCCGTCAGGAATAGTCATAGGGAAGGGGAGTAAGGGGGAAATGGGAGGGAGGGAATAATGGGAGGATGCAAGGGATGGGATAACCATTGAGATGTAACAAGAATAAATTAATTAAAAATTTAAAAAATATTTTTTAAAGAAAATGAGTATATTTGCTAGGAAGTGGAGCATAGATGGACCTCTGTCTTTGATTATATAAGCATTTGCTCAATGTGTGTGTCCCATCCCATGGTGCATCTGACTTTAGTCTTATGAATGTCTAATTATGCATAAGCATAATATACTATAAAGGAGACTGTCTGAATGTTTACTCAGATGACACTGTTTGTTTTATTATTTTGCACCTAAAATTAGTAAAAGCTATATCTACCAATGTTTCTTGGTTCATGATGTTTGAAAATATGTTTCAATAGAAATGAAAATTTATCATGGGGTAATTAAGGAAAGTAACCTCTTTCTGTTGCTTAAGGCATGAGGTTCCTTCAAGTTTGTAGGTGCTCAACATATTTTTATGTGTTCAGTTTGTCTGTCTTCTTTGGAAAACACATATTCCAGTTCTTTGCACATTATCAAATCATATCTGCATTTATGCCATTTGGGAAGCTAAGGACTTCAGGAGATATTCTGGATATTAATCACTTGTCAGATATGTGATTTATGAATAGTTTTCCCATTTTATTCATTTTATGCTATATATAAATGTTTTAACTTTAATGACATGTACTATTTTTTTAATGTGTGCATTAGGTATTATATTCAGGAAATAATTTTTAAGCTGAATGCTTTGGATTTTTGCTTGTTCTGTTTTTTTCTAAGGGTTTTCTAGATTTACATCTTAAAAGTCGGTCTTCAGTTCATTTTCAGTCATTTGTTTTACCATGTTTTAGGTGAAGGTCCCAACAAACTTTTACATATATAACTTTTTTTTTCTAGCAACACCTGCATTCAAAACCCAACCTTTCCCCAATGTCTTACTTCTGTAATCAAATATTTGTCTAAATACTGAGGACTCATGAGTGTTCTGGGTTTTTTAAATTAATTAATTTACCTATTTATTCACTTTACATTCTGATTGCAGTCCCCTGACTCCCACAAGTCCTCCCCTCACACACTCTCACCCTCATTCTCCCCTCTTCTTTCCTCATAGAAGGAGGAAGTCCCGCATAGGTACCAATATGACCTGACACATTAGGTTACTGCATCATTTCCCACTGAAGACAGATAAGACAGCCCAGCAAGGGAAATGGGATCCAAAGTGAGGTATCAGAGTCAGAGAGGGTCTTGCTTCAGTTGTTAGGGACTCATATGAAGGTGAAGCTGTGCATCAGCTACATATGTGCAGGCGCCTAGGACAAGTCTATGCATGCTGTTTGGTTGGTGGCTCAATCTCTGTGAACACCCATGGACCCAGGTTAGTTGGCTCTGTAGGTCTTTTTCTGGAGTCCTTGACACCTCTGGTTCCCTCAATAATTCCCTAAGCTCTTCCATAGGACTCCCTGAGCTGTGTATAATGTTTGGCTGTGAGTCTTTGCATCTGTTTCCATCAGTGCTGGGTGAAGCCTTTCAGAGAAGTTATACTAGTCTCCTGTCTACAAACATAGCAGAGTAACATTAATAGTATCAGGGATTGGTACTCTCTAATGACATGGGTCTTAAGTAAGTCCAATCATTGGATGGTCATTCCACCAGTCTTTGTTCCATCTTTGTTCCTGCACATGTTGTTGGCAGGAAAAAATTTGGGTTGAAGGATTTGTGGGTGGGTTGGTGTCCTTATTCCTCCACTGGTAGTTCTGCCTTGGTACATGAAGTGGCCATTTCACATTCCAAATCCCCCAATGCTAAGAGTCTCAGCTAGAAAGACCTCCATAGACTTTATGTCCCATGCACATCTCTGGCACTTCCCAGAGATGTGCCCCCCACCTCCAATTTCCATTCTATCACCCTACCAGACCCTGTGTTCCTACTCCTAATCCCCATCCCTACTCCCCTCCTCATCTTCTCTCCTACCCACTTCCCTCCCTCCATCCTTTCCCAATGTCTATTTTATTTCCCTTTCTGAGTTAGATCCTAGCATCCTCCTCCCATGAGCTCTCCTTGTAACTTGGTTTTTTGGAGGGTCTGTGGATTGTAGCATGGTTATGCTGTAGTTTATGGCCAATACCTACTTTTAATTGAGTACATATCATGCATGTCTTTTCGCAGCAGTTGGAGATCATTACAGATGACCCGAACCAACCAAATGAAGAATTTTTCACCCAAAGGATACAACTGCAACACCACTCTCTCACCCACAGTTCATATATTATTCTGTAAAGGAGACTAGAAAGATTGTAAAAGACACTGGTTAGAGAAATTTGATGTGAGATTATATTTTGTAGGGATGTCAGAAGTTACACCCACAAAGTCTCACAAAAGTCGTTGCTTACATATGATCTGAACAAGGACAACAGCAATCCTAATGTGAAAGAGGCAAGCCCAAAAGTCCTCAATCCTGCCCAAAGAACTATGGGAATATTAGGAATACCAAGAACAAGAGAAATAGTCTTTCTCAGGAAAGAGTACTCTAATTGCTTATCCAATATCAAATGGTCATCCATCAAAATATACACATAAAATGACAGTATAGAGAGGAACAAATATGAGTGTGTAAGTGTGTGTGTGTGTATGTATGTGTGTGTAGCAAACAATTAATAAAAAATAACAGTCATAAATTTAAAAGAGACCAAGGAGGGGCATATGGGATGGCTTGGAGGAAAAAAAATAAATAAAACTGACTTATAATCTCAAAATTACAAAAAGACAGAGAGAGAGAGAGAGGAATTTTAGGACGTTTAAGTGAGTCTTCTAATTAAGGCAAATACATTCAGCCTGGATGACCTCATAGCCTGGTGGTTGTTAACCTGCTTCATTGTCCACTGTTTCAAGCCCTTTGTTCCCCTGTGCACTCATTTCTACATCTTATATAACTTGTGTACAATATTTATTTATCTTCTATGACCCCCCATAACTGTAGACATCAATAAGGAATTGAGGAATGTCTTTAATATAGTAAGCATTCAATAAATATTGATGAATCAATAACAGCAGAGAAGAAAATGCATAAAATTTACATTATGCTCAATTGAAAGATAAAAGAAAATCCTATACACAATACTGTAGAAAGTGTTGACTCCTTTGTTCCCATGACTGGTACTAAATAGGTACTGCATAATGGGCCTCTTAAGGAAATAAAGAAGCATTGCCATGCCTTGTTCAAAGGTCATCAGAGAGGCTTCTTTGGGCAGCAGTTGGAAGCAGATGCAAATACCACAGCCAGAAATTATATGGAAAGACAGTCTAAACTGGAGGTCCTCATTTTGTCTCTCTACTCAGAGAGAGGGAACCGCCTAGAAGAGAGGGGGAATACTGTAGGGAGGAGGTCACTGGGAAAGCCTGGACTACTGAAGTCACTAGCACAGGGCCTGTCTCTGCACCGGGTCCTCAGCATACATGTTTTTTATGTCAATTTAGTATTATTGAAGGACTTCTGAAATTGGAAGCCGGTATATCTCTGGCTTGCTTGCTCTTTGGGCCTCTTTTCCTCCTATTGGGCTGCCTTGTCCAATCTCAACATGAGGATTTTGTCTAGTCTTATTGTAGCATGTTTTCTGCTTGTAGGGTTGGTCTTTTATGAAGAGGAAGCAAAGAAGATTAGATCTTAGGGAGAGGGAGAAAGAGGGATTAAGGGAGGTAAAACTGTGGTCATATGTATTTATTGGAGAGGAATATATTTCAAATAAAAGAAAGGCAAAAACCTTGTATATTTCAACAAATATATATGGTATTCATTAATTTACCCATAAATAGTGGGAGAATTCAGTACCCAATTCTCATCAATTGAAAGGTCATCCAAACAAAAAAACCATACAGAAAAATAATGGAATTAACATGTTCTGACTCAAATGAACCTAACAGATATCTATAGAACATCTCACCCAAACACAAAAGAATATACCTTCTTTTCAGCACCTCAAGGGACCTTCTCCATGTACTCAGTGATTCAGTAAGCCTCAATATATACAAAAAAATTGAAATAACTCCCTGTATGCTATCAGACCTGCACAGGAAAAGGTCATATTTCAACAACCACAGAAAAAAAAAAAAACCTAAAAGCCTATAAAATTATGGAAACTTAACAACTCTCTACTGAATGAGTACTGGCTAAAGCAGAAATAAAGACATTAAAGACTTTCTAGAATTCAGTGAAAATGAATGCACAACCTACACAAATTTATGGTATACATACATGATAGTGGTGGAGGAAAATAAAAGCACAGAAATTAAAAAGGGGACACAACAACAAACACCAAGAAAATTCAAAGAATCCAAAGAATCATTAGGTCTTACTTTAAAAACCTGTGCTGAAAACTCTAAAAGAAATTTATGTATTTATTTAGATAAATATCACTTTTGAAAAGTAAATCAAGATCAGATAAATAATGTAAATCGACTTAAAACTTGTAAGGAAATAAAAGCATTCATTGGAAACTGACCAACTCCCCCCCCCCAAAAAAAGAACCCAAAAAACAAAAAACAAAAAACAAAACAAAACATCCCAGAGCCAGAGAAATATAAGTCAGAATTCTACTAGACTAGCAAAGAAGAGCTAATACTGATCTTCCTCAAATTATTCCATAAAATAGAAACAGAGTAAACATCACCAAATTCCTTTTATGAGGCCACAGTCACCCTGATAGTCAAACCACACACAGAATCAACAAAGAAAGGAAATTAATGCCCAATTTTTATTATGAATATTAATGCAAAAATACCCAGTAAAATACTCATAAACTATATCAAAAACACACCAAAAACATCATCTACCATGATACACTAGGCTACATTCATGAGATGCAGGGATGATTTAACATACAAAATTCTGTAATCTACCATGTAAACAAACTGAAAGAATAAAAACACAAGATCATCTCATTAGATGCTGAAAAAGCCTTTGACAAAATCCAACACCTCTCCATGATAAAAGTCTTAGAGAGATCAGGGATATAAGACCCATATCTAAGCACAATAAAGTCAATTTAGAGCAAGTCTATAGCTAGAAAACTGGGATTCAATCTCCCTCAAGACCCAGCTATACCACTCCTGGTCATATACCCAAAGGGCACTCCATCCTACCACAAGGGCACTAGCTCAAATATGTTCATAGCAGCGTTATTCATAATAGCCAGAAACTGGAAACAACCTAGATGTCCGTTAACAGAAGAATGAATAAAGAAAATGTGGTATATCTGTGCAATGGAGGATTACTCAGCTGTTTTCTTTTTAATCAGGAAATTTGCAGGCAAATGGATGAAAGTAGAAAAAAATCATCCTGAATGAGGAAACCCAGACCCAGAAAGACAAACGTGTCATGTGCTCACCCATTAGTGGATGTTATCTATAAAATAAAGGATAATCATGTTACAACCCACAGACCCAGAGAGACTAACCAGGAGGATTCAAAGGATGCATGAATCTCTCAGGGAAGACAATAAATAATACATATTGCATGTGGACAGGAGGCAAGTGGGGATGGGAAGAAGAGCAGTGAGACGAAGATGGAAGAAGAGGGTTCTGATAGATACAACTGGAATTGGGGGTGAAATATAAACCTAGTGCAATGGAATCTGCTAAGAATCTACAAGGGTGACCCAAGCTAAGACTCCTACAAGTGGGGAATATAGTGGCTCAACTAGCCATCTACTGGAACCAGGCAGAACTTCTAGCGGAGGAACTGTGACACCAAGTCAGACACAAAACCTTTGATTTACAATTTTTCCTGCCTATAAAATGAGCTGGAATAAAGGTGGCCCAGAAATTGTAGGAGTGTTCAACCAATGACTGCTCCAGCTTGAAACCCATACATGAGAGGTAGCCCACTACTGATACTGAGTGGAGGGTCAGCACCTCCCAGAGGCATAGGATGGAATGAAATATGCCTTGCCAAAGCAAAAGTCAATGAAATGTTTCTGATTCCTAATGATATTTTGCTATAATCGTAAGTTGGTGCCTAGCCCAACTGTCATCAGAGAGGCTTCATCGACAAACTGATGAAAACAGATGCAGAGACCCACTGGCAAACATTAGGCAGCGCTCAGGGAATCCTGTGGAAGAGGGACAGAAAGGTTTGTAGGAACCAGGAAGTTGAGGACACTGTTGCAGGATATTTGATCACACTATGAACCCCGGTTTTATGCAACAACAAAAATATATTCTTTACTGAAAATAATTGTTTCCACTTGTGGTGTGACTTAGCTCTAGCACATACCTTTAAACCAAGAGCATCTGCTCACAGGATTAATTAAAGTCAACCATAGGTCAAGAAGCAGAGCAACCAGTTGACAAGGAGTGAACCTAGAAAAAACAGAGTAAGAGAAAATCAGGAGGATAAATAGAGAGATGAACAGGAAGTAGAAAGGAGGAACATTCAGTTTTGAAGGTGCTTTGAAACAACATGGGAAAGGAAGTTTCCTTTTTTCCTTCAGAAATGCTGGCTAAAAAAAAAAGGTCAACTGGCCTCTCTCCGCTAGCAGCTTTTAACCACAGCATCTGTCTCCTGAGTTCTTATTGGTAAAATCAAACAGCTGGAACTTTGTGAAAAACAACAGACCACAAGAAAACCTACAGAATCAACAAACCTGGGCTTAGAGACCTCACAGGGATCACAGAGACTGAAGCAGCAATCGGCAAGCCTGCATGGGTCTGATGTAGACCCATGTAAGAGCACAGAGTTCACCACTGTATAGCGTGGTCTTCTTGTGGGACTCATCATGGTTTGAGCAGGGTCTGTCTCTGCCTCTTTTGTCTGCTTTTGTAATCCCTTTCCTCCTGCTCGGTTGCCTCTTCAAGCTTTACTATTAGAGGGGGTGCCTAGGCTTACTGCAACCCGATATGCCGTGTTTGGTTGATATGCCTGGGAGGCATGCACTTTTCTGACAGGAAATGGCAGAGGAGTGGATTGAGGGGAGAGGGAAGGTGGACAGAATGGATTGGGATGAGAGAAGAGAAGGGAAACCTCAGCTCCTATTGAGATGTAACGTATGAGAGAATAAGTTTTAAAAGTTAAAAAAATTAATCTAAAGAAGAGAGTAAGAAGGTATATGTGGGGTGGTTTGGAGAGAAGAAAACAAAGAAAATGATGCAATTATAAACTAAAAAGTAATAATAAAACTGTCACTTGGCTCTGTTTCTATTTCTTTGTCCACGTTTGCTCCATTTTTTTTTTGTTGTTGTTGTTGTTGATAAATGGATTGAGGTACTATCATACACCTTTCCAGATCCACAGCAAAACAGAAAAAAAAAAAAAAAAGTGCTTCTTCAAAACCTCAGGGTCTGTTAGAATTTGATCT
This sequence comes from Acomys russatus, assembly GCF_903995435.1. NCBI lineage: Eukaryota > Metazoa > Chordata > Mammalia > Rodentia > Muridae > Acomys > Acomys russatus. The sequence continues at coordinate 52,061,028 of NC_067137.1, read as the reverse complement.
AAGCTCTTCTTGGTTGAACAGAGGTTTTTAGCTCAGGCCCATCTGTCACCCAAACTATAAGTTTTTATGATAGTCCTGGAACACACTGGTAATCCCAACACTTAAGAGTTGGAGGCAGGAAGAGCACTAGTTTAAGAAAGACTCTCAGCTTCATAACAAGTTCAAGGCCAGTCTGATACCAATATCAGAATAAAGGGTCATTCATATTTTAAGTTTCAAGTAACACTATGCCTAAGAACATGAAAATGTTCACGATACTGTGGTGAGAAGAAAGTCATCTTACCCAGCCATGAACTCTTTAAGACACAGTATTGATTGCTCTACAAAAATATTCTCATGAATGCAGTAATGGCATTAACATTGTAGGGATCATCAATTGATTTCTGGTTTGATTAAAGTCCCACAAAACACAAAGAAATTTGTGTCTAATACTGTAAATCTAGCCAAGCATCCATAGTTGCAAAGGTCATAGGTTTAAGCACCTGTGCTTACCAACCAGGCCAAGCTTACCTGATATGAGGAATTAAACCAGGAGGATTAGCTTGCCCAGAGCAAGACTGAGGTTGTAACAATTATATTGAGAGCAATAAGACTTTTTATACCATTATCAGAAACAAAGTATAGTGGCAATTTAAGAATCCATACAGATGTAGTTGCTTGTATACAATGCTATTTGCAAACTTTACAGGGTATACAAGATTAAGACCACTTGTCCTATCAAGCTTCCATGCTTCCTTGACTTTCAAGGGAATAGACAGAAAAACCCAAAATGGCCAGAATGCTTCCCTGCTTGAAGAAGTATGTTGGGATCTCAGGAACTGCTAGTTACAAGGAAACCCAGGAGCCATTGACTCTAACCTGGAAAACCTATGACATATGCCTTTCAAGGCTGCTAGGCCAGGTCAACTCCACAGTTCCTTACACACTAGTCCAGAGGAGAACATACTATTTCTTTGCTTAATAAATATAGTACTGAACTCCCTATAAATTTGTATCCCTTTATTTGGTCATCAGTGATGCTCTCAGTCCTTCAACAGAGATGCTGTACAGTGGATATCAAGTAACACAGATCTATGTACAGAAAGTAAGTGTCAGTGGCATGGGCACCCATACATGGGACATTTATATGACGTTCTACTCATTTGAAAGGCTAACCCAGAAGCAGAAAGAATCAAATGGTATATACTCACTTATATCCGCATACTAGCCCAAGGGGCATGTCCCACGAAAGCCTTCACTTACCAGAAAACTGGGCCAGAGGGGAAGGCATCCTATTGGGACTCTAAATGAGAGACGCATGGGAGAACAGCAAAATAAAAGGATACAGAGGGTCCTAGAAACCTACAAGTAGAACAATATGATAGGCAGATTTGGGCCCAGGGGTCCCGCTCAAACTAAGGCACCAGCCAAGGACAATACAGGAGGTAAACTTTAAACCCCTTCCCAGATCTAGCCAATGGTCAGAATATTCTCCACAGTTGAGTGGAGAGTGTGATATGACTTTCTCACGTACTCTGGTGCCTCACATTTGACCATGTCCCCTGGAGGGGGAGACCTGGTGGCACTCAGAGGAAGGACAGCAGGTTACCAAGAAGAGACTTGATACCCTATGAGAAGATATAGGGGGAGGTAATCCCCCTCAGGAACAGTCATAGGGGAGGGGAATAATGGGAAAATGGGGGGGAGAATGAGAGGATACAAGGGATGGGATAAACATTGAGATGTAACAAGAATAAATTAATAAAAAAAAAAAAAAAAGAAGAAGGCATGGAAAGATTATGAGAGCAAGAGGTCAGAGAGGACCAAGGTGACATGGTGTCTTCTGGACTTGACAAGACCAATGCATTTATGAATTCATAGCAGGTATCGTTAGTAACCTGAGCAAGGCCTGCACAAGGTCAACCCAGTCAAAATTACAATATGAATAGGGGAGAAGTTCATGATCCTCGATTGTTAGCTGGGGAGCTATTGAAGTTGATGATTGATAAGAAGGTCAATTTCCTTTGAAGTTGGGGCCCTTGTTGGGTCAACCATGCACTAGTGGATGGCCACACAAGCATATGTGTATGGACAAGATACAGCAGGTTAGTTTGTAAAATCTAAGACTATATCTCATGTGTATAAATAATACCCTGGTATGTAGGTGTGGAGTAAGACACAGATACTGAGACATTTTGACATCCCCTGATGTCTGTAATAAGCAAGAAGGTTAGAAAAAACTGATTCATTTCATTAGACGCAAAGGGTGTCTCTTCCAAGGTAAAACTGGCAAATGAAGAATCAACTTTTTGCCATGATTTACAATGTGTAGAGTTAAGAGCTTTGATATTAATGATAAAAATAACTACAGGTACAGCTCTTATTTATTGAACACCAATTTTAGTTTCTTTTCTTGGATTTTCACCAATTTCAAACTTGACTTTGGTAATCTTTTATATTTTAAAGAAAATATGTATAAACAGGACTCATCAAATTATTCAATAAGAAAGATTACATGAATTTGGAGATGAGAAGGATTTAGGGCTTAGATTAAAAAAATATGTGAATTAAGCATTTAGCTCAAAATACTCTTGCTTTCATAATAAAAATCATGAACCAACTTTGGAAGAAAAAGAAAGGAATAGCATGGACCGTATTAATTTCTGATGAGTCTGCTTGTAAGGCCACACCCCTGCTGTGTGTTTATATAAACGCACAAGCACAGTAGAAATGTGACCTTATGGCATGCTATTTTTAGGCAGTATGGCCAGTAAGAGATTCCCCTAAAAATAGAGAACAGCTCTATTATATTTTCTTTGCCTTTAAAACCATCAATCACTTTAGCCTTATGAACTGATCTATCTTAAACTAATATATGTTGGCTAAAGAGTTTTTCATATATGATTATCACATTATAATCAGTATCATGGGTTAATTATGTTGGCATTATCTTCTAAGAGTGAGTGCCTAATAGAATACTGTGTTAAGGAGCATCACTCTTGCTGAAGAGTGAGCTCAACACATTCCTTTCAAAGTGCTTTAACCCTGCCAGGACCTCACTGATCATCTGACTGGGCAGGGCTCATCTGATGGAGAAGTTGTACTTCCTCTGTAGATAGATCCAAGTGAAAGTAATGCCAACCATAAAAGGCTATTCCCATATATTATGTTTTCCTCTATCACCTTACAAATAAGAAATGGAGGAGTATTTTCCGTAACTCTGTATTCTCACTAACATGAGATGTCACTTGTGTTACAGATCCTAGACATTCTGTAAGGTATATGGTGGATTCTCAAAGTAGTTTGAATTGTATTCCGTGATGACTAAGAATATTACTGAACATTTCTTTAATTGCTTCTCAGTCATTTGAGATTCCTCTATTGAGAGTTATCTGTTTATATCTGCACTCTATTTTTAACATTATTTGGATTATTTGGTGTTTTGATATTTAATTTCTTGAAGGTGTGTGTGTGTGTGTGTGTGAGTGCACACGCGCGCGTGTGTGTGCGTGTTTTATTGATAATAAAAATGGTGAAAAAATTTTCCCATCATAGAAGCTGACACCTCATAAAATTGGTGGTGTCCTTTGCCATACAGTAGCTTTTCAGTTTCATGAGGCGCCATTTATTAATTGTTTATCTTAGTGTTTGTCTTGTTGGTGCTCTGTTCAGGACATTGTCTCCTGTGCCAATGTGTTACAGGATGGTTCCCACTTTCTCTTCTAATAGATTTTTTTGTTTTTGTTTTTATGTTGAGGTCTTTGATTCACTGGGACTTGAGTTTTGTACAGGATGATAAATAGTTACTTATTAGCATTCTTCTACATGCAGACAGACATCCAATTTGACTGCCATCATTTGTTAAAAATACTTTGTTTTTTTCCAGTGTGTATTTATGGTTTCTTTATCAAAAATCAAAAAGCATGACCCAGATTTAGAGAGGGCCTGGTAACCTCAAATGATCCATCAAGAAAATCTCCGGCTGCACTCAGAGAAGGATAGCAGGCTACCAAGCAGATACTTGATACCCCATGAGCATATACAGGGGAGGAAGTCCCCCTCAGTCACAGTCATAGGGGAGGGGAGTAGGGGGAAAATGGAAGGGAGGGAAGAATGGGAGGATAAAAGGGATGGGATAACAATCGAGATGTTCTTTGGTATGGTGATTTATGTCAGGTCTTCAAATGTATTCCATTTATCGTTATGTCAGTTTTATGCAGTATCATGCACATTGTATAGCTGTAACTCTGTAGTGCAAGTTAAAATCAGGGAAAACACTAACAGTTCTTTCATTGGTTAGGATAGTTTTTCCATATGAAATTGAGGTGTAAAGACTTTTGTTGGAATTTCTATGGGGATTGTGTTCAATTTGTGTTGCTGTTGTTAGAATGTCCATTTTTACTCTTTCATTGTGTTCTATAAGTTTGGATATGTAGTTATTCATTTTCATTTGAAATCTGTAAAATATAATATCAGTAGAGAATGATTAAATTTCCATGAGTTTGTAGACTTTCTGTTGTTTTGTTGTTGAAATCCAGATTTAGTCTGTATTGGTATGATAAGGTGTAGGAGGTTATTTTAATATTTTTGTAGCTTTTGAGATGTGCTTTGTAATAAAGTATGGGTTCGGTTTTGGAGAAAGTTCCATGCAGTGCAAAGAAGAAAGTATATCTTTTGTGCCTGGTTAAAATGTTCTTGAAATATCTGATGTTGGTGGTAGTAGTAGTAGTAGTAATAGTAGTGTGTGTGTGTGTGTGTGTGTGTGTGTGTGTGTGTGTTTCCTTTCTTTTGGTTTTGCTGATGTAAGATTATTTCCTGTGTTTTCATGGGTATAGTTAACCTCCTTGGGTGAAAGTATTACTTCTAGAACCTTCTATAGGGCTGTATTTATAAAAAGGTATTGCTTACATTTGACTTTGTCATGGAATAACTTAATATCTCTATCTATGATGATTGAAGGTTTTACTTAGTATAATAATCTTGGAGTCTGCAGCACATCTGTCCAACACTTTTGGCTTTTAGTGTCTCCATTGAGAAATTGGGTGTAATTCTAATAAGTCTGTCTTAATACATTACTTGGTCATTTTTCTTTATAGCATTTAATATTCTTTCTCTGTTCTGTATGTTTAATGTTTTGATTAATATATTGCAAGGGGACTTTATTTTTCTGATCCAAACTATTTGGTGATCTTTGTATATCTTTTGCCTTTATAGGCATCTCCTTTAGCTTAGGAAAATTTTCTTCTATGATTTTGATGAAAATATTTTCTGGGCCTTTGAGCTAGGTCTTCTTTTTCCTTTATTCCTATTATTCTTAGATTTGATCTTTTCATAGTGCCCCAGATTTCTTGGAGGTTTGTGTCGGGATTTTTTTTTTCAGATTTAACATTTTCTTTTGCTAATGTATGCATTTCTTCTATCCTATCTTCAGTGCCTGAGAGTCTTCCTTCCATCGGTTGGAACTCTGTTGTTGAAACTTGCTTCTGTATTTCCTGTTTGTATTCCGAATTTTTTTCATGTCCCAAAGTACCTTACTTTGTGTTTTCCTTATTGCATTTTCAGGTCTTGAACAGTTTTGTTTGTTTTATTCAACTGTTGTTGTTTTGACTTGGGATTTAATCACTTCCTCTTTAAGGATCTTTGTCTTCTTCGTATAGGTGATTTTAAGTTTCTTTCTTGTGCTTCAGCTATATTGGACTATTCAGGGCCTGTTGTGGTAAGATAGTTGGGCTTTGGTGGAAACATATTTCCCTCACTGTTATTGATTGTGTTTTTATATTGGTGTCTAGGTATCAGGATTTAGGGTGATTATAGGTCTAAGTTCTAGTTTGGGGTTTGTCTTTGTTGGGTAGTTGTATGGTTCCTTGCTTTCTATTTTCTCTCTGAATTTGCAGACTATATGTTGCCAGTTTTACTACTCTGATAAGATGGTGTGCTCATGGGTAGTACTTGCTGGTGTCAGAGTTTAAAAAAATAGTCAGGCCATGGGGTATGTTCTGTTGGATCAACAGGAGATACAAATAGCAGAAGGGGAGGCTTCAGGGGTTCTGTTGGTCCACTAGGTACCACCCTGAAGATTGAGTTTGGGGGAACAGATAGAGTGAGACTTTCCTTGAGCAGTTTGATTAGTCTTCTGAAGGGCATGTCCTGTAATCGAGAAGAGGGCGTCTGCCTGGGTTGGGGGCTGGGACACAGCAAGGAACGGAAGAAGAGAGGGCAGAGGGAGATAATATGTGGGATCCATGGGAGACATGGACAGGTGGGAGATAAGGCTGTTGCTGGGGAGGTCCTAAGAATTGAGTCTGGGAAAAGAGATAGATTGGGGAAGGTCCATAGGTAGCCTATCTATTCTTCTTGAAATGTGTGTATTAAATAGAAAATTTGAACACTGTTCTTCTGCTTTAAATATGCAGTGCTATGCTGTTTTCTATTGATGTATGTAACTTAAGTACATAAGAAGCGACTTAAATCAATGTTAATTTTTCAAATTCTTATTTGAAATTACCTCCTCCACATGCGCCCAAGCACGTCTCTCTCTCTCTCTCTCTCTCTCTCTCTCTCTCTCTCTCTCTCTCTCTCTCTCTCTCTCTCTCTCTGTGTGTGTGTGTGTGTGTGTGTTTATGTGTGTGTCTTGGTGTGGACATATGCCACCTGTGTGTTGGTGCTGGTGGAGACCGGAAGAGAGTGCCTGATATATTGGTTCTGGATGTGATCTGGCCAGCTTAAGTTCTGGCAGTCAAATCTGGGCCCTCTAGAAAAGCAGTACAGACCTTTATCTGCTTAACTCTCCTTCTAGCCCCAACATCCATTTTTTAACTTGGAAGTCTGTGGGAAAGAGGTCTGACTATGTATGACTGCATTCTGGGCCTGAGGTTGTCACTAAGCAGGCATCTGGATGCTGGTTGGAAGCTATGGAGATAAATCTAGCTTCCAACTCACATTTGTGGTTAATAGAATTTAGTAGCTCATAATTATAGCATTCAGCCTTATTTCCATGTTGACTATCCAAGAATCGGGGGGAGGACTTCCTCAGGTCCTAGAAGGCTCCTCTTGCTCACCAAGTCAATGATGAACCAAGTCTTTCTGGTGTGTTGAATATCTGTCTTGCCTTGTCTCTGAGAACTAGATTTGATTATAGGAGCATCATTCAGAAGGATGCCCTCCCTACCTTAAGATCAGCTGATTTTCAGCCTTAGGCACATATTCAAAATCTCACAGTCATATCTAATTTAACATCAGATGGAATAGCTGAAGGCAGTTTCTACCAATGGCAGAAATTCTAAGAGCAATCTTGAAAATGTATTTAAAAGCCATGCAAATCCATATGTATATACATATATGTATATAATATACATATATATGATGTCCTTCTCATTTGTAAAGGCTAATGAATTTTGTGATTTACATATACATGCTTATTTTCCATAGAGAAACACAAGAGCAAGATTTAGTGGCACACCCACACTTCTGTGATTCAAGCTCTTAGAAGGCTGAGGCAGGAAGACCACAAGTTGGAGACAAGTCTGAGGTACATGCAGAGACATGAAATTTATTACTGGATTAACTAAGAAAGACAGAAATATTGTTAGCAAGGAGTAAATAATGTTTTACAAATAAGCATACTACATAACATATATACATATGTATATATGCTTATATTTATATTTATTTTATTATATATGCTAATATTTATTATGCTTATATGCATGTATATATATGCTTAAATTTTATGTTCAGTATTGAGTCTTCTCCCCATTGTTCTAATGACCAAATTTGATTTATTAGTTTGGTAACTTTTATGACATGGGAATTATTAGTGAAAAAAATATAAGTTTTGGTAACCCATCTAGAAGTTTATCCTTCTGTGAAATAAGAAAATTTCTTCGAAGATATTTACTTCTTAAAGGGTTTGATCAAGATTTGCTTTCAAGCCACAGACCATACTGGCAGCAGTACAGAAGGCTTATACTGAGGCACGCAAATACACTTGGAAAAATTTCAGTTACTTTAAGCAGTTAAAATCCCATTTTAATGCATGCTCAATTGAGAATTAAAAGTTCAAATATTGATTTGCATAGGAAATTAGCAATTAAGTACCCATAAAATTAACTTGCACCTGCCAATTGATGTACCAATTAAGTTTGCAGATACCTTAAAAGAAACTTACTGCAAGGAAAGTTCCTCACACTACTTGACAAAGACCTGTTGTAGAAATTTAAACACTACACAATCTTTTGGAATGACCAGTTTGGTTCATGAGGCAGAACTCTGTAGTCATCAACTATAGGAAACACGGCAGAGCAAAGACTTGGCCACTAACTAAATTCTGAAATTCTTCACCAGGTTAATATGGAGGTTTATGAGCATCTTGTTTCCAGTGGATGAAAGCAAAAGTAAAAAATCAACAAGACTTGAGTTTGGAAGACTGGAGGCCTCAACTGCCGACTTGGGCTCAAAGATCATCAACAACCGTGTTACTGGATCTGGTAAGAGAGTATTTTGCTTAGCCGATGGTACCCATGAATATGACTATTTTAGTAACTGGATTTTTGCTGACATAATCAAATGAGAGCATGCTCACTCTGGTAAACCCTGTGAATGAGTGAGACCTTCAGAAACACCAGTGTTCAAAAAGAAATACAATTCTGTGAGGACATAGACAAAACTTCTCTCTTTTGAGAGGCACATATTTAAACGTGGGTGCACACATGTATACTGACATATAGGAACCCACAGTTAATAGCTGTCTATCACACTGCATCCTATATATAGAAACATGGTCCCTTGCTGAACCAGGAGCTTACCTCTTCAGCTAGTCTGACAGGACAGCTTGCTGTAAGGATTCCCTGTCTCTGCCTCCCAAGCACTGAGGTTATGGGTGAGTGTCAGGTCTGCCCAGCATTTCCATGGATCTAAGCATATGAACTTAGGGCCTCACAAACACATTAGCTGATGAATCATTTCGCCAGTCAGAGTCAGAAATTCTTATGGGGAAACAAGAATCCAAGTGTACTGGCTAGTGTTATGTCAACTTGACACAAGCTAGAGTTGGCTAAAAAGAGGGAATCTCAACTGATAAAATGCCTCCATAAGATCCAGATGTAGGGCATTTCTCTTAATTATTCATTATTGGAGGGAAGCCTAGTACATTGTAGTCAGGGATACCCTTGGGCTGGTGGTCCTGGTTTCTTTAAGAAAGCAGGCTGAGCAAGCCAGAAGCAACCCAGTAAGCATCAGTGCTCTGCATCAGTGGCCTCTGCATCAGCTTCTCCTTGAGGATCCTGGCCTGTTTGATTTCCTGTCTGGACTTCCTTTAGTTATGAACAGTGCTGCAGAAGTGTAAGTTGAATAAATCCTTTGCTCCACCAACTTGCTTTGTTATTATAGTGTTTCATCACAGAACAGACACCAAGGAACTGCAGAGGCTGTTAGCAGTCACTCCAGGCTGACCAGAGGCTAGGAAGAATGCTGGTGTTCCATCTTCAGAGGGGTCATGGAGTTTCTTACCCCTCATTTTATCATTTAAGCTTCCAGAACTGAGAACATGTGTCCATGTTGTTTGAAGATAAATGTCTGTAATGATTTGTCATGACAGTCTTAAGAAACAAGTACACCACCAAGCCATCCTGTCTCCTCTAGATGTCTCACAGTTAGATGTATAAAATGGTTTGAAATACACCTCCAGCTTCATTCAGTAGTGGCCCCATTTCCCTCACATATGCATTAACCCTCATATATTCAGTGTGCCACACTTACATGAGCCTGGGCCATCAGTTAGCAGATTCGCCATAGACAGAAAGAAGGGACATCACGTAGGAACTTAAATCACAGTGGTTGTACCTAATGGGGGAAGTCTTTGTCTAACATTTTCATTAAATTCTACTATGATTTCACACCAATCTACCATGCTTTGAACTTACATTTTATGAAATTACTGATTCACAATCTCCATTTTGCATAAACATTTCAAAAGTCTCAATTTCTGTATTGTATGTAAAAGTTTCTAGAATTCAAATAACATGGTCTTGATAATAAAGCTATCAAAATAATATTCTTTTTTTTAACCTGTATTTAGTGGAATAGCTGATAACTTTTAGCCATCCTATATTTTAACACCATACACACACATATATATACAAATTTTTAGTGTATTCTAGAGAGCGTTTATGCATGTTCATTTATGTTCAAGTGTGCCTGGGTGCTTATGTGTAAAGGCCAGATTTCAACCCCAGATGCTGCTCCTTAGAATCTATACCCTCTGCTTTGTGCATCACAGGACTACACTGAACATGGGGCTCACTGATGAGCAAGTGCTCAATGTTTTCCTGCCTCTCCAGTTCTAGCATTACAAGAATGCTCTACTATCATAGCCTTTTTTTTTTTTTTTTTCATTTCCTTTCTGGGGATCAAATGAACATCCTCTTGCATGTGAAGCAAGTATTTTAAGTATTTTGTTGACTGAGCTGTCTCTTAATTCCATCTTAAACTCTTAAAACTATATCTTTAACTTATTTTTTTCAGGCTTGTCACCATTGACTTATGTACTTGACAATCTGCACAGGATCATAGGCTGTGAACAGCAGTGTGTCTCTTCTGGTCTCTATTACATAGGAATAGCTTTGAGTCTAATATAAAATTCCCCCACTTTTATTCTGGATATAGATACTTAAAAGTTACATGTGTGGGATGATGTTATCATGTGCCCATGTAAGCCAGAGTTGGAGGTGCCAAATAGAAACAAATCACTGTCCAACCATATATTGCAAAAGTGAGCAACAATCATATCCTGTTGGATCCTCTCAAGTCAGTTTCATAGGAATCAAATACTGTAATATGAATTAATATATAAACAATTATACCTTTGGAAAGGAATGATTAAAAGATGATATGAAAGAAGAAACTGAGTCAGATGTGGTTCCAGCATCCATCATTAATCCCTGAATAGTGTACCACTAGAGTGTTTCTAACCTTCTGAGCAGTGCACTTGGGAATACCAGCTGCCACCACGCACAGCAGTTGGTGCTGGTACATCATCAATAAAGGGCATCCAAAAGAGCAGATTACATTATCTAAGAGATAAGGTTGATTTTTTGCCACCCTGTACCTTAGACCACCCTATCATGGCCAAGGCAAAGACTCACTGTCCTCAGGGCATTAATTGAATATGTTTCCTTTGTGCTCTAACTTAATAGTCACCATGGTCTGCCCCAAATCTCAATGCAAGAGACTGTTTCAAGGCCATTTTAAAATCTTTTGTTTGTTGTAATTATTTTGTTTTACCTTTTGCCAAAACTATCTTGTTTTACTGAATTCATATATGAAGTAAAATTGGTATCTTATGATAGGTAAAATTATTGATCTTCATAAAAAATCTATTTGCTTAGTGTAAAGTTTTAATGTAATATTAATTTTATATTCTTATTCCAAAAATTTTATATCAAACATCATTGACCTTGCATTGAATTTATAAATTAATTTGTGCATCAATCACATACCAGTGCTACATAATGTCCCTCCAGGAAAATCATGATCTTTCTATGTCTTTATTGTGACTAAATTTGTGGATTTGGTGACTGTGGTTTCATTTGTTTTCAAGAGTATTCCACTTATCACTTTCTTCCTTTCTTTCTTTCATTCTTGGCAAGGTTTCTCTTATGTAGCCTTGTCTATACTGGGCTTGCTCTGTAGACTAGGCTTGCCTCGAACTCACAGATATCGACTTGTCTCTGCTTCTCAGAGTTCTGGGAATACAGGAGCATGACACCATATTCAGCTTTCTTTTCTTTTCTTTCTTTCTTTCTTTCTTTCTTTCTTTCTTTCTTTCTTTCTTTCAGAATAAAAGTAAATATTTTTAAATTTTTTATGGATTTCATAAAATGGCAAGGGTATTGAGCCCTCTCTTTCTCTGTGTCTCTGTGTCTCTGTCTATGTCTCTTTCTTTCTGTCTCTGTCTCTCCTTCTCTGTCTCTCTCCTCCTCCCTCTCTCTCTCTCTCTCTCTCTCTCTCTCTCTCTCTCTCCCTCTCTCTCTCCCCTCCCTCCAATTCCCTGCAGTAAGGCTAAGGCTACCGTGGTTTTCAGGGGTAGAGATGCCTTTTCTGAGGAGTAAGGTAGGGGGTATAGGGGGAAGAGAGAGGGAGGTTGGGTCCTGAGACCTGGAGGAGAGGAAGGAGAGGGCGATAATCTGGATGTAAAGTGAATAAATAATTTTTTTAAGTTAGAAAGAGAGACCAAGAGAACAGGGGAGTGAGCAGCACTCCTCTGTGGTTTCTGCTCCCAGCTCCTGCCTTGAGTCCGTGCCTTGGCTTACCTTGATGACAGATAAATTGTAACACACAAGCTAAATAAACTATTTTTGATCAGGTTTTTAGGACAGAAACAGAGATGCAAACTAGGACAATTATCAAGTTTTAAAGTAAGTTATTGGCTCTACTTTATTTCTAGTTCACATTATTATTTCCTATGAGACCATTTGTTTTACCATATTTTAATTGGTTATTGTTAAGTAATAATAAAATTTCCCACATATCTTATATCCAGAATATTTTGGACTATCATAATAATTTTCTTTTATATGAAACATTTGAAAAATTGAACCAATGTTAGAGACAGTATTCAAGGACTAGTTAAGATGGACAAGGACTATAACAACTGTTTAAACAAGATGAACTGCGTGGTGGGTAGGAAAACACAGAAGGGAAAGCTGAGAGCAGAGAATAGTTGGACTGCCACTGCAGTCATGTAAGTCCATGCTTTCTTAGCTTCAGTGTCTGTCAGAGGAAGGACATGAAAATTCTCCCATTGATATCAACATAATTTTTAATATTAAAAAAGTCACATTAATCATTCATCATGTATGAGAGAGAATGTTCCACGACCCACAGGTGGAGGTCAGAGGACAGATTTCAGGATTCATTTCTTTTCTTCTACTGCATGAATCCTTGTGACTGAACTCAGGGTATCTTGCTTGGCAGCAGGTGTATTTTCTTACTGACATCTTTCTCTGGTCTCCAATTTTTAATCTTGAGAAATTATTTGTGTGTTGTCTCAATAAAATATCAGTGGTATGAGTAAGTGGTTGAAAACTTTTCTTGCATGTCTGAGAATGATTTCAGAAGTCTCGGATATGCTGTAGTCTGGAGGCAGAGCTGATGTTCAGTGTTGGGTAGACCCTAACGCCTTTGCAGAATTTTGTAATTGGCAAATTTCAAGTACAACAGACTTTGAATTGGTTCACTGCATACCATCATTCAATTTCCAGTCAATTTTTTCAAAGGTAAGCCTGAAAATCTGATTTTCTAATTTTAAACATCGTTATTCTTTATTCCCAGTAAGAGAAATGTGGGTTTTCATGATGGTATAAAATAGATGTGAAATGATCTTGACAGCCTCATCTCCACTATAAACCTCCCTTCTTTATATGTCAAGTTCACGTTTTCAAAGGAGAACATATATGCTAATACCTTTAAGTTTTTCATTGTCTGGTTTGTCAGCCTAATGTTCTCTTCTTCTCTTCCCTTAAACATCTGTAAGGCAGGAGACACTGACAAGAGAACAAAACAACAGCCTACAGAATGGGAAAAGATCTTCACCAACCCTTCATCTGACAAAGGTTTAATATCCAAAATATATAAAGAACTCAAGAAATTAAACACCACAAAACCAAACAACCAAATTGCGAAAGGGGGCTTGGAACTTAACAGAGAATTCTCAAAAGAGGAATATCAAATGGCCGAGAAACACTTAAAGAAATGCTCGTCCTCGTTAGTCATCAGAGAAATGCAAATCAAAACAACACTGAGATTCCATCTTACACCCATCAGAATGGCTAAGATCAAAAACTCAAATGACACCACATGTTGGTGAGGATGTGGAGAGAGAGGAACACTCCTTCATTGCTGGTGGAATGCAAACTAGTACAACCACTTTGGAAAGCTATCTTGGCGCTTTCTCAGAAAAATGGGAATAGGGCTTCCTCAAGACCCAGCCATCCCACTCCTTGAAATACACCCAGAAAATGCCCTACCACATAACAGGGACATATGCTCAACCATGTTCATAGCCGCTCTATACATAATAGCCAGAACATGGAAACAGCCTAAGTGTCCCTCAGTAGAAGAATGGACTAAGAAACTGTGGTATATTTACACAATGGAATACTACTCAGCTATTAAAAACGAGGAATTCCCGAAATTTGTGGAAAAATGGATTGACCTAGAAATTATCATAATGAGTGAGTTCACCCAGAAGCAAAAAGAGACAAACGGTATATACTCACTTATATCAAAACACTAGTCCAAGGGATACATACCATGAAAATCTTTACTTACCAAGAAAGTGGGTCAGAGGAGAGGATATCCAATTGAGACGTTAGGCAAGAGTAGAAAGAGGAAATAGCAGGACCCACAGGGTCCTGGAAACCTACAAGAAGAACTTTATGACAGGCAGATCTGGATCCTGGGGTCCTCCTCAAACTAAGGCACCAGCCAAGGAGAATATAAGCAGTAAGCTTCGAATCCCTACCAAGACCTAGCTGACGAACATGATATTCTCCACTGTTGAGTGGAGAGTGAGATCTGACTCTCACACGAACTCTGGTGCCCCTTTTCTGACCATGTCCCCTGGATGGGGAGACCTGGTGGCACTCAGAGGAAGGATAGCTAGTTACCAAGAAGAGACTTGATATTCTGAGAGCACATATAGGGGGAGGAAGTCTCCCTCAGTCACAGACATAGGGGAGGGGAGAAGGGGAGAAATGGGAGGGAGGGAAGAATGGGAGGAAACAGGGGAAGGGCTAACAATCGAGATATAATATGAATAAATTAATAAAAAAATCTGCCCATTTAAAAAGAAATCTAAGGAGAATAACATTTCCTTAGATTGGTTCTTCTATATTGCTAGGAAAGTCTATATTTGTAGTTTTTTACAAATGTCTAGAAAACACATTTCAATGTGTTAGAATGCTTTTATGTAACTTTCTGTTCCACTACAATGTGATTTCCTGAGATGAGTCAGCATGTTTTCACATGCCTTTCATCATCATTCATGTTGTCTCTAAGGATTAATAAATGAATGCATGGCTATTATTTTTTGACTTGATGTTTATGAGGAGACAACAAGCTGGGTTTTCATTCAGTTTTAACACAGCAATGTGAAAAGAACAGAATAACTGGATATTTTCCCATTTACTACCTAGACATGGAATTATGTAACACAGATAACCACTGTTTTCTGATTTGAAACTTAAGGAAAATGAATGACATTATACCATGATTTCTTAAACAAGCAAATATCTTTTGATTTAGAAGGAGATAATATTAACTCAAAGTAAAAATTCCTGGTGAATTATCCTAAGTATTTATACACACCAAAACTAATCGATAATACATTGAATATTAATCATCAAGCATTTTTATTTATTGTTTGATAGTTTCATATCAGTCTACAATGTATTTTTATCACAACTGTCTTCCACTACACATTTCTAGCTTCTCATAAACCACCATTTCTTCTCCTCCTCAGCTTCATGTACTTTTATTTAACCCAGAGTCTTTTTAGTACAATAATCTTCTCCTCCTAGTATATGATAGACTAGAACATCTTCAAAAGCCTTGTATTCATCTACCCAAATGTGACACAGTTCCAAGTATGCTCAGTCCACCACGAGCTGTTAAGTGCTTTCCTCTTAATATTACATTATTTTGACATTTCTTCCACATGGCTGTCACTGCGTGCCTCACTTTGTGTGAGGATGATAATGGCTATTTACAGGATGTGTTGTTTAGAAACAATATGGATCCACCTCATCAATCTCCCCTACAGCTCTGAGAAAATTATCAGTTTGCATTAATATATGCTGTAGGAAAAATAACTGAATTATTCAGTTGGTATTATAAAATTTATTTTAAGAGACAAGGGATCATACAATATTTCTAGGTGCTTAGATCTTCATCTTCCTCAAAATTTTGCTACTTCCTTAGGGTAAAAGGGGGAAAATGTCTTTAAAATTTCAAGTTTCCACCTTGACCTCCACATGACATCTCATCTCATTAGTAGTTCTGTGCATTGGCTAAACAGGGTTACACAACTCTTTTCTAAGAAAGACAAAATTCAACACAATCCACTCATTACTATAAATAAAATGCATGGAGAAATGTATATACCTATATTCTACAATAGCAGACACACAGACTCCAGCCCTGAAACACTTTTGCACTTAGCTATGTCATTTTTTTAGAATATAGACATATACTCTAGTTTCTATTTTTATTTCTGTGTGTTTTTAAAAAAGATTTATTTATTATGTATACAATGTTGTGTTCACATGTAACACCTGCAGGCCAGAATAGGGCATCAGATCTCATTATAGATGGTTGTGAGCCACCATGAGGTTGCTGGGAATTGAACTCAGGACCTTGGGAAGAGCAGTCAGTGCTTTCAACCTATGAGCCATCTCTCCAGGCCTCTGTGGGTTTTTAATACTAGGTTATATACTTACTAAAATTAACGTTTTGGTCAGTCTGTATATGACATTGGACTTACAGAGAAACTTTACAGCAGAGTCTAAAATCACTTTTCGGAACCAAATCTCAAATAGGTAATTTCTGCTAATAAAGGCAAGAATACTTACAACACACACAGCTGTTAGAAACTTTGAAAAGAAGAATATTTCTATGAAAGTACTGCTGGTTGCTTAAGGTATATATAACCAAAAGAATAATGAAGGTGGTTTGCTCATGTCTATTCCTATTGACAGATGCAAAAACACTAAAAATCTAAAATCCAAAGATGTGTGTGAAGCCTCTAAGAAAATGGTGAATCACTGAAACAGGAGTCAATTGTTCTGAAAAGTTTTTGAGCACTTATGACAGAAATATGTAGAATAAGGAGTGATCTTCTTTTCAACTTGAGTATGTAAGATGTACTAGACCTCACCAGGGCACTGTTTGAGCCACATGCAACTCAAGCAGTAAGTTCATACTTTCTAAGTAGATAAATAAATCAGCTTTCTCTAGTATCCCCACCCTGGGCTCTTATTTAACAAAGAAATACAGCATACTTTATCTTTGAGAGCTATTGCTATTTCAGTTTTCTTCCTAAGTATAATTACTCTAATACTTTGCACACACTAAGGCCAAATTTGCTATCTTTATAACAAAAAGGCCATTAATTCAGAATGTAAAGTAGGTTTGAACACTAGTTCCTTCATTAATGGACAATTACATCTGCCTGCATAGAATAAAGTAAATATCATTACAGTATCAGGGCATTTCACTCAAATGATCATGACAGTCTCTCTTTTGAACTTACTGTAATGGTTAAATGGAAAATACATGTAGACTCTCACATCTAATGAATGTAGATTCCCCATTATTGTTGCAATTCTAGAGAAAGCTTTGTTAATCACTTGGAACTCAGAGCAGAAATGCAATTCCTGTAGAAGTGTTCTCCAGAGGTGGAGATGAGAAGGAAAAGGCCAAGTTTTTCCCTTGTGTGCTTGAGAGGCACTTAGGTAGCTTTCACCTAGCGCCCAATAATCACTTGTGACTCTTGCTTTACTCTGACATGAATTTGGAAGCTCCCACTTTCGGTTTTAAAGTGGGTGTGAAGTACAGAGATGAATGGTTCTTCTCCTACTGAATGGCTTTAAAGATATCTTTGCACAGGATAAACTTATCAGGAGTGGCAAGTGATAAATGAGGGTTATAAAAATTTAGGAATCTTTTACTTACCCTAATTGATGGCTCTCGCAAGAGGATTCATAACTTTTTCTGTTAGCTGCTCTTTACCTTTTTCAATGCCTGAAGTCTTAAGACAGCAGAGAGTGGAGGGATTTTTGTAAAGTTAATTAATGTTAATTGTGTCATGAATTACGTTAAGGAGTTTGTTGAGTGATGGACTCAAGGAAGCGGGTCGATACCATTTACTGTTCAATAGGGGATAATGCTGGTCTTTGGCACCATTTTACAGTCATTAGGGCTGAGCTGGAGCTTGTCAGGAGTAGTTCTAAAGATCAGTTACTTGCAGCAATTAAAACAATTGAAAATGACCTGGTATTACATTATGCATGATGCAATGCTGCACCCAGTAGGAACAAACTTTCCTTCCATTAGTGATTTTCACTTTCATACCAAACCCTGCCATTTATTTTTCTTAGTTACCTTCCTATTGCTGTCTGTAGACTTCTGGTGGGATATTATTAATATTTATCCTATTATCTCATGCAATATTTCATGCATAAAGCACTTTCCAATCTTAACTAATTAATCTTGGTGGCCTGCCTAAAAGGTTGCTGTACCATTTTAAAGTCAGTAACACTAAGTTGGGAGGTTGAAAATTGTCCATTAATATAATGACTTGATACGTCTAAGAGTCTACATATTGAAATATTTTTGTTTGTTTGTTTTTATTGTTGCTTTCTTTATTTTTCTCCTTTTGGAGTTAACACTAATAAGCTTTTAGTCCCCAAATCATACTCTTATCAAATGATACTCTCCCCAAAATTTAAATTAAATTGATTTCATATGACATGCTCTTGTAATTAGGTAAAAAATACCTTTTTAAAATTTTCACCAGTAGTGAATAAGGAAACTAGAGAGCAATTTAGAATTCTTTTTTCACCTTAAGATTATTGCTTATTTAGAGAAGCTAATAAAATGAGCTTTAAATTTACCATATATAAAATAAACACATTTCCAAAAGTCTGAATTTATCAGAATAGAAAAATTATTAGTGAAATCAAGAATCAGTTCCTTGACTATGTAACCAATCTATACTAATAGTCTATCAGATTTATTATTTTCTCCAATTTATTGAGAAAGCAACCAGAAGTCAAATTTCACATTAATGAAAGAGGAAGACTTTCTTAGATTTAGATTTTAATGGTAATGCTCACTTTGGTACTAGCTTTTCTCCTAGAATGCAGGAGTATTTCAAAATATGTAAGCCAAGAAATGCAATAAATCATAAAACTATACCTATAGGCAAAAGTCATATGATCAAAAGTCATCTCAGTAGATGCAAAAAAGGCCTCTAATCCATGATAAATGCCTAAAGATGATAAGGTTGGGGGACCATACCTCAACACAATAAAGCTGTGTTTGACAAACCCATAGCCAATGTCATGATAAATGGAGAAAAAGTTGAAGCAATACTATCAAAATCAGGAATAAGACAAGGCTGACAACTTCAATACAATGCTCTTATTCAACGTTATTCTCCAGATCTTAGATTGAGCTATAAGACAAGATAAGGAAAAGAAAACAAATTGGAAGTCAGTGTCTTTGTTTGCAAATACTATGTTTTTTGTAAAAGAGACTAAATATTTTACCAGAAAACTCCTAGAACTGATCTCTATTTTCAGCAAAGATGCAGGACACAAAGTTAATATACAAAACTCTTTCTATATGCCAACAACAAACATCTGGAGAAACGAGTGACAGAAACAAGTCCATTCAGCATAGCCTCAAACTAACAAAATGAATCAGAGTAAAATTACCAAGAAAGTCAAAGACCTCTAAACAGACACTTTAAAACTTTTTAAAAAATGAGAAAATATTCATACTTTGACAGGAAGAAATAATATTAGGAAAATAAGCATTCTACCAAAAGGAATTTACATGTTTACTGCAATCCAATCAAAATCTCTATGCCATTTTTCACAGAAAGAGAAAAGCACATCTTAAAATCCAAGTAGAGGGGAGATTACAAGATGGCCGTGCCTATCACGCACGAGCAGTATCTGAGCTACTGCTCAGAGACCAGGGACCTGACACGGAGCCACGGACTGCAAGACTTGGAGAACACTAGGTGAGTGGGGTCCCGCGCAGTGAAGGCCAAGGGCCTGTTCCCGAGTCAACCAACATCCCATGATGGACGGGACACCAGTCCCCAGATGCTGGACAGGAACCCACCCACAAACTGCAGCAAGGCTTTATAACCAGAACTCGGTATATGGGACAGTAAAACACCAGAGCTCCTGGCCTGGGAAAATATCAGGGAAACGGTGGGTCTGTCCTCAGACCCGCCCTCTTGTTCCACACCAGGGACCACTGGGAAGCTCAGGTGGCTGTGAACATGTTACCTAGCCACAGCGGCGTGGTCTGAATGAGACCAGACAGCAAACTATCTATAAGCCACAGCAGTCTATGCCTGGACAATTAGGCAGATAAAATCGAATCTAGCCAGGCTACATGGCTCAGTAGGGTCTCCCATGCTCTTGGGAAAGGCTGGACAGTCCTGAGGGGTCATGACATATGCTCAACCATGTTCATAATAGCCAGAAGCTGGAAACAACCTAAATATCCCTCAGTTGAAGAATGGGGAAAGAAACTACGGTACATTTACACTATGGAATACTACTCAGCTATTATAAACAAGGAAATCCCGACATTTGTGGACAAATGGACGGAACTAGAAATGATCATACTCACATGGTATATGCTCACTTATAATTGGACACTAGCCGAAAAGGGATGTCCCATTAAAGTCTTCACTTACCAGAAGAGTGCGATAGATGTGAGGACATCCTATTGGGACTCTAGGTGAGAGAAGTATGGAAGAATGGGGAAATAGAAGGATCAAGAAGGTCCTAGAAACCTTCAAGAAGAATATCATGATGGGCAGATCTTGACCCAAGGGGGTCTGCTTAAACTACTGCACCATCCAAGGACAATACATGCAGTAAACATTGAACCCATAATCAGATCTATTTAATGGACAGCAAATTCCACAGTTGTGTGGAGAGAGGGGACAGTTTCTGACATGAACTCTGGTGCTCCATATTTGACCACTTCCCTGTGGTAGGGAGGCCTGGTAGCACTCGGAGAAAAGAGAAGCAGGCTTCCAAGATGAGACTTGATAGGTAGCCTATGATTATATAGTGGGAGAGGAGGCCCCCTCAGTCACAGACCTAGGGGAGGAGAATAGGGTGAAAGTGGGAGGGAGGGAGGAATGGATGTATACAAGTGAGTGGAAAATAATTGAGATGTAATCTGAATCAATTACTTAAATAAAAAATCCAATAAAAATACATAAGACACCAGATAACCAAAAGCACTGTCCAGGCAGAAGAAAATCATCAAGAGCATTTCTATCGCTAGTTCAAGTTGTACTACAGAGCTCTTGTGGCAGCAATGGTGCTGTACAGGCACAAAAACAGGAATATAGATTAACAAAACATAATAGAGGGCCCAGACTTTAGCTCACACAATTTCAACTACCTGGTTTGATTTATTTTTCTTTTACTGAATATAGATTTTTTTGCATACAATATGTTCTTATTCCAATTTTCTCTTCCCCAAGTCCTCCAAAATTCTCCCACCACCCCTCTCATCTGAACCTATCCCCTTTCTGTCTTTTGTTAGAGAACAAAGAGGCATCTAAAGAATGAGAAAAAGAAAAGAAGCCAGAATAAGCAAACTGGAGTAGTACAAAACAAACAAGAAAAAAAAGAGGTAGAAAAAAAAAAAAAGCCCAAGAAGCACATATAGATTCCGAGACACTTGTTTTCACACACAGCAAACTCCTAAAAACACAAAACCAGGAGCTGTGACATGTGCCCAAAATTCCTATAAGGAGAGGAGCTCCTAAATCACATGATGAGACCAAAATCTCCAAAGATGCCATTGATTTATTTTCTGTTGGTCAACTTGTGGGCATATGACCTATTCTTAAGAGTAGTTTGTTTCTCCCATGAAACTCCTTTGGAAAAAAACTAAATTTTCATGTGCCAGTGGTTATCAGTTGGAGATAGCTTCTGGCTTAGGGATTGATGAATTATGCTCACTTCACCTCTTAGCACTGTAACTTCATCTTTTACAGACACAGGCAAGCCCTGTACAGGCTGCCACAATGTCTGTGAGTCCATCTGTGCATCAGTCCTGCTGTGCGTGGAGGCTTTTATTGCTTAGTGTCCTCCATCTCTTCACTCTCTTTCTGCCTCCACTTCTGAAGAGTTCTGTGATCCCTGAGGGGAGGGATTTGATGGAGATTTCCTTTTAGAGCAGAGTGTTTCCAGGTTCCTCACTCACTATATGTTGTATGGCGGTGCGTCTGTATTTTTCCCATCGGCTGCAGAAGGAAGAGTCTCTGAGCAAGGCACTAATCTGTGAATAGCAGGATGTTGTTAGGATACATTTTGTGACTATGTGCCTCTAGCAGAACTGTAGTATTTGGTTTATCAATAGGTCTCTGGCCTATCTAGTCTGAGGTTCTTGGCTACCTGATCAGCATAGGGAATGGGCTTCACCTCGCAGAGTAGACCTTCAATCCAATCAGATTTTCTTTGGTTACTCCCAGGAGTTTTGTGCCTCTGTTGCATTACTGCACTAGCACATCTTGCAGGCAACAGTGTATATTGAAGAATTTGTAGCTGGGTTGGTGTTTACCTTGTTTGGTAATGAGCAGAATACCAAAGGACTCTCAAAAATGTACTACACAGAAAGACAACATCTTCTACAAATAGTTTTGGGGAAACTGGGTGTTTGTATATAGAAGAATAAAGCTTGATCATGATCCATCACCCTGAACAAAAGTTAGCTTCAAATGTTTAAGAGACCTTAATGGGCAAATGGATGGAATTAGAAATGGTCATCCTGAGTGAGGTAACCCAGACCCAGAAAGACACACATGGTATATACTCACTTATAAGTGGATATTACCCAAATAATACAGGATAACCACACTACAATATACAGACCTAAAAAAACTAAATAACAAAGATGATCCTCGGGAGAATGCTTAATTCTCATTCAGAAAGACAAATAGAATAGGCACTGGAAGCAATTGAAGAGAAAAAATGGAAGGGAACCTATTATAGAGGTCCTCTGAAAGCATACACCCGACAGGAGATCCAAGCAGATGCTGAGGCACACAGCCAGACTCCGGGGTGGAACGCAGGGAGTCTTACAGAAGAGTTGGGGAATAGAGGGAGTGTCAGAAGCTCCACAAGGAAACCAATGGAGCCAACAAATCTGGGTGCTACAGAGATTGATGCACCAACCAAGGATCATGCATGGTGTGGACGTAGGACCTCTGGTCAGATATAGTATATAGGCATCTCAGTCTTCTTGTGCACCCCATAATGTGTTGAGTAGGGGCTACCTCTGGCATGGACTCTGGTGTCCATTCATTGAACACCTCCCTCTGGCGGGGCAGCCTTGCGAAGCCACAAAGAGAGAGAGTATACAGGCAGTCCAGGTAAGACTTGATAAGCTGATGTCAGATGTTAGGTGAGGAGGACTCCTTTTCTGAGGACTGGGAGAGAGAGGGGGAGGGGATGACGGACAGGAGGTGGGATTGGAAAGCAATAAGGGAGGGGCTACAATCGCGATGTAAAGGGAAAAATTAAAAATCAAAAAGAAAAAGAAAAACTCATCACACTCCCCTCCCCAAAAGAGACCTTAATGAAAAACTGAAACTCTGAATCTCATAGAAAATAAATTAGGGTTACTACACAATATGTAGGCATAGATCATTTATAAATAAAACTCTGACCACTTAGGATAGAAGACAAACATGTGACGGATAGGACCTCATGATATCAAAGACACACTCAACTGGGTGCAGGCAGAAGCAGCCACAGAATGCCAGAAAGTCTCCATCAACAACACATCTACATGAATGTTATTATCTAGAATACACAAAGAACACAAAAGATAACAAACATTTTTAACTCAGTTTAAAAATGGGTTACAAATATGAACAGAGAATTCTCAAAAGAAGTGGTATGGAACACTTTTGAACGTGTTCAAGATCCTTGGCATCAGTGAAACACAATATAACTCTACTTTGAGATTGCATCTTACCCCAGTCAGAATGTCTATCAGCATGATGGTAATTTTTATGCTTTAATGTTATCTAATAATGATGACATTTTCTTTTTTCAAATATATTTATTTTATTACGCATGTATAAAACAAACTACCTACAGCAGGGAGACTCATGTGACAATCATGAGTTCTATAAATGTTACATTCATAGTTGTTTGGCTATTTGTATTTGTCTTTCCTGTCTTGTCGGGTCTAAATTTCTGAATGAAACTCAGTATCTAATCTATCTCAACTCTAATAACTTAACTCCTTTATCTTGACATTTTCTATGGTCAGTGGTACCTTCTATATTCAAAGCACTTTGGAAGCTGAGGCAGGAGGATTGCTGAAAGTGCAAGTCAAGCCTCAGTTCTAAAGTGAGTCTAAGGTGAGTAAAAGTGAAAAGGAGTCTTTGTGACCCTACTTCAGAATGATTTTCTTTTCTTCTTTTGTTGTTGTTGTTGTTTTTTTTTTTTTTTTTCCTGTATCCCTGGCTGGCCTGGACTTGCTTTGTAGACCAGGCTGACCTCAAACTCAGAGAGATCTGCCTACCTCTGCCTTCATTGACTCAATCTTTAGATTCTTATAAACAATATTTATTGGGCCTGAATTATAAAGTCTGGTATGGCATTTCACTATATATCCTGGTGAGGCTAAAGCTGGGTGATGCTCTCTTATAGACATTGCTGATTGTACCAAATAACAAATGCTTCATACCTGAATCACCAAAAACAGATATTAACACTTCTCAAATATCAGTCAACTACGGGGGAAAAAAAAAACAAATGACGTAATTTGCTTTTCCTCCAAATTTTCTTCATTCAAGTTATTCCCACATTATTTCTATTTCTTTTTCTCTATCTAAATTTTACTTATAATCTGTGTTAAAATGACAAGGTTGTGTTGTTTATAGAATAAATTACTTCTAATACCCTACAATGTGTGAAATATTAAAGTACATATTTAAAATCTTATATTTACATATTTTAGTTCTTTTAAAAGTCTACTGCTTTGAAAAGAAAAGCAAATAATTTTTAAAATACGTATCACAGAGTATCATCAAAATCACTGAAAATAAACTCAGAGAACTTAGACTGAGTTTGGAATCTCCTATTTGTTCCTACAGCAATACCTTGTAAGGCACAAACAGTTCTGTATTAGATTATTTGTCAATGTTATTTTATGAAGAAATTTAATAAAATTTACTCTGCAATCCATTGAGCACTTCCTAACTTAATTCTCATATTCTACATTTCCTGAGATTTACAATTAAAATTGTGATGAGCCAGACATACAAAGTATCCTTTTTGTGACAAAGACGACTCATTAGCATTTTACAAAAAATTACCGTGGCATTTGCTTCTAAATTAAAAATTCTATTAAAAATTGATACTACTCACCCATAAGAACTAGTATATGATATATTTTAAGACAATATTTTTCAACCCAATTTCTTTCTGATATCCACCACAAAATAACATACTTAATTTTGCTATTTATGCCCATGCCAGATCCTGTTAATAAAAAATAATGGTCCTGACATTTGCTGTTTTCCAAGCATGATCAAATAAGAAATGGTCTCCAGACCAGAGTCAACATTCATTCTGATTAGGAAATGTCCCATCTTTCTTAGACTATTGTCACCAGTCACCAATGTCACTTCCTATGTCTTTAAGACTGAATCATTTTACTAAATTGCATGATTTTATGTCATTTTTAAAACCCAGGTTTAATTTCTATGAAGACTACTGCAAGTAGAAGAGATTATGTTACTAAAAACTATTGATGTTTTATTATGTGTTTTACCAATAGGAAAAAGCACAGAACCAAAAAACTGACTGGGTATTATTTATTTTGAAGATTAATAAGCCTTTATTTACATACCACAAGTTATCAACAATTTTTAAATAAGCCAATCTTTACTCCACAGCTGCATAAGTGCTATTTTTCTAGCTCCCTTTTGTTTGTTCATTCCAAACTCTTGTGAGAATACAATGGTAACAGGAGTAAAGGACACTTATTGACACTTTGTAAATGATTGTATATGTGGAATAAATGAAAAGACCAAACTTATGAATCAATTTTTTTTACTCCTTTCACCATACTCCAATATTACTAGTTTCTGTTCTACATTTTAAGCTCAAAGAAACCAAAGGAAAGCCAACGTTGTAATTGGAGAAACCTGAGAAATGGAGCTCAGTTGCTAGCACATCAACAACACCCTATTTTGGAGAAATCTTAACTAGTTCTAGACTTGTGTAGAGACAGTTTTGAAATGTAATTATAATATATCTGTGTTTGACATCCAGAAATGTCCTACTTCTAGGTTGGATTTCATTGCAAATTGATTTCTTTGAAAGTCTACATCCTACATTTTAATTGGATTTCATTTTAATGCAACCCAATACTGATTTGAAGGAAAATAATATAGTATTAGAAACATACTCACATATATTAGAAGTTAAATACATGAGTTATATTGCTGTGAAAACATTTAACCACAATTACCCAAAAGTCAGTGGTGTAAGGAAAATCCTAGTCTACACTACTCTAGACTTATAGATTGAAGTAACAAATAAATTTAAAAGAAATTCTAGTTGTAGTTGAATTCTCCTGGTCCAGAAAAGTGAACTAGCGGGCTATAAGTCTCAGAAGATAAATGCTGGTTTTCATGATATATGAGCAAGTATAAAGAAGAAAAAATAAATAATATGAGTTTCTTAAAAAAAAAAAAAAAAAAAAAAGATGCTGTTGTGGGAGCCAGAGACATAAAACCCAACTGATGTTTCATGGTGCCCGGGGTCTCACTGACATCTGTATGTATACCACTGTGGGTGCACCTCTTTGTATTCAAGATGATAATTTTAAACAAATACTTCTAAAATAAAAGCTAAGAATACAAATGGGTTAAGGACTATGGTGTTGACTAAATCATTTTCCCTATCATTGAAGTCCCTCGCTTTCAGAATTGTTTCCATGTGAATAAATACCCGTAATCTGCTGTATCTGTCTGCTGCTAACTGGATGAGAACTTGAGAATAGTGAAAGTCTAATACTTGCTTCCCAGTTTGGTAGGCACCTGGTTTGGGGAGTTAAATCCTAACGCAAGATGTATGGAACATAAAGAAAAGACTTGACTTTGTGTTCTCTGACTCCCATGACAAAATAACACGGACTGGAGTGCTGCTGGTTTAAATACAGAAATCTATTTTCTCACAGAGTGGATAAGGCGTTCAAGATCTTTAATGAAAATAAAGGAGCCTTCAAGGTTGGTTTCCGGTGACATCTCTGTCCCTGGCTTGTTTGATAACTATCTATTGTACCCTCAGATGACCTTTCCTGTATCTACCCTTTGAGAGAAAAATATCTATGTGTCTCATCCCACTTATGTGACATCAGACCTCACTCAGCCTTAGCAATTTATTCTTCTGGAAATACGTCCCTGTGGAGTATCTCTAAATACAGTCACATTGGGGACTTGAGCTTCAGTGTAAGAATTTGAGGGTGTATAACTTAGTCAATAGTAAGAATCAAGATCATTATGGGGAGATCGTGACTAACTACCAATAACAGTTTCTCCAATCTAAGATTTAGGGCAACTAGTACATAATAATGTTCTGATACTAAGAATAATTTCCTGTACCAGAAGCAATTCAAAACAAGGTACCAATTTTTTTCCATTGACATGTCTAGTATTTTCTCACTATTTGCTTTCAATTTCCAACCTGCCCTTGACATAGCTATGACTTAATTAAAGTACATTTTGCTGTTTAGTGACTAAGCTCCAATAAGTTAACATGTTACACAGTTTTTGATGACCTGACTCTCATGATTTGCTCCAGGCTTCAGCCACAAATGTGAACTTTCTACTCTTTTTCAGTTCTTTATTTTCAATGAAATTATGTGTTTTCTAGATCTTCTTTGTTCCCCTGAAATCCATTATCCACCCAATTTCACCTCCCAAGGTATCACACAGACTGATCAGTGAGCTGAAACCACTCACAAAACTCTTTAGGCATAACCAAGCTGCTGACTTACCCAGCTCTCTAAAAACAACCTGAGTTTGTTCATGTGTAGAGTATTTTAGTTACATTTTCAACTGGCACAGCTAAATAATAGTAATAATATACTAAATAGTTGCTCTAAGAATAAAAGAACTCATGGTGAGGAAATGTAAGATACTGCCTAGAACAGTTCTTAGAAATGTTTGGTAGATAAAGAAAGTATAAAATATAAAGTACTGAAGATAGACATGTGTATAAATTATGTTTCTCAATGAGAGAGAATCTAGCATTCTATAAGAAGCCAAGAGTCTTTCCCAGTACCCTCTCCCTCCATCCTTCCCGCACCTGAACCATCCTACTCTCATACCCCATATCCAGAAACACACCTCCATCCACCCATGACATTTATTCTATTTTTCCTTCACAAGGAGATTCCTGTGTGCTCCCTTGAGCCTTCTTTGTTACTTAACTTCTCTGGATCTGCAGACTATAACATGGCTATTCTTTACTTTATAGCTAATATCCACTTATAAATGAGTACACACAGTGTTTGTCTTTCTGGTCTGGATTACCTCACTAAGGATAGTTTCTTCTAGTTCCATACATTTGCCTGAAATTTTCATAATGCCATTATTTTTAGCATCTAAGTAATATTCCATTGTGCAAAAGACAAGTGGAATTTGGGGAGGGGGTATCTCTGAGACAAATGTAAAACCTATGAAGTAGAAACTTTCAGGAATCTACGAGAATGATCCTAGCTAAGACTTCTAGCAATGGGAGCTATAGAGGCTGAACTGGCCATCACCTTTAACCAAGAAAGACTTACAGTGGAAGAATTGGGATGCCAACCCAGCTGCAAAACCTTTGTCCTGCCTACAAGCTATGCTGTGGTAAAGATAGTTCAGAAAATGTGAGAATGGCCAACCATCGACTAGTCCAGTTTAAGGCCCATGACTAGGGAGGGCCAGGACTACAAGGCTGGATAGCCCAGAGACCTAGGACAGAAAATATTTCCTAATGATATTCTGCTATATTCATAGATTGATGCCTATCTCAGTTGTCATCAGAGAGGCTTCTTCCAACAACTGATGGAAATAGATGCAGAGACTCACAGCGAAACATGAGACAGAGTTTGGAGAATCTTGAAGAAGAGGGAAGGAAGGATTTTAGAAGCCAGATGGATCAAGGACACTAGAAGAAACCTCACAGAATCAACCAACCTGGTAACATAGGAGTTCATAGAGACTGAATGAACAGCCAGGGAGCCTGCATAGGACTGACCTAGGCCCTCTGCATACAAGTTACAGTTGTGTAGTTTGGTCTTCTTGTGAGATTCCTGACAAAGGGAACAGGGGCTGTATCTCACTCTTCTGCCTGCTTTAGAGGCCCTTTTCTCTACTAAGTTGCCTTTTCCAGCCTTAACTGGAGAAGTGCCCAGTCTTACTGCAACTTAATATTGGTATCCATGGGAGGCCAGCCCTTCTCTGACAAGAAGAGGAGGAGGAGAGGAGAAAGGAACCAGAGGAGTGGGAGGAGAATCTGTGGTCTGAAAGAAGGAAAGAAAGAAAAGAAGAAAAGAAAGAAAGAAAGAAAGAAAGAAAGAAAGAAAGAAAGAAAGAAAATGTATTTATATTTTTTAATGTAAGGAATATGTGTTCTATTACAAACTTGTTTAAAATAGTCTTTTGAATAGCACAGATGACCAGACTCTAATTTTATAAACACTAGAAAGGATGTTTTATACATTACATTCTTTTCATAGCACTAAGAATACCAAAATAGCTCAATTAACATAATTAACACAAGTTTATAATCTCTACCTTCTCTGTAGAACCTAGAGAAAAGTAGCAAAATGTTACATGAAAAAGGGGCAGAGGGGGAGGCGTTCAGAGTTCAGAGTGAGTATCTTTTCATAAGAAATTATATAGCAGCACAATTAAAATGAAATACTAATTGTAACAAGACAAGATGGTGACTGCGGAATATAATTCACATGTAATAGATTTCCTAATGCCTTCCTTTAAACCAAAGGGGAGTACCCCTTCAGCCAATAAAGTAAATTTTCCTATCTTCAAATGGATACTTTGTCCTCATTCAGGCTGATATTGCAGCGACATCGTTTATTTCTCAGACAGCTTTGTGAATCAGCAGAGTATTTCAGAGGACACTGGCGGCTAAAAGCCAAGTTGTGAATTTAAAAAAAAAAAAAAAAAAAACAGCCTTTAAACTACTTGATGAAACATTTGGTGTGGGGTCAAGGCCACATTTGCTCCAGCCACCTTGCAGAGCAGAGGGGCTAAGACAGTTGTGAAGAAAGAGAATCATTGTCCTGCATCAGCCAAACCTCATTACACACTCGTGCAGGTCAGCATGTTTGACTCCTTTTCCTTTGGTACTCATGCCTGTAATTCTTATCTCCAGAGATCTCAAACACTAATATTCTTTGAAATATCATTCTTTTTCTTTCTTGTACCTTTGAAAAACTATTAGCTAATTTGCTCATGTTAAATTTTGAGATCTAAAGAAATTAATTTTCTTTTTAAATAGCATTTAAAAATATAAATTTGAGGAAAAATTATATACTACCAAAGCAAGTATATAGCTAATCCTGTGTGCCTTGCTGAGCCATAGCTGTGCTCAGGGCTAAAAGTCAGGTTTGTAAGAAAGCATCCTTATCCCACCCTAGTAATGTTGACTAAGTTGACATTATATGTTATCCAAAGGCCAGGTTATTTGTAGCCAAGATGGGGAAACGTCTTTTTATTCATTCTGCTTAGTTTGAAGGTATCCATGAATGGTTTTAGAGGGTAAAACTTGAACTTAAGTCTGACTCAACATCATACACAGGTTAAGATAGTCTTGTCTTTTACGTGAGTTTCACATCTACTTATCATCTATTTTCAATTATGATGACTATGTCATGATGTTTTAGTTCTTATTTTGTTGAACAGTAACATAGAGAATGCTTACAAATGTTTACAATACAGAATGGCATTGAGACTATAGCACTATTTGCAAAAGTAAATAATATTGAAGTTGTGAAAGTTCAGAAGAAAGCATTCTATCTAACAAAATAACATTGACTTGTTATTGGAAATTTCATTTCTTTTGTTAATCAATATTCATCCTTCATTATTTCTGTGAATACATATGTCTATTCACTTGTGTGGGGGTATTACATGGATAAATTAATTTCAAAATATAACATAGCTTTGCAAATTTAGTCTTCAAATCATCATTCTATAAATTTCCCAGAAACATGCCACCAGTCTTTTAAAATAATTTTCAATCAAGAGCTCATACAGCAGAAAGTGTGTTCTCAAGTATTTTAATTTATCTTACTTTAACTCTTATATAAGTTTCTGACTTTTAAATTGTAAATTTTTTGTACTTAAATAAATTTAACATAATTCCAAATAAGAATAAATTAAATGATATGAATATGATATTCAATTAAACAATTAAATAAATATAAAATATACATTTATGTCATTTAGGCCAGGGATTAACAAACATTCTCTGTAAATGGCCAAGTATCAAATAAATTAGTTTGGGGTACATACATTTTCTGTAAATATTATTTTTGCTGTTCTAGGAGGAAAACAGCTACTACAATAAATAATGTTATGGTCTAATAAAACTTTACTTATAAAAACACACAGCCCTCGTTCTCCACTTAACTGTGGAGCATGTCTGGCGGCACTCGGAGGAAGGATAGCAGGCTGCCAAGAAGACATTTGATACCCTATGAGCATATACAGGGGGAGGAAGTCCCCCTCAGTCACAGTCATAGGGGAGGGGAGTAAGGGGAAAATGGGAGGGAGGGAGGAATGGGAGGATACAAGGGATGGGATAACAATTGAGATGTAATATTAATAAATTAATAAAATATAAAAAACACACAGCAAGCTAGATGTGGCTCATAGGTTATTGGTTTTAGAGCTCCTATATATGGTAGCCGCATGATTTTTCATGAATCCATGCTTTAGCAAATTCTGGGAATGCATGTTGAATGCATGATGGTCCTGATACTGAATGAAGGTAGTATCATACCCAGACCCACAAAGTGAATTAAAGAAATAATGCTGATATTTCAGTTTAGAAAATGACAAAATATAGTTTATTGCTTGATTGACATTTAAATCTTTCCACCAAGTGTTTTTACTAATAGATTAGTAAAATTGGTTTGGATGTATATATAGGCTTAGAAATCTTAAAATGTGATCAGTTGCAATATTAATTACAATTATTATATTCATTAAAATGTATTTGGGGTTGAGGGGGAATGTATTTCTGGCTGGGCAGATGTTATCCATGGATAATAGCATTTATTTTATAAGCATGAGGACCAGAGTTTGCATCCCCACCACCCAGGTGAAAATAAAACCAGTGTAGTCACACATTGTAGTTAATCTCAACATTGGGCTGAGCCAGGCATATCATGAGAGCCCAGTGGCCAGGCAGCCCTAGCCCAGATAGAGAGAATTTTGATGTAGGATATTTGATCACACTGTGATCCCCAAGATTGTGAACTAGAAAAACCTAGCACATACCTTAATTTCAAGAACTTTCTGTTCATTTTGAACAGGTAGTTGTGGTGTGGCCCAGCCCTAGAACACACCTTTAGTCTAAGAGCTTTCTGTATACTAGGATTTAATAAAGTCACCCATAGGTAAAGAAACAGAGCAAGCAACCAATTGACAGTGTGCGGACATAGGAAAAAAAAAAAAACAGAGTCAGAGAAAGTAGAAAAGAGTGTTATTCAGTTTGAAGGGTTTTTCTAGACAGTGTGGAAGATAAGTGGTGTTTTCCTTCTGGGAGGTCAGCTGAGTAGGAAAGTCAGCTGCCTCTCTGAGATAGTAGGCTTTCACCACAGCATCTGAGTCTTTATTGGTAAAATTGAATGTTTTAGATTTTGTTTTAAAATAATAGATTTTGGGTTGGTGATCGATCCTGCCTCAAGGAGAAAGGACAAGATTGATAAAGGAAGAAACTGTACCTGATCCAGCCTCCTAAACCATAGGGAAGTGTGTCATCCTATCCATACAAATGCCTGTGTTCACAGACACAGATACAGACACACACACATGCATACATACATACACTCATGTACATACATGGACACATGTACACTCACACACATACATTCACATACACACATACAGGTAAATACACACATACAGAGACATATATTTATATATACACACAAATATACTCACACACATATGTTCACACCTATACTCACATGCACTCATACACATAAACAGAAACATGCACACATATATACACACACACACACACACACACATGAAAGAAAATATCTTTGTTGGTTAAATATTATCAAGTGTAAAGAGGAAAAGGGATCTTGACTGTTGTCTCATGTAATCTTGTGTACAGTAAATTTGCAACAAATTCTTATCGAATGAAAGATTACCAATAATGAAGAATTTTTTTAAAATAGAGAAAACATAAAATCAAAAGGAAATCAACACTTCAGTAAATAGTGTTACAATATAGTAGTAGGGTTTCTCATGAACAATTTAGAGAGTGTGGCACTGGAGAAGCATTCTGTGGAAAGAAACAGACTATTCATGAAATTTACAAAGCTAAATACAGGCAGCAGGTATCTCTACCCCTGGAGGGATGAACAGTATAAAAGTGAATATTTCTCATCAATAATTTAATACAACTTGACTGTCTTCATTTTCAATAAAATGATCATATTTGAAAAACAAAGTATGTTGAATTTAACCTTTTAACCTTCTTTTTAATATGGTATGTATGGTTTCATTATATTATCCAGCATTTTACTCCTTTTCTTACAATTACTAAATCTGCGACACCATTTGAAAAAATACACTATTTATGAACCAAACACTGAAGTGTTAGCAGGAAGATATTTTAATAATTTCTCATGGTGTTGGATATTCTTCATAAAATTTATTTTTAATTTCATATATATGGGTTTTATTTAGGTTATCTTCTCTGCCCCTCTATTCTTTCCTTTCTATTCTGTCCCTCCTAACTCCCTTGCAAAATTATGACCTTTATTTTTCTTAAATTATTATTGTTGCATACATATAAAATACACATGTATACATTTTATATATGCATGCATATACATACACACACAAAGATACAATATTCTGAGTCGGCTTAGTGTTGCTCTCATGTATATTTTTTAGGGCTGACTACTTGGTATTGGCTAATCAGATTGATACTCTCTGAAAGAGACTAATTGTCTCTCTTGGCAGTCATTAATTATTGTTCATCCTTTTCTAGTAGGATCCCGTAGAATTTTCCCCACCCATATTGGGATATCAACTGGGACTATTGTTCAGGTAGCATTTTAGCAGCCATATTGTTAAGATTTCATACATGCCAGCTTGCTTGTTATATATATAAAACACAGTCTTGCAAAAATCAGCTTGGTCCTCTAGATATTACAATCTTCCTGTCACCTTTTCTATGATGTTCCCTGAATGTAGGTTAGGGATTATATTGTACATTTGTAATCTGCCCTTTGACTTGGTGTGACTTTCTGAAATAGTCTTTATGTGCTGCAAAATGAAGTTTATTTGATGAATTATGCCCACTTATTTGTGTGTATGAGGATAAACATTTTGAATTAGTTAGAAATTACACTTGTTTATGAAACTGGCAGTAATCAGTTATCTTCTAAGATCTATGTACGTCCAGGATTCAATAATTGTAATATTGCTAACTAATGTCATTTTAATTATTTATAAAATTAATTTAATATTACAAATTCTCTAAGCTCCAGGTAAGTCTATTTAACTTATGAAACAGACTTTGTCATATGTGTTTCATTAAAATTGAAGGTTGGTTTCTGAGGTACATGTAGACTTTCAGTGCTTGACTGTGCTGCTGTGGTTTGTCCAGTCACTCATAAGCCATGAGCCTGAGCTTCTGTTTCACTCTATATTTTAACTTACTTTAGAATGGTTAAGTAACAGACTTGAGAGGTCATTTCTGCCCTGCCCAAACTCCAGATCAGTGTCTACCCCAGTAGTCATCAGAGAAGCTTCTTCCAGGAACTGATGGAAACAGATGCACAGACCCAGAGCCAAACATCAGGAAAAGAGAATGCTCAAATTGGAGATCTCCATCGGGTCCCTCCCTTCAGAGATGGAAGAACCCCACAGAAGAGGAGGACCAGGAATTGTACAAGCCCATGTGGCCAAGAACACCAGAAGCACATGGACCCCAGAATCAATTAAACAGGACTCATAGGGGCTCATAGAGACTACAGCTACCATCACAGAGCCTGTCATGGGTTGATGCTGGCTCTTCTGCAGATAGGTTATGGCTGTTAGCTTGCTGTTTTTGTGGATTTTTTCACAGCAGGAAAGGGGCTGTTTCTGACTCTTTCATTTGTTCTTGGGACCCTTTTCCTCTTATTCGGTTGCGACTTTCAGCCCTGATATGAGAATTTGTGCCTATCCTAATTATACCTTGTTCTGTCATGTTTGCTTGATACCCTGGGAAGCCTGTTCTTTTCTAAAGAGAAATGAAAGAGGAATGGCTCTGGGGAAGAGAGGAGTTGTGTGGGGGGTGGCTGGGACTAGTGGAAGAAGGGAAAAACATGGTTGGGACGTGTTCTATGACAGAAGAATTTTAAAAGTGTAACAGACTTTAAAAGTAATGTTGATAAATATTTACAGGATTGGCTTCAGTGGATCTAACAGGCTTGTCCATTAAATGTCATATGGCATGTATATCAAGGAGAAAAAAACCTTGTACTAAAAATGAGAGAACTTATAGACAAACACATTAGTAGAGTATTAGATGTACATTTCAATACAAAAATTGATTTGTAAACAGTCGACTATATTTTTGTTCATTGTTATTAACTATTGCTTTTGTGAGATAAATAGAAAACAGGGTCTGAAATAGTAATGGTCATTATCTTAAAAGTAAAAATAAAATAACTCTCAAAAATTAAATGATCCTTCAAAATACTCTTAATATTAAAATCTTAAAATCATAGGCTGGTAAGATAACTTAGTTGGTAAAAGCACTTGCTGCGAAGTATAATAACCCAAGTTTGATTCTGGGGACTCACATAGTGGAGGGAAACTACCAACTCTCAACTTGTCCTCTGATCTCTACAATGGTGCAATGCCATATGTGAAGCCATCCTTTCCTCCTACACATATCTGCACACACAAATAAGTGCATGCAATGAAATTTTTAAAGAAAAAAACAACCACGATAACAGCCAGACAGTTGGCTCAGCAGGTAGGAGCAGGGACTGATCTCGCATAAAAGCCAGGTTGAGTTCCCAGCGTCCAGATCAAGCAGCTCACAGTAAATTGTAGCTCCAGCGCTAAGGGGTTCTGATATTTCTGACTTCCAGTCACACTTGCATTCACCAGCATAAAACTAGACACAGAAAATCACATATACAGGTAATTAAAAGAGTAAAAATATATCTTTAAAGTATAGTTTATGGTTTCTAGTCTGCATTGGACAATCCGTAAAAGGGGGCTTATCCCTAGGAGGGATCAATTTTCTTTCTCCCGGCAGTCATTCATAGCCCTTAATTCTTTGTCTATGGCTGGGACATCATTAAAGTTTCCCTCTTAAAAACTCACATGCCCACTGATATGGCCATTTTTCTGGTTCTATGTATGCAGTCCTTTTAAAAGGGGATAATTTCTGGTATTCTGGCTTTTACAATCTTTCTACCTACTTTCTGAAATGATCCCTGTCCCTAGATGCAACATAATCATTGTGTCTAGTTGCAGTTTTCTGTGATGGTTTCCACTTGCAGAAAAGACACACTTCTCTGATGATGAATGGTAGCAACAATTATCTGTATTTATATGAAAAAGGTTTAAAATGTAGTATGGAATTATATTGGTCTAACAAAGTAGCATTAGTAGGCTTTACCTTGTCCAGGAAGCTAGTTTGAACTCATGTACACACTGCCAAAAAATGAACTCTTCAGGTTATATTTATAAATATATTCATGTATATATAACCATATATACATGAACATACACACATATGTATATACTCATAACATATGTGTAATGACAGTCAACTTAGAGGGGACAGTTATAGGAGAACATGGAGGCCTGAAAGAAGGAAAAGAAAAGAGAAAGTGATACACTTCTGTTTCAATTAAAACATATAATAAATATTTCCTGTGAAAAATAGTTTAACAAAAATAATAAAATATTGAATCTAAATTTTAAAAGTAGAAATGCTTTGAATTATACTCAGGAAAACAAAAGTTTTTAAAGTAACAGCAGAGGTAAAAAGGGATGCTTTCTAAATTAAGAATATACAATTATTATAGTGTTGTTGACTACCATGGAAGTGCACATATACATACTGTATACATACATATATATTATACATGTAAAACATTAAGATTATTAAATAGGAGGCTCCTTTTGAGTGAATTACATATTCATATAAATTTACTGAGCAATGCAGTTAAAATGAATTTCTTTCTCATTTATCTTTTGTAGTTCTATACAAAGGGAGTACTTTGCTTTATAAAAATGAGTTATATGTAATATTTATTTTATTGAAAATAGATATCCTTTGTATAATACATCCTAGTATGGATTCTCCTCCCCACTTCGCCCTGTCTCCTCTTCTATCTGCATCCTTTCCTCTAAGGGAGGATATAAAATAAAATAATATATCATATAATAAGATAAAATGAATTAATATGCAATAAAAATTAATACATTGTACTACAACAAATCAAACATAAAAAGAACTCAATATAAGATATGAAAAACAGAAATAGATGCAGAGACACACTAGTTGACACACTCACATATACCACAAAACCATGAGTCATAATATATATGGAAAGGATTTGTAGACGAAAGAGAGACAGAGACAGAGAGAATAAAATTAAAAATAAAAGATAAAAAATAAAAAATGATTTCTTTAAAAAAAAAAAAAAACAAAAAAGAAAAAAACAAAACAAACCAGAAAAAGCCCTGACAGGACATTATGAGACAATGTAATGCCCAAAATTACCATGTAAGCCCTATCCACCCACCGAAGGACCAGGTAATTTCCTGGGACACTGGCAGTTGAAGTTCTTGAAAAATAACAAAACCTTCTGGGAAAGCATAGTGGTCTATGGTTTTATCCTTATATGTGCTTGCAAAAATGTGTTTCAGGACCACTCAGTATTTTAAATTTGGCTCAAAATGGTAGAACTGGTTTTTTTCTTATGAGTCTCAGGGTTAACAACAAGGAACCTCCAAAGATCCTGTTGAGTTTGATTTCTGTTGGTCGTCTACTGCTGGGCATGCTACCTAGCTACCCTTTTGGGGTCCTGCTCAAACTATGGCACCAGCCAAGGAAAATGTAGGCAGTAAACATCGAACCTCTACCCAGACCTAGCTGATGGACAGGACATTCTCCACCATTGAGTGGAGAGGGAGGTCTGACTTTCATACAAACTCTGGTGCCCTATTTTTGACCACGTCCCCTTGATGGGGAGGCCTGGTGGCAGGGGGAGGAGGTCCCCCTCAGTCACAGACATAGGGGAGGGTAATAGGGGGGAAAGTGGGATGGATGGAGGAATGGAAAGATACAAGGAATGGGCTAACAATTGAGATGTAATATGAATAAATTAATAAAATATTTTTAAAAGAGTAGTTTAATTCCCATAGAGAAAAATAAATACTCATTTGCAAGGACTTACCAATTGGAGATAGCTTCTGGGTTAGGGATGGGGGCAAGTGTCCATTTTTCCTTTTAGTTCTAGGACTCCAGCTAGTGCAGACCCATGTGTGCATGCTGCCTCAGTCTCTGTGAGTTCATATGTGCATCAGTCTTGTAAATCCAGAAGGCCTTGTTTCCTTGGTGTCCTCCGTGCCCTCTGGCTCTTCCATTTTTTCCCTTTCTTTGTTTGCAGGGTCCCCTGAGCCCTTAGTGGAGGAATTTGTTACAAACAACCCACTTATCCCACTTAGGGTGAATGTACTAAGGCCTCTTACTGTTTGCATAATGTCTGGGAATACTTCTCTGAATTTTTTTCTCATCTGCTATAGAAGGAAGAATCTCTGATGAGGGCTGAGCAAGGCATGGTCAAATTATTATTATAGCAGACTGTCTTTATAAGTCATTCAATTTTTACATTTCTATTGTTACGGTTGTTGTTGTTTTCTTTTTTTAGAACAGTACTAGTTTTACCCTATGTCCTGGGCTATTAAGTCAGGTTCTAGATCATCCAAGCAGCATGAAATATGGGTTTCATCTGATGAACTGGGATCTAAGTCAAATTAGATAATGGTTGATTAGTACACAAGCTTTGTGTTACCATTGCACTAGTATATTTTGCAGCTAGGACAACAGTGTAGATCAAAGAGTTCGTAGCTTTGTTGAGGTTTACATTTCTCTTTGGTAGCAGAAGGTACTTTCGGTACAGAGTACCTTCCTGTGCCAAGAAAACCAGCCCATAGAGATGAAGGCACAGCTTGACTTCTCTGTAGTCAGTGAGTTGTGTAGGTGTTGTCTTCAGCAACCGAGCCCTGCTGTCAGTTTGTGGAGGACAACCTATAATGCTAGCAACAGCCATGGTGGTTTGGGTGTTCCAATAAGATCCCTTTGCCCAACCACTCAGTTAAATGTAAGCCAACTCCCATACTAGAAGCTTCATGTGGTAAGAAATAATGTCCAAATTGTAGCTGTGCCTTCCTGTCATTTGGCAATTTCATTTAAATTGCCTTCATACATGTATGTAATTTTGGAAGGTTCTACCATATTAGGTTTCCATAGTTCTCCTCAAATGACACTCTCTCCACGTGATCCTTATGTTCTAGTTCCCCCACCACCATAGTTATCTATTCCATTTCACTTTCCTTACAGAACGATGTGTACCCTCTGGTCCCTTATTCTATGCTTATCATCTGTGCTTCTATGGATTTCAGCTTGTTTATCACTGACTTAGCGACTAATGTCCACATATAAGCATAAGCAAATACACACCGTATTTTCTTTCTGGGTGTGGGTTACCTTGTTCAAAATGGTATTTTTAAGTCCATGTGAATATTGTGATTTCATTTTTTAATGTACATTTGGTATTTTGTTTACATGTATGTTAGTACAAGAGTCTGGATCCTCTGGAAATGCAGTTACAGACAGTTGTGAGCTGCCATGTGGGTACTGGGAATTGAACCTGGATTTTCTGGAAGAGCGGTTACTGCTCTTAAACTGCTGAGCCATCTCTCCAGCCACCAGCAATTTCATTTTTTTAATAGCAAGGTAATAAGCCATTGTGCAAATACACTATATTTTCTTTATCCTTTCATCTGTTGAGGGACATCTAGGTTGTTTCCAATTTTAACTATTATGAATAAATCACCAATAAACATAGATGACCAGTGTTTCTGTGGTGGTAGGAAGCACCCTTTGGGTATATGCTAAAGAGTGAGTGGTATTGCTGAATCATGTGGGACATCAATTCCTATCTTCCTGAAGAACTGCCACAATGATTTCCATAGTGCTGTAGAAGTTTACATTGTTACAAGCAATAGATTACTGATACCTATTCCATATCCTCATCAGCATAAGCTGTCATTTGTTTTTATTAATCTTAGCAATTCTGTTGGGTGTAAGATGAAATCTCAAAATAATTTTTCTTTGCATTTTCATGGTACATATTTAAATACTCCACATTTAAGAAGGTCACAGGCTACTCTTTAAAAGCATCAATTAATAAATTTAAACTCTGACCATATGCTCATGCAATAAATGGTGATTTTTACATCTTTATTCTATTTAGTCAAGAACAATATGAATTTACTAGAATTAAACATCTAAAAGCATATACTTACTGATCATAAGTTGGCATTAAATTCAATTCATTCACTTTGGAAAAAACACTTGGTGAGTAGACAGTATCAAAAGGTATTTATAGATAAATATTTTTTAATTGCAAGATCTGGAAGGACTTGGGAGGGAAAAGAATATGATCAAAATATGTTTAACTTTTGTTTTGACTAATTAAAATTTTTTATTTTAAAATTTTAAAGGGTTATTGCACATACAAGCTTCCAGTAACTCGGACTGCATGTAGAAAAGCTATAAAGCCGTAAGATTTGTCATCTCACTAATTTGCTTCATGCTTCCATAAACAGTTTAAGGATAACTTGCTATTATAACATGATATTTCTTCAGAAAGCTTTGCATATATTTCTGTTATTTATATATAGTTGTTCACCAATTTGAATTTCCACAAGTAGTTTTTTATTTCAAAATTTGGCATGTTATACTCCTCTTATTTAAAAGCTTGTGACTATCAATTCTTTGCAATAGATTTTTAAAGTTTGTTTTAAAATTATAAAATAATTAAAATCTGAATAACTTTTGAATTTCATTTTTTTAATTAATTTATTCTTGTTACATCTCAATGTTTATCCCATCCCTTGTATCCTCCCATTCCTCCCCCCCCCCCCATTTTCCCATTATTCCCTTCCCCTATGACTGTTCCTGAGGGGGATTATCTCCCCCTATATATTCTCATAGGGTAGCAAGTCTCTTCTTGGCTACCTGCTGTCCTTCCTCTGAGTGCCACCAGGTCTCCCCCTCCAGGGGACATGGTCAAATGTGAGGCACCATAGTATGTGAGAAAGTCATATCACACTCTCCACTCAACTGTGGAGAATATTCTGACCATTGGCTAGATCTGGGTAGGGGTTTAAAGTTTACCTCCTGTATTGTCCTTGGCTGATGCCTTAGTTTGAGCGGGACCCTTGGGCCCAAATCTGCCTATCATATTGTTCTACTTGTAGATTTCTAGGACCCTCTGTATCCTTTTATTTTGCTATTCTCCCATTCGTCTCTCATTTAGAGTCCCAAAATGATCATAATGAGTGAGTTAACCCAGAAGCAGAAAGAATCAAATGGTATATACTCACTTATATCTGCATACTAGCCCAAGGGGCATGTCCACGAAAGCCTTCACTTACCAGGAAATTGAATTTCATTTTTTAATTCCATATTTTTTACATTATAAGTCAACTCCTATTACCTACAGAAGGTGTCCTATGATCAAGAAGAAAGAATAAGAGAGAATGAAGAAAGGAAGAAGGAGCAGAAAGGAGGAAGGGGAATCCAACCATAACTCATTTATGCCTGACACCAGGAAACAAGCAACTCAGAGGAAATACAAATGCACACGGTAAAGGAGAGTTTTCAAGTTCATGTGATTATATGGTAACTAAGTTGGAGAGCAAACTGAAACAATAGTAGATGCTAACAGGAATTTTTTCTTCTATGATGAAATTTCTGGCTGAAAACATAGTCTAAAGGACTGCCAAAGCTATATCACCCTCTCAACTGTGCCCCTTTCCAGATACAGATAAGTCAGAAAAGCACCCATTTGTTGTCCCTATGTAGTAGGGCTCAGCCACTGAGAAATTCACTTTTGTAAAGCAAGCACAATCCAGGCCCTAACTAGTTGTTTGACCCACAAATCTTAGCGTGCCCTGACAGAAATCAGGTTCTCTTTACTTATGTGTACATTACAGCCTATATTTTAAATGTTTCCCTTTGTCTTAATGCCTGTTTCTTCTTTGTCTAACTTTGTCTTTTATAAAGACTTCTCTTATAATGTAACTTAAAAGCATCTTCCTCTTCTAAGAGTTTGGCAGATAATTTGTTATCATCTATAAAGCTTCTGCAAATCCAATCTACCTTCAACTATAGACTATCTTCCTTTACTCATGATTCATTCCTCCAGTGACTATGTTACCAAACTATTTTTTGTTATGAATATCCAAAGTAAATATTACATTATTATAACTACATCCGATATTTTTATAAAAGAGGTATCTGCACTCAGAGCTTTGAGTTCTGCTACGTCATAAAACACTAACATACACTTCCTGAAGAAATCACAGGCTTATTTCCCTCTACAAACTCTGCCTTGCACTTATATGTCCAGAGTAATCACCTTTCACTTAATAATCCTTCATGTGCTCCCCCATCAACTTGTTTCACCATTATTTCAAAATATGCTTCCCTTTAACTATCGCCCAAAACTTGGTGAATGCTAGAAGTCATACAGTAAGGTGCCAGGTTATTTGCCTCATGATCCAAAAAAAAATCTATACTCTGGAGACTATAGCAAATTTTTATCTTTTTCTTTTTAATTATTCCTCTCTCATAAAATACATCAAGACTGCAGTTTCTCCTCACTTCACTCCTCCCAATCCAGTCCCCTCACCTCCCCTCTCCCCTGGATCCACTGCTCCTCCATTTCTCTTAAGCAGCTTTATTCATAATAGCCAGAAAGTGGAAACAAACTAAATGTCCCTCAACTGAAAAATGAATAAATAAATGTAGTACATTTACAAATGGAATATTATTCAGCTATTAAAACCCGGGAA
The DNA here is from genome assembly GCF_903995435.1 of Acomys russatus. NCBI lineage: Eukaryota > Metazoa > Chordata > Mammalia > Rodentia > Muridae > Acomys > Acomys russatus. Next base: position 52,017,842 of record NC_067137.1, on the reverse strand, counting down.
ATCATAAAATGGATTGAACTAGAAAAAAATCATCCCAAGTGAGGTAACTCAGAAAAACACACATGATATGTACTTATTTATAAGTGGGTATTAGTCATAGAGTACAGGATAACAATGCTACAATCTACAGACCCAAAGAAGTTAAGTAACAAGGAGGGCATAGGGGAGGAAGCTTAAATCCCACTCAGAAGAGGGAATAAAATAGACATTGGAAGTAGATGAAGAGAAGGAATTGGGTTGGAGAAGTGGGGCAGATTATGAGGGTGGGGGCCAGATACAGGAAAACAGTGGTGGGAGGTAGGAGGGCTGAGAAGGAGATGGGAAGCCACTCGATAGGGATCTCTGGGACAAGATGGAGACCTTAGACAGGGTAGGCTCCTGGGAGGATATGGGGTGACTCTAGCTGAGACTTCTAGAAACAGAGACTATGAAGACTGAGATGGTCACCTTCTATAGCCAGGAAGGACTTCTAATGGTAGGAGGGGTATACCAACCCATGTACAAAATTTTTGGCCCAAAATTTACTCTGCCTACAAGATGGGCAGAGACGAATATATAGCAGTGTTTATGGAAATGGCCCACCAATGACTGGCCATCTTGGAACCCACCCTATGAAAGAGAGAGCTAACCCTTGTCACTATTAATGGTACTCTGCTATGCTTTCAGACATGAGCCAAGCTAACTGACATCTGAGAGGCTCCAACCAGCAGTGCACTGGAGTAGATGTTGCGACTCACAGCTGAACATTAGATGGAGATCTGGGAATCTTTGGGAAAGTCAGGGAAGGGATAGAGAGACCCAAAGAAGAAAAGAACTCCCTCCATGAGAAGACCAATAGAAACAAATAACTTCGGCCCATGGGGGCTCACAGAGACTGAAACACCAACCTAAGTGCATGCATGGACTTGAACTAAGCCCCCTATAGTTTTGGAGCTGACAGATAGCCTGGTCATTATTTGGGTCTGTTAGTAACTGGAGTAGCAACTGTCACTGACATGGGTGTAGTTGTCTGCTTTTGGATCATTTTCCCCTAGCTGGGCAGCCTTGTCTGGCCTCAGTGGACAAGGGCATGTTTAGTCCTAATATAGTGTCAGGGGGTGATAGCACTGAAGTAGGGGGTGGGAGGGAACTCTTTTCTCTGGGAAGAATGGAAGGGAGGAATGAGGGAAGAGGGTGGGAGAGTGGAACCTGGAGCAGAGAAGGAGGTGGTTTCGGTTGCTATGTAAAGTGAATAAATAAATTAATTAAAGAGAAAAAAAGAAAGAAGAAAAGAACAGGCCTCCCATGGATATCAATGGAACAGAAGTTAACAAGATACAACAGGAGTAGACATAAGCACCCATATCAGGGTTGCTAGAGACAACCCAGCAGGAAGAAAAGGGTCCCAAGAGCAGGCATAAGAGTTAGAGACACTCCCACCCCCACTGTTAGGATTCTAAGAAACCCCCCCCCCCAGCTAAACAACCATAACTTATATGTAAAGGACCTAATGCAGAACATGCAGGCTCCAAAATTGCCACTTCAGTCTCTATGAGCCCCTATAAGGCCTGCTTAGTTGATTCTGTGGGCTGTGTTTTCTTAGTGTCCTCAGTTCCTCTGGCTCCCACAATCCTTCCTCCTTTTCCACGGGTTTCCTGGAGCTCAAACTAATGGGAGACCTCTGGCTGTAGGTCTCTGCATCCACTCCCATCAACTGAGGAAGAAAGTCTGTCTGATGACAATTGGGCCCGGCATTGGTCATGTTTGTCTTTGTGGGTCGGGCTTGCCTCATTCAGGATGATATTTTTCTAGTTCCACCCATTTACCTGCAAGTTTGATGTTGTCATTTTTTTAAATGGGTAGTAGTTCTCCATGGTGTAAATGGACCATGTTTTCTTTATCCCATTCTTTAGTTGATGGACATCAAGGTTGTTTCCAGTTTCTAGGTATTATGAATAAAATCACTGTGAACATAGTTGAGCATGTGTCCATGTGGTAAGATGGAGTGTCCATTGGGTATATGCCTAAGAGTGCAATCACTAAGATTATCAAGTGATCATACATGAGACCTCATGAAACTGACTTCTGTAAAACAAAGAGCACTGTCAGTAGGACAAAATGGCAACCTACAGAATGGGAAAAGATTTTCACCAACTCCACACCCAATAGAGGGCTAATACTCAAAACATATAAAGAACTCGAGAAACGATATCAACAAACCAAACAACCCAATTAAAAATGGAATACAGATCTAAACAGAAATTTTCAATAGAAGAATCTCAAACGGCTGAGAAACACTTAGAGCAGATTTTTAACACATAATTCTACATGTAATGAATAAGAACAAATATCCAAAGTTTTTTGAAAATACAGGATACTAATTCAAAAGTTTGCCTGAATTATGGATTAAGGAAGGATATTAATTCCCATTTACCTAGAAAAGATCTGCAGAAGAAGGAAGAGGTTGACTTTAAGGTAGTGATCATGGTAAGTTGTGCTGTATTGAACCCCATCAGAACAAAAAAATATAGAGGTTCCAGTTTAAAAATCATTCTGAAATTTAACACAACAATAAAGGATCATTAAACAAATAAACATGCCCTTGGTCTTAGATCTGTGTGACTGCATTTGTCACATATCTATGAACTAAGCCCTCTGCCTGGGAAGGGTTCATGGGGATATCTCAAATGACATTATTATTTAAGGTACACAAAAAATATCTCATTAGACTTCTGTAAGTTATAATATATTTGAAATGGCCACATAGAGAAAATAGCTCTCTGCCCCTGCACCCCCCCAAAAAAAATAATTTTCATCTTTCAAATAAAATCAAGTCCTGAAACTTGTTTGAATTTTTCTTATTCACAGTATCCCCAAGACAAAGGCTTTCCAAGTAGAGATAACATCAGGACGAAAACCTTGTTCTTCATGCTACAATTACACAGCCTTGGAGTCATCATGGCACAAGTGTGTTTACATGAGCATCCAGGAAAGGCAGTCAGATTTGACATTTGTTGAACCTTCAAATGTACATTTCTGAAGCTTTCTTCTAGATAACAAAGCCTTTACATCTCAGATTTAATAATTGTGTTTTTTCCCTCAGAGAGTTTTATCACATGCTATCAAAGTTGACTATGTGTATTTTGTTGTATTTTCAATTAGTGTACCAGTATTAAGTTTCAATGTAGCGTTTTTAAATATAAAAGTGTGTTTTTATTGATCTCTTCCTCTACTCTATGCCCTTCTACCATCCCCCTTCCGCTTGGTTCCCTTTGGCTTTAGTGCTCCTATGCGTTCTATTAACTCAAACCCCTTCTCAAAACCACTTCCCTCACCCCTTCATGTTTTATTTGCTAGTTTTATGACCTATGACCACATTCACACCCAAATATATTCATGTACATAAATATTAAAAGCTAAGGCCTACTTATGTAAAAATGTGGTGCTTGTATCTCTAAGTCTGTGTTGCCTCTCTTAATATTATAGCTTCCAGATATTTCCATTTTTATTTTAAAAATCATAATTTTATTTTTATGACTAAGTAATTTTCTACTGTGAAAGTGTACCACATTTTCATTATCCATTCATCTATTGATGGACACCTGGGCTGGTTCCGTTTCCTTACTGCTGTAATTAGAGCAGCAATAAATATAGATGTGAAAGTATGTCTGCTCATGTTGTAGCCCTATTCTTAATTTTCTGAGAAACCTCCCTAGTAGTTCCTATAAATGATTGATAAATAATTATACTGCTTCATGCATCCTCCAGCAGTGAATGAAGGTTCTTTTCCCACATCCTCACCAGCATTTACTGCCACTTGCTTACTTGATGATAGCCATCATTTGCGTTTCTCTGGTGACCAAGGATGTTAAACACATTTTTGTTTGTTTCTAAGTGTGATTTTGAAGCTCATTTTTTATTGTTTGAGACACTCATTCATATATATATATATATATATATATATATATATATATATATATATATATATATATATATATATATACACATATATATGTATATATATATTCATGCCGTCCCCCTCATTTTCCCTCCTATCCCCCCACCTTTACACATTCTCTATTGTAAAACCCACTGAGTCTATTTGTTAATGTCAGTTTCTCCATGACTGTTGAAAAATACCCTTGAGTGAGGGTAGCCTTGTAGGGTCCACCTTTCTGAAGAAATACTTTCCCTTCACCCTACATCTACCAACTGTCTATAGCTCCTCTGCTCAGGGTGGGACTTCATGAGCTCTTCTCCTGTAAGTGATTGGATTTTGATGACTGGATTGCAGGCTCATCTTATGCATTCATTCCCAGCTACTGTGAGTCTATACGTGCAACTGCATTGTCATATCCAGCAAATACTGCATATGTGCACTGCCTGTGGTTCTTACAAGTTAGTGTATGTCCTCTCAGTGGATTTTACAACAAAGAGTGTATAAAGTTGAAGGGGCTGGAAGTGGTGGTGGTGATAGGGGAGGAAATGATTCCTTAGCCTTGGGGGGAGGAATATGGTGTAAATGTCCCTTCTAAAGCTCAACGTTCACAACTCTATTATTCTCTGCATATTGATTAGTTGTGGAACTCTACATTAACTGTCATCTACATGGCAGAAAGAATCCTTTTTGTTGATGGCTGAGAGATGCACTAATATATGGGCATAATTATAAAACTTTCTAAATGTTTATGGGCTTTTAATCTTTCTTCTTTTGAGACCTGTCTGTTCATGTATCTAGTCCATTCTTTGATTGCAACTTTTGTTGTTTAATGTTTGCAGTTCTTCATGTATTCTAGATATTAGACTCTTGTCTTAAATATAATTAGTAAAGTTTCTATTAAAGTCTATCTGCTTGCTGTGCTCATACTTTCCTTTTCTGTGCAGAAGATTTAGATTTTATATGTCCCATTTATCAATTCTTGGAAATAATTGTGCTCTTTTGGAATTCTGTTCATAAATTTCTCAACAATATCTTGAGAATTTTTCCCTATGCTTTCTTTTAATGATTTCAGCATTTCAAGTGTTTTTTATTCCAACATATGTTCTTTGAGACTTCCCTCAAATATTAAGTGGACATAACTGTGTGAATTTACTTCTGGGTCTTTTATCCAGGACCATCCTTTGACATGTCTGTTTTATGCCCGTACATTGCCATCTTTGTCTTATGTCTTTGCAGTATAATTTGAAGTCAAATATGATACTATATTTAGCAATGTTCATTATGCTAAGAATTATTTTTACTAGCTTTGGTCTTTGGGGTTACAATTCTATAGTCAGCTGTGCTAAAGCATAATAAAATAGTTTAAAAATTTGGTCTTTAAAGTCCTAACTTCTGAGAGTAAGAACAAAGCCTGAAATAGCTACTCAGATGTAAGTGAGGGATACTTCAGAAAAGCTTCATCTATGGGGGGAAATCCAAGGAACTCAGCGAATTAATTATTTTTAAGAAGAAGAGACCATAATCAAAGAACTGGCACATGCTTAGCTAAATTTCAATGTTTCTATAATCCAGTGATTATTTGTTTCTTGGCAATTTGAACCAATGTGCTTATTAAATTCCACAGTTCCCATCTCACAGCTGTATGTTGAGTTTGTGAGGGTAGGGTAGGGTAAATCTCTTTCTATGCAGTAAAGCCAAAATAAATACCGAATTGGCCCTGATTTAAATAATGATATGGTGGCCTTTGGAGAAAAGGAGAATGAACTTTTGATGTCATGGAGAGTAGTGAGCATGTTTTGCAAAAAGGTGCCAGAACGATTGACCAATGGTTAGGAACACTTCCTTCTCTTTCAAAGCACCATGTTTCAGTTCCCATCACTCACATTTGGCAAACCATTTCTACCAATAATTCCATGAGATCCAGTGCATTTTTCTGGTCTTGGGGTGAACCAGGCACACATAAAATACATATATGCATGTAGGAAAAATACTCATATTCAAAATAAATCAAATCAAATAAATATTTTTAAGTGTAGCTTTCCTTTTCCTCACTCTAGGGTTCTCAGTCTTGAATCACTTCTTTCTGGACCTCAGCCATCATGATGTAAGATATCTAAGCTACAGGCTTAGAACATGTGTTGCTATTCCAATTGATTGTCTTGATAAGAATGTCACTAATAACATCACATTTCAAGCATATGAAGAGGTCATCGTGGTATTTCAAGTATAATAGAGCATGCTCTTGATGTGGCCAATAGAATGTGGTCATAGGAAGCAAGAAAACCACTAAAGTTAATCCAGTCAACTCCAAGACTTGTGAGAAACTGCCATTGGAAGCCACTAAATTTTAGAGTGGTTTATTAGGAAAGAAAGAAAAATGAAATGGGAGTCAACTGTGTAGAAGTTAATAAAGCCTAAGCCTGGCTGAGACTTAATAGTTAAGTGCATGAGAGAGAGAAAGAAAAAAGAAGTTTACAGTTGGATCTCAGAGCACTACACTTTCCAGATAGATAGCAATGAGATGTCTGAAGAGTGTTCAAAAAGTAGGAGAAAATCAGGAGACTGGTATGACATGTAAACCAATGGAAGAGAAAGAAGCCATGGATCTGATTGCTAATGAGATATCATCTAGTAAAACAAAGCTAAATTTGGCCTTTCAATCTGATAAACAATGGAAGAACATTAGCAGAGAAAAGTAGCCTGCAGATTCACCTGAAAAAATCAAGAAAGTTGGTATAACATGAAGGCTCTCTGTCTTTGTCTCTCTGTCTGTCTCTGTCTCTCTCTCTCTGTCTGTCTTTGTCTGTCTCTGTCTCTCTCTGTCTGTCTCTGTCTCTCTGTCTCTCTGTCTCTCTGTCTCTCTCTCTCTCTCTCTCTCTCTCTCTCTCTCTCTCTCTGTCTCCCTCTCTCCCTCCCTCTCCCTCTATATCTGTCTCTCTATTTCTCTGTCTCTGTCTTTCCTTCAATCCCTGTGTCTGTGTGTGAGAGAGATAGAAAAGAGAGATAGAGAAAAGAGACAGGAAAATGAGAGATACACTTAGGCAAAGAAATAATAAAAATTTAAATTACCTTTAAATGATGGTGAGAAATAAAGAAATGTAAAAGTCACATAAGAGAAAAGTGTGTGTAATATTTTATTCTCTCTAGAAAGGATCTTAAAACCACAGAACATCCATTTAGGCACTAATTTATGCCCATTGTTCAAACACACAGTAACCTCAAAAGAACATTTGCTATAAAACAGACTTTGTAATAACTAAGCTGTACCATGGAGCAGAAGGAGATTATTTACTGATGTATTAAAGTGGCATTGTTTAAATGCATGGACTAGAATTTACAAAAGGAATGTAATTTTTAGATTTTTATATATCAAAAAACACATTTCTTAACTAACCTACTGTTTCTTTTCTGCCAAGAGCTGTGTTTTTTGTTTTCCTTTTGAATAGATCCTCTTTAACCTAATATTCTCTGAGTAACATTCAAAAATATGAAAGTATCTATTCAATGATGTGATAGAATTTAGAAAAAAAATTGATTGGCAAATTCCCAAGTACTATGTAAACTTATGGATGAAATTCAAATATGCCATCCTCAAATGTCTTTTCATCAGTGAACCCATTGCCATGCAGAAGGCCCCTTTATGATAGAATGTGACTACTCTGGTACTGCTTTTAAATTCCACTTTCAACTGAGATCAAAGTACAACAAAGAAAAGTGGCACCAGTAAGAAAGCAGGGTTTCCAGATAAGGGAATTTGGGATAAATGTGATGACAAAACAGTCAGGAGAATTTCCTTTAAACATTTGTTGGCTGGTGTAGGAATCCACTCTTACCCAACTACTCTGGTACTGTATGGTGTTTGTTGGAGAGGCAGGCCTCTCAGAGGTGGCATTGTTGAGCTTCCTTTAAAGAAAATATTTGAACACCATTTCCTTCTCCCTCTTTGTTTTTTATCAACCATGAGGTGAATAGTCCATTTCTGCCACATGCTCTCTCCATAAGGTACTGTGTCACCACAGGCCCAAACAACAGAACCAAGCAAGTATGCCCTAAAACCTTTAAAACTATGAGTCTAAATAAGAAATGGCATCCTTCAAGGATATTTTTAATTAGAAAAGTAAAGTTGATTGCTGAATTTTCACTTGCTCAGAATTTTTGTCACTGGGTTATTTTTTTTCCACATATTTGACTTAGTTTTTAGAAAACAAGTCAATTCTATTCTCTACTCACTTTGAGACCATGGAATTTCCAATTTTTCAGGAAATCATAAAGAATAAGATAAGTAAATTAGAAGACCAGACAAAAACTGTGAGTAAAACAGTATCTTTCTGAGATATTCATTAAGCCACAGCAAATATTTTTGGAAAGCATTAAGAGTCTTGATGCTCAGCCCACTTGCTGCAGTTAAAAAAACTAAGCAAGAAGAGCACAGACAGTGTTGTGATTCTTCAAACAATAAGCTCTCCATCCATTGATTGTTAGACCGAGTAGAGCAAATCAGAAAGTTTTCATATGCTCAATGAATTTCCAAAATAAATCTTTTGGTAGCTTAACCACATCCAGTCCCACACAGTGCTAGAGTTTTGATAGTTTGGCAATGTTTGGAAGGTCTTTCAAAGTGAAAATTAGGTGTATTAAAATATGTGTTCAATGCGATATTTTAACAGCTTTCATTAAATTCTAGAAAGCTTTAATTTTCCCATAGTTAAAATATAATGAGGGACATCAAAATAGAAAAGAAGTTGAGCAAATGACAGAAGATTTCAATATCTCAGCCAAAATCTCTTCAAATTTCAATACATCTACTGAAATACCATACAGTGCAACAAAATTATTATTTGGTTAAATATTACACATTAATCTAATTATTTAATGTTAAAGACATAAAAATGCTCACTGTCTTTATTAGATCAATATATACTGTACACATGTACCAAATGATCACAATTCACCACACAAATTTGTTCATCAAAGTTTTGAAATAACAACAACTTACAAAACCAAAACAAAAAAACGAATGAATAAAAAAAGTAAAATGAATCCAATTGATTTCTAACTTGCAGAAAGTAGATAGTTAGGCTACTAGTTCTCCACCTGGAGAGACTTTGTCCCCTGAGAAACATTTGGCAGTATCTGAAGACTGTTCTTGTTCGTCACAGCTGGGGGAGAAGCCTATTGATGTCTGCTGGAAAGAGATCAAGGATGTTGCTAAAAGTCTTCCTATGTAAGTACCCCTCACCCTCCACTGCAAGGAGTTATCATCCCAAACAACAACAGAACAAGATAGAAGGGACTCTGGGATGGAATAACCACACTCCAATTTCATTTCCTTCGTTTATGCAGTTCCTTTTGATTTTTTCATGATAACTTCATGGAGCCAGGATATGGGAAGAGACGTGTTTTACAATCCATTGCCGTAATCATGAATAAAAGAATTTTCATTGAGCCGTAAGAAAAGAGGGCCAGGTAATTAAGAATATGAGTATAAAAGGTTGTGTGAGCTCTAGAAATTGTACTACTGCTTGATATTTTCAATAACATTGAAATGTGAAAAAGTTTTAAGATATGGGCAAAATCTTCAGTATTCCAACTACGCAGTAAACTTTCTGGCATGTGTTTAGCATTCAACTTTTTCATGCAATTTTCAAATAAGATTCGTAGGTGCTTAGCAAAAAATAAAATAAAATAAAACCAACAACAGTGACTCCATATTTCTGTGTGATCCTAGGATTTCAATGGTAGTTTAAAGTACTAAGCTGAAGCAAGCTAATAGAGTAAAATATATAGAGTTGCATTAATTCTTTTAAAGGCCTTTGATAAATACACACTTGTGATTTCCTGGATGTACAGCCATTTACAATCATTTGTTAATTCTCACAGGCAACAAGGCAACAAAAAGTGAGAAAGAGTTGTACAAGTTCAGTAATTTCAAGTGGCCCAGTGGGAAGCATGACTTTCAAAATCCATAAAAGGAACCAAGATGACTAGAAATTGTGTCTAGTAAGAGACACCAGACTTGGAAAATGGCCAACTTGGTGATGAGGAAAAAACATGTTCCCAAAAGCATCTTCTACTTTCCAATCCCCCACTTTTAAAGGAAGCACTGTCTGGGGCCTTGGGAATGACAGGCATAGATTGTACTACATCAGTGAAAACACGTGCCTAGGAATGGAATCTGCATCAAGTGGGGCTTGGTTCATCTGTATAACTCCTGATCTCCTCACAAGCTCAGCCAGCTCACTCAGTGTGCTTCCTTGTAGCCATGGGACTCCTGTTTAGCCTCATCAGGGCAGCAGGAATGAGGGCTGCTCATGGCTACTTTCAGTCTCTGTTTCGAAGACTCTGTGGTGAAGGCCTGCCTGATTGAATCAAGTCATCCAGCAAATAATACAAATCAACTGATTCTGAACCTTTCTGCAGATTGCAAATGCCTTTACTCCTGTCCTATAATCTAAGCACTCTGGAGATGTCTGTTAATTTTATAGTACAAAGGCTTGGCTAAATCACTGTCCTTGGGGCCTCAATCAACTACATGGGGAAACTTTTAAGGAAGAAATACATGTGTAAGACCCAAAAGAAAGTTATAGTGTAATCAAAGAACTTGGGCAGAGCCACAGCCAAAGTGCTAAGAGGGAAACTGAAAGGCCATGTTTCTGTTCTTCACGTTGCTTCACCAAATCAGGTCATTCCAGAATGACAAAACAAACTTCACTTCTGTTCTTTTACTTTCTGGTCAATGTTTAACCCAGGCTTAAAATGGCCAGAGAAGAAAACATCATTTTTCACCATCTATTTACAATTCTCAAGGTAATGTTAGCTTTCTATTTGCCTCAATAATAAACGTTTATTAGCATGATCAAACAGGTAAACTGTGTTGTGAGAAGCTAGGCGTGATGAAAAAATGAATTTTGTTTTTCTTTAAAAAAAATGGATGACACATGAATATCATGGATAAATAAAATGCTCAATAAAATTGTCAAAGATAATGTTCAGTACTTGAATTTAGATTCCAACGTTATATTTCTCATACTTATTATCATTAATAGTTGGCAAATTTTGTATAATCGTAATCCCCCACTTAGAGTTTTTTACTGTCTGAATAATCCTTTTAAATGATCGACTTATAAATTTTCAAATATCAAAATGATAAGTAAGATGTAATATTTACTCATATCTAATTTTCTTAACCAAGAAATAGCACAAAGAACCAGAACTAGCCAAGCCAGGGGTCTTTTATTTCCTTTGCTAAATTGTACATGGTACATTGTGAAATGAAAGCAGATCTGCACTTCTGCATTTACAAGGATGGTTTTAGCCTATTGATTTAAAAACATTTTGCTTCTCTTTTCAGCAGGAAGTATGAGATCATTGCTGCAGCTCAGATCCATGTGCCTTGACAGAGCATTCTGCTCTGCACCAGGTACGCAGTGCATGCAGCATGTTTGAATTATTTATCTTTCAGAGGAAAGAGTGCGTTGGGTAATTTATGGACTCTGCCAAACTAAGATGCCAGAAGACAACTGGAACTTTTTTCTGAACCCTGGTGGACCTTTTCAGTCTTAGGATCGTGATCCCATCTTCAAAGTGACTATGCAAAGCCGAAGCTCTTTTGGGAGAACTAGACCGACAAATCCAAGTTTCAAAACTATGTGGGTGAGGGCGTACACCAAGCCACAAGAAGACTTTTTATATTGAGCTACTTTTCTATGATATGGAGCCATAGGCGGCATATACTTACTCTGACCTGTGTGGGCCACCGTGTTGTCCATAGATTGTACAAACAGGCCAGTGAAAAAGGTCAATCAGACGTGCAGTGTGACTTAGGATGTAATGCCTGGAACAGCACACCAATTCGATTCATATCTCCTTATGGAGATCCATGAAGTCCCAATTCTTAATTATCTAGTCTTTTGTGCATTAAAAAAAAAAGTGGCCAACAAAATGTCAGCCAAGAAACACACTGTTCATTCCTTTCAGGTTTATTTTAAACTTGGGCTACAGCTAAATCAATTTTTCATGAATATCTACCCTGGTAGATTGCACGTCAAGCCAGTTCAGATCCCCGAGAGAATTTTAAAAAAGAGATTTATCAACTAACAAGTAACACCTCGGGAGAAAGAAACAGGGTTTTTAATTGCGTCGTGTGCTTGGTAATTGCAGGCAGGCACCTTCTTGAGGCGCTCGCTGCCGGGAGGAGTGCTACTCCACTTGGCCCTGCCTAATTAATCCTGTGATACAAACCTTCTGCCTTCAATTTTCACATTTCTGTCTCTTTTTAGAGGTGATAATAAAACTAAAAATTTATGTTGGTTACTGTATGAATATAACTGTGCCAGCGGAACACAAATAAAACCATATGGGCTAAGGAGCCCCGGCCTGCGAAGGACTGCCTTCTCAGTGGCAGGAGGCACTGGGGCAAGCTTTGTGCTAACAAGAAAAGGTAATGGAAAGTCAGGGGCAGGGTGGAAGAGAAGCACACCCCGTCTTGTGAGTTTGCTTTATTAAGATGACTCATTGAAACACATGACTGTTTTATTGACCAAAAAAAAAAAAAAAAAATCTCAAAATAGATGAATACACTCTGGAAGCGCAGTGGCTCAGTGGCTACGGATCGCTACACTGCACTAGAGCTTTTAGTGCGAGACAAATTGGGCTGCTTCGCCTTTAAAGAAGCTGTCAGAGTGACAAGTGTGGGGTCTATTATCTTAATAGCTTACATATTAAGCCTTGGCTAACACATCAGTTAAAACAGCATCTAGGGCACCAGCAGTGTCCCTCCTGGAGCTGTGACCTGCCGTGTACCCCCTCCTCATGAGCTGGCTCTGCTGTTGTTAGCACAGTTCAAAATGATTTTGTTTTTGTGGTGAACTTTGACTTGGAGCATGTCATTAGCATTAAATACATCATACAATAATTCATAGATGGGGTGACAGTAAAGGTGGTCTATCAGTAAAATGTACTTTGTCCAAGGGAAGACCAATGCTAAGTATGAGATAAGACATTTGTGTTGTTCAAAACAAAATATGAAACAAGCATGCCATCAAATGTAAGGTTGAAAACAGGGATTTTCCTCCATAATATTTGTTTTAAAACCGCCAGCTGCACTAGCACAGTAATTTAAGGCACAGAAATGCAGAATAGATACTGCAATTTAAAGAGTAGAAACACAGAAAGGACCCTGCGTCATGCTACACATCCATAGCTCACACACTGCAGGAAAAGAGAAAAATACCCACTATTCTAGATGTACTTCAGATTTCTACAGGCTATACTATTTTTTTCTTTCAGTTTTACTTTCTTAGTCTAAGTTTGTTTGTGTATTTCTACTATTTCTGTTGATATTTTTTTAAAAATACTGGAGCCATCTGGTGGTCAACAATTATATTTGTTTCCTAGAAATAAAAAGTTTAGAGTTTATTGAATTGCTATTCTGTTTTATGTGATAAATTCTTTTAGGACAATTTTACCAGTGAAACCAGCCCTCGGTCCCAAAGGCATAGTCAAGTCAATGCTCAATGTGAATATCCTCTCAAATTCTCTGTCCATTTCACATTTTTCATAAATATCAAATGGATTTTTCCTAGGCTTTATGTATGCTACAGGATATACTTTGAATAACATAGGAAGTTGAAAAAACACAAGTATGTTTTCACACACATTATAACATGTCAACTTTGATTCTCTTCAAATAATACAACTGATTATTGTAGAATATTATGTATATGCAGAAATGCTGGGAAACCAAGTCAGGATGTTATAAATGCATAGAGATAATGAGTTGAATTTGGAAAGGAAAGATTGAAATGAAAATACCATAAACAGCAAAATTCTGTCCAGTGGCACATCAAACAGAGCTTCCACCATTGCTTACTTTATACAGAGCCCCAGTAAGTTCTTTACTTTCTAAACTGTTGAGTGTGTGTGTGTGTGTATGTGCGCGCGCGCGCGCACGCGCGCACAGCATAATTCTAGATGAGTCATGAATATATTACTTCATGGCCATTTTAGTCAGCTCTCAATTCTACAGTCATAAGTGTTTATAGTGACAGTGTCATAGAGTTGCTCTTAATAACTTGGCTAATTGAATTTCTTGCTAGTCAAAATGCATTGACTATGTAATCCACAGAAAGCTGTTCATTAAGCATTTTCACATATGTCCTTGGTGAGTATACCTTAAGGTACTATCATTTCCTCATTTAACTAATCAATCATATGAGTCAGAAAGAAATCATGAAATGTCAGTAAGACTGACTGATTGACCTCAAACTGACTCCATTTCTGTACTCTTTATGTATCATTCAAAAGACAACTAGCCTGTCCAAACACTTTTATCTTTTCCATGCATCTAACAGGGTAACCACAGCATCAATAAGTTTTGAATTAGTAGGTAACTTGCCAATCTTATAAAAACCACCTTTGTTACTTTTCTATCCAGTGACATGGACATGATTTTGGGAAAATACATTGAATGTCATAAGGCATAAGACTATGCCTTAGTCTTCAGCCTGTCATTCTTTCTCTCCTTCGGACACAATGCCCCCTTGCAGTCAGACTCTTCTCTTCCTAATTTCAGTTTTTCAGGTGATGAGGGCTGGCAATCATCCCAGGACTCTAGGCAAAGGGAATATGGCCCATGCATGGCTAGAGTGAAGGAGAGCAGAAAGACCAAGAGCAAGGCCCAGGTCAGATCAAGAAGAGCCTTCTCTGGAATTTTACCTTGAGTTTGAGAAGATGGTTGATAACAGCAGCTCTTTGTTGCCAACTTCCAATCAAAGGCGGGCATGTGGCACCACCTATGCCCTGTAGAGAAGAAGGCACAGAGGTAGGAAGAGGAGCACAGGAGGAGAAGGTATGAAAAGGAAGAAGCATAGAAGGCCCAGAGCAGTTAGTCCCTCTGAGCTCCAGAGTAACAGACACCTTGGGAACTTATGTCAGGATCGGAGCAACTACAGACTCCTTCCCATTAACTCAGTGGTGTTGTCTGTTTGGTGTAGCTGATGCTGTTGTTTTATATTGGGTCTCCACACAGCAGGAAGCAAGGGTAACCATGGTTGGCCAATAACTTTCTTTTGGATGGGTTTTAAATTTAAACAGTTTCCCAAGGAAAGAAGCCAATATGCCTGCATATGGCAGAGAGTGGGACATAAACCACCAGACTGGTTTTGGCAAACACAAGGAAGAGCCAATTTGAAAAAGTTCACAGCTTTAATCCCCATTGCTTTCAAGTTTTGTTTTGATATCACCCTTTTATGTGTAAAGCTGGACATAAATTTTGGACATTTAAGGAATACAACACCAACAACACACATACACATCTTCCTGATTTTGGTATGGCTTTCAAACTTAAAGCAATATCTCCTGTAACTCTTACCTTCAAAGTCTACTGAGAGAGGAAAGTGACAGAAGCATCATAAGGAAAATTAAATTTGGATGAAATCAGAACAAATGTAGTCATTGTGACTAGATAGACATGATGAATTAAACCCCTAAGCATATGCTTTCGAGTTGGACAGCTATAGTCTGGTGTCCCCTCGTTGCCATGGAAGTTAGTTAGTTGCTCTGAGTGTTCATTTCCTTTGAAACAGGAGAGACTTACCAATGTCAAGTTTGAGATTGGTGATAATCTATTTTTAAAAACCTAAATAGATTCTCAATAAATGCCAAATGTTGCTATAGCTATTGTTATCATTGTTATCATTAATACCCATGCTGTTAATTCTGTATGTATTTAATTGACAGAAACACTAAAATAAAACAGAGCAAATAAAGCAAATTTGACTCTCTATTTACCAGATTTTCCTTGAAAGTGACACCTTGTTTAAGAAAATAGCTCAGGTTTCTTTTTTTCCCTTTTATTGAAAATAGATTTTTTTCTCACATAATATATCCTGATTACAGTTTGCCCTGCTTTTCTTCATCGCAGTTCCTCCCTTTCTGTCCCTCATTAGAAAAGAACAGGCTTCTAAGAGACAATATTAAAATATAACAGAATAGAATGCAATAGAAAAACAACAAAAACTACCATATTGAAGTTGGACTGGACAAAACAACAGAAGGAAAGCAGTCAAAGGGAAGGCACAAGAATCAGAGACCCATTCACTCACACATCCATCGAGTCCCATAAAAACACTAAACTGGAAGCCACAATACATACACAGAGGATCTGGTGCAAACAGATGCAGGGCTTCTACACGCTGTGTCAATCTCTGTGTCAATCTCTTGATGTTATCCATCCCCCTTGAGTCTTACACTATTCCTGACTCTCTGCCACAGAGCTACCTAAGCCCTGAGGGGAGAGATTTGATGGAGTCATCCGGTTTAGGGCTGAGTGTTCCAAGGTCTCTCATTCTCTGCATCATGCCTGGTTGAATGTCTCTGTTTTTGGTCCCATCTGCTGCAGAAGGAAGCTTTTCTGCTGTTGGCTGAACAAGGCACTGTGAGTATAGCAGAATATCATTAGGAGTCATTTTATTTGTTTGTTTGGTTTTCCTTTTTTAAAAACCAGTATTATTTGGTTTTTTGCTAGGTCCTTATTTAGTCTTTGGTTCTTGGTCACCCAAGAGGTGTCAGAAGTTCCATGTCTTGGAGTGGGTCTTAAGTCACACCGTTATTGGTTGGTTGCTCCCATAAGCTTATCACAATCCCCTTCCCTTTTCTCCTTTCAACCGCCCCCCATGAATTTCTCCCTGCTCTCTTTCAACTTCATGTCCTTCTTTATAACCACTTGTAATTTACATACATATTTATATTTGTATACACACATATATTCCTAATTATAACCTGTTGAATCTATATAATACTGCTTATGTGCATGTTTTCAGGACTGGCCAGTTAACATTGGACAACCAATTGCTATGTTCTTCCCTGGGAAGGTGACTCTTCTGTCTCCAGCCCTACTCAGTTGCTTCTAGTTCTTTCTCCAGGACTGATGCTTTGCAGGCTCTTCCCATGGAATTCGGCATGTTTGAGGGAGTTTTCCTTGTTCTCTTCATGTTTGAGTAGTCATGTTCATGTTCCTTCTGTTCTTACTTGGAGATACAATCTCACAGAAAACTCTTGATCCTTTGGCTCTTACGATCATTTCATCTCTTTACCGATGGTCTCTGAAGCTTATGTGCCAGGGGTTGTTTTGTAGATGTGTGCACTGGGTCTGGACTCCACAACTCTGCATATTGATTAGTTTCAGTGTTTGGTAATGGTCTCTGTCTCTTGTAGAGAGAAGTTTCCACAATGAGGGGTGAAGACCACACTTACCAATGGGTAAAAGGATATCCTATACACTTTATGAAAAACGTTTATGGATCTGTGTTCCTCTCATCATGTGTTAGAACAAAGATACATGTTTAGTATATACTGAATTACTTCCTTAACACATATCATTGTGAAAGCAACTTTTCCTTTGAAATAAAAGATAAAAATCTTTTTAAAAACTTGCAATCATTTAATTGAATTTATATATTCTTTAGAATTTAAAAATATGTTTTCTTTTGTTAGCTTACAAATAAAGGGATATCAGTAAGGACCTTTTCAAACACAATTTGTTGTTATGTTTCCTCTCTCTTCATCCCTGTCCTCCTCAGTGCCCTTTCTTTCCTAACTTTAAGTTACGTAAGACCTTTGGTTTTCACGTCCTCTCCTTTCTCAACATCTCCCTGCTTGCCTTTAGTGGTCCCCTACCTGGTTTCAGAATCTACACTCATTCTCACATCTCTTTATATACATACATGCAAAAATTAAAAGTTAGGGTCCCCTATGAGAAAGAGGATGTTATTTTGCCTTTCTGAGACTGAGTCGTCTGCTTACTATAATGCGTTTCAGCTCCATCAATTCTCCTGCAAAATTTACAATTTTATTTCTCCTAATACCTAAATAAAACTCCAATGTCTGTGTACGCCACAGTTTCATTACTGATTGCTAGACATCTAGGCTGGTTTTATTTCCTTGCTGTTAAGAGTAGTGCATTAGTGAACATGGATGTTTGAGTATCTCTGTGGAAGGGCATAGGGTCCTTTGGGTGTATTCCCAGAAGTAATAGAGCAAGGTAACATGACAATTCTATTCTTAATTTTTTTGAGGAACCTCCACACCAATTTCTGTAGTAGTTCCAGTAGCTTACACTTCCACTACCAAGGGATAGGTTTTCCTCATTCCCCACAGTCTAGCCAGAATTTCTTTTGTTTTCTTGATCATAGTCATTCTCACTGGGGTAAGTTGAAATCTAAAAGTTTTTCTAATTTACAATTCCCTGATGGCTAAGCTTATTTTTAATTTGTTGGCCTTTTGTCAGCTCATGTGTTCTACTTGCCTAATATTCAACACAATCTGGTAGGAAATGAAAAAAAAATAGAATGAAAATAAGACTATAATACAGGTCCTTCAGATTTCTTAAATAAAGTTCATATGGTAGAACAAATATTCCTTTAAAAAAGGATAATTCGAGATGCTTCATCTGGAAGAAGGAATTATGAAAGACCTTAATCACTGTGGGAAAAGAGTGAATCTTTTTAACAAATTTCTGTCATGAGTGGTCTGTCTTCTTCTGACACCCAGAAGCAGGCAGTTGACTTTTATCCAGACTGAGGATAAACACAGTTTAAGGTGCACAGCCATTTCCTGGTGCATCATGCATTTTCTGCAAGCCGTGAATCTCCTATCTAGCCTCATCAAATGTAATTGTAGTGCCTACTATAGATGGAAGCATCGATATATCTACCATATACCTCATAGGTACCCATATACCTCATAGACATGGAGAACCAACTTTTTATACAGATTCATTTCCTGCTTTCTAAAAGTCCAAACTAAGATCACATACTGGTATAAAATGTATCCCAACTTTATGTTCATGAATGAAATCTCTATTTCAGGTCTTACACTAGGGATTATTGGTGGAAATGAAACAAGCACATGCTGGCCTATGCCTGGAACACTGTGGTCCCTCACGAAAAACGTGCCTGTAAGACAACACAGTGACCAATCCTACTGTCTTGAAATGGTTGTATTTAAGAGTACTCACTTAAAAATTGGGCCACTTAAGATAAGCTCTGTGGTTAAGAACACATTCTGCTCTTGAAGAGGATCTCCTTTTAGTTTCTCCTCACTGACATGGTAGCTCACAGAGCAGGTAACCCCAGTTCCAGGGTATGCACTGCCCTCTTCTGGCTTCCTTAGGCACCAGGCAGGCATGTGGTACATATACATACATGCAGGCAAAACACTCATACATAGAAAATAAATAGATTTTTAAAAATACTTTAAGACAAAAACTTTACTGTGACATGTAAAAAAGTACTAACTCACTTTACTTAAATCAAAACCACCTGCTTCCAAGTTTATTGTCTATTTTAGGGTGTAGTTTTTCCCCCTTGCAATTGGGGGTTTGGTGTTTCATAATCGAGTCATTGTAGATCTCTTAGTTGGAAACTGACGGTATCAAAAGCTATTCTTGCCTGCAGCAGGTTGAGGAACAGATGTGTCATCAGACACAGAATAGCAGTTAACTGATGCCCTTCATTAAACCTTCATTCTTCCCAGAAAAAGCTGAAGAAACCAGAGTTATGAACAGCTGAACTCTGTCCAAACTTCAGTTGTATTTTTAAATTTCGGGTTAGAATGCATAATGCATTAAGGCCATACAACCTTTATTGTGTTCACTTTAAAATGTATATTAAGTAGATAGCTACATTAAGGTAATGTATTAAATTACCCAAGGCAGAGTAATACGATGATTAACTGACTATAAACATTGGTTTATGGTCAGTTTATAAAGTATCACAATGATTAACATTATGCATTTTCATAACAGTAGAAAATTGCAGGATGAAATATCTGTGGATTGACTCAGCGCCATTAAGAATAATAAAACAGAGGTATAACTCAGTCTCAAGTTACATCTTGAGAGTAAACTTTGTTTTAAATCTCTTCTCTAAGTGATTGGGAAATTCATTAACTTAAAAATGGCCATGGCTTGCCAAACACAAGAGAGTGAACGTGTTCACACAAATAGATTAAACAAAAGCTGCCTTAGTATTTTTCAGGTGTTTTCCTCTAAGTGTATGTTGAAGAACACTGGAAAGGTACTGCTTTTATTTACAATTTTGTCTCATTGATAACAAGTATATAAATGTGTGTGTGTGTTTGTGTGTGTGTGTGTGTGTGTGTGTGTGCGTGTTGTTTCCTGAGACTTCCTACCAAAATACATGACTAGTCTTGAAAAAGTATATGGAAGAGAACAAGAGCTTTTACTGAAACTGAACTTTGAATCAGTCTGAAATTCCAAAAGTTAGCACATCAAATTGGAATTGTTTTTAGTTTCATGCATTTACCCCTCAATTATGAGCAATTGTCACATAGGGTTTTGTGTCTTCTCTAATCCATGTTTACAACAGTCAATTGTTTTTATTAGATTTCATAAAGATTGGTTCTAGGAAAAAATAAATTAATGAAGGACTGGGGAAAAGGAGAAGAAATTGTGGAGAGCTGCGAAGTGCCGTGCCCTGACATGGCGCCGGTTTCCGCCTTCCGCCTTCCCGCTGGCGAGTGCTCTCCAGGTTAAACAAGTCCTCATATGGTGAAGGGCTGTGCAGGGGTAACGGACGATCTTGTGACCAGCGGCCTTGCTCTGACTTTGACCTATGAGGAGTTAGCACCTGGCAAAAGCTGATTGGTACTTGGTTGTTACTTAAGCTCTGTCCTTCCCTTCTTCGGGGCCATTCCTGCTTAGCAAAATCCTGAGTAAAGATCTAGAGAAGAAGTCTGGTTGTCGGTGTCTTATTTCCGCTGGACGGTGCGGCGCCGACAAGAAATATTTTCAAATTAATGAATTTTATTGCTATCTATATTTAGTTAATGCTCTCGTTTTCATTTGAATTCATATATCCACTCACCAGTCCCTGGGAAACCCATTCCTTTGTTTCTATTATTTAAAATATGAGGAGAAAGTATTAACTAATCAGTTCAAAGGGTTTCACATGTTATATTCCTCAGAATGTAGGACGCAGGTGTAAGCTGAGTACATTATACTACCAAATATGGCTTCTATACTACAACATTCTATGCTACAACACTAAGCTCGTTGTTACTGCTGCTTGGAATATACCTGTCTGGAACCCAAGAAGGTTGTATAACAAGCAAAATGCCTTGTCAAAAATGCGCAGTCATCTTATATCCAAAGAGAAATTAATCTTATTCCTCAGTAGTAAAGTAACTAGGCAAACTTTCCTCTTAAAATGAAAACATCCATAGCTCTCTAACAGTAATTAAATTCAAATTGCCGAAAAAAAACTTTGTGGCTGTACTTATACTAAATTTTTGTAAGGATAAATTAGTATTACTGTCATCATATAAGCTAATTTACAATGCATATCTCTCTAACGGTGTGATGTGTGACTTCTGTTAGTTGGTTTGCAATGAGGTATGGACAGAGCTTAGGACTATCCCACACATATTTTTGATATCAGCATATGCAGCTTTGGTGGCCCTCTTCTCTCCCTGCTATATTTGTTCTGATTACATTCATGGAAACATAATCTTATGTTTTTTCACCCTGAAAATGAAATCATGACATTCACAAGAAATGAAATTACACTAACAAAATAAGGCATACTCAGACAAATCCCATGTTTTCTATGACATACAAAATATAGATTTTTCAGATGCTTTTTTGTTTG
Organism: Acomys russatus; assembly: GCF_903995435.1. NCBI lineage: Eukaryota > Metazoa > Chordata > Mammalia > Rodentia > Muridae > Acomys > Acomys russatus. The sequence continues at coordinate 51,996,254 of NC_067137.1, read as the reverse complement.
TATGTGTTACTCACATGCATTATGAAACTAGAGAGGGGTGAATAAAAGAGGGTGATATAAAACATAGGACATAAACACAAAAGAAGAAACTCTATGCTGAATACTGGGACTAGCCAGATGGCAGGGTAGAGCAGTTGGGGAGAAATCTAGAACAAAGTAAAATGTCATCTATGTATTATTATCTAGAGGGTCCAGAATGAAGCCCATCGCTTCCTAAGTCAAGTTTAAATTAGTAAATAAGTCATTCTCTGGCAGAATTTTGAAAATGACTGTCTTCAGGCCCAGGTTATTTGAGAAGCACAGCCATGGAGAATGCTGCCCTTTCCCCTGAATTACTGGCCTTTTTAAAACAAAGGACTATTTTTAACTTGCTGAATAGTTCGCAATATTTTTTTCCAGTTCTCCAAGGTGCTACATTCCATGTGTTCTGGGTGGTCTGGACAGACATTTTTCTTTTCCTCCATTTTTTCCTCTTCTTTCTTTCCTTCTTTCTTCCTGTCTCTGTCTCATCTCTGTCTCTGTCTGTCTCTCTGTCTCTGTGTCTCTGTTTCTGTCTCTCTGTCTCTGTCTCTCTGTCTCTGTCTCTCTGTCTCTCTGTCTCTCTGTCTCTGTGTCTCTGTCTGTGTCTGTGTCTCTGTCTCTCTGTCTCTGTCTCTGTCTGTCTCTCTGTCTCTGTCTCTGTCTCTCTGTCTCTGTCTCTGTCTCTGTCTCTCTCTCTCTCTCTCTCTCTCTCTCTCTCTCTCTCTCTCTCTCTCTCTCTCTCTGTGTGTGTGTGTGTGTGTGTGTGTGTGTGTGTGTGTGTTAGTGGATAGGTAATGGATGGATATTTGCTATGTGGATATGTGCCTGTGTCTGTCACTGAATCTGACCTATGTAAGCAGCCATCATGCTCAAGTAATTCTCCTGTCTCTTTCCCCAAGCCCAGCATTAGTGTTACAGGCACAGGCTCCCATGCCTAGGTTTGTGTGTGTGCTGTGGCTCTTAAATCAGATTCTCGTGTATACAGAGCAGCCACTCCCACCCACTGATGGGTATCTTCTTATTCTTATGCACTTATTTAGTAACAACAATAACAACAAAATTTATCTTTTATTTCATACCTTTCAGTAATTTCTTACATATTTAAAGCCTTTATACCTGCATTGCTAACTTATAGAACAAACACTGGAAGGCCAGCAAGATGACTTGGGTAATGGTGATTGCTACTTGACAGGTTTTCAATCATTGAGGAAGTGGGGTGTGACATGCCCTCCACATCCAAAGTCATGTATTTGAATCATTTGTCCCCAAACGGCAGCACTGTTTTGGGAGATTATAGAACCTTTAGAATGTGAGATGTAGCTTCAGGAGGCAGATTATTGACAAACAAGCTTTCTGACCTAGTTTCTTATTCTCATTCCCTGTTTCCTGGCCTACTGAGATATGAGAAACCATGCCATGAGTTCTCAATGCCTGGATGATGCTACCCTCTGCAATGGGTTTCTGCTATGGTGTACCATATACCCTGAACACTGAACAAAACAGACATCCTCCCCATGAAGCCACTTCTTGTCAGATATTTGTGCATAGTACTGAGTATCCACTAATAATTGTGGATTGATGCAAAAAGAGCAGCACAGGTCATTATGACTGTAATTTGGGTTGTGGCTTCTGTAAGCAACCTCAGTTTTGTATAATGCTAATTCTAGTTTATTTAAACAGTTTCCCAGCACAAAAATCTGTAGTATTTCTCATAAGTATAGTGCCATACATGAATAAGAAATAGCTTAGACATGTTTACTTTTCTTTCAGTGGAACACTAATATTGGTCTTTGTAACATTCATGCCCACTCTGCCCATCTGCCCATACTTTGCATTAAAGGAAAAATAATGACAATGTAAAAGAGTGAGTTATTTGTTGATGTTGTTGCTGCTGCTGTTGTTTTGTGATATGGACATCGCTGACAAAGAAGAGTCAGGTTGTATTTTTATTATTCAACTAGTGGTCAATTTTCTTCTGGAGCAGATTATAGTGTATCTAGATCTATCACTAGTATGTACTATTGACCATAGGTTAGATCCTGATTGGGTTATAGCTTTCAAGATGGGGATTTATCACAGGAGTAAAGTGCTTCCCTCTCATGCATAGTACATAAAAAACAAAAAAATAAATAAATAATCTTCCATTATTTGCTAAAAAAATCTGATAGCACATTGTGCTGCTTTGAATAAGAATGACCCTCATTGGTCCATATATTTGAACACTTGGTCCCCAGTTGGTAGAACTATTTGTGAAGGATTAGGGGGTGTGGCCATGTTAGTGGAAGTGTGTCACTGCTGGTGGGTTTTTAGGTTTCAAAAGCTCACACCATTCCCGGTTAGCTCTCTCTGCCTCATGCTTGTGGATCTAGCTGAGGTCTCTCAGCTACTTGTCCAGTGTTATATCTGCCTGCCTGCCTGCCTGCCTACCTACCTGCCTACCTACCTGCCTACTTCTCTGCCTACCTGCCTACTTACCTGCCTACCTGCCTGCCTGCTTGCCTGCCTACCTGCCATTCTACCTATCTGACTGCTTACCTGCCTACCTGCCTGCCTGCCTGCCTGCTTGCCTGCCTACCTGCCTGCCTGCTGCAATGTTCCCTGGCATGATGGTCATGAACTTTAACCCTCTGAAATTGTAAGCCCCCAATAAACTCTCTTGTATAAGTTGCCTTGGTTGTGGTGTTTTTGCTAATACTGCAGATCCAAGGAGAAAGACCAATCACCCAAATCATGGCTAACTGTATTAAAGCAAACTTTGTTCATGTATGCCAGCTGTCTCTTCTTACCTTACTTACCGCAGGGCTCAAGAGATCAGCATTGAACATGGGAAAGATGAGATTTTTGATAGCTCAGGAGTAGTGGTTTTCAAATGCAGGATTGGCATAAACATAACAGGTAGCTCATAACAACCTTCTTAAATAAAGGCATGGTTGGAAGATGGCCACAGCAATAGAGAAGTAGCTAAGCCAAATATCCTAAAAAATAAAAAAAATAAAAAACTCTGATATTATTAGCCAGGGTTTTATACCTATTAATTCATTCTTTTTGCCCATATAAATAAATCACCTTTAATCTTAATATCAAATGATAAAACAAGATTTAAAGTCAACAAATAAATGCCCTCCGTACTCACTGTAGTGGTTTGAATGAGATATGGCCCCCATTGGCTCATATTTGAACTCTTGGTTTCTGGTTGGTGGTGTTGTCTGGAGATGTTGAGGGACTTCTAGAAGGTTAGAAGCCTGCTGGTGGATGTGCCTCATGGGAGTAGATGTTGAGAGTGTGTAGCTCTATATCTTTCCCAGCTCATTCATTCAGCTTTGCATTTACAGTTGAAGATGTGGTTGTTTAGATCAGTGGTCTGGTTGTCTGCTTCTCTGTCTCCCCTGCCGTCATAAACTCTCCCTCCGAAACTGTCACCCAGAATAAACTTTCCTCCTAAACTTGCTTTTTTTCACGGTATTTTTTGTTTTAGTATCAGAAAAATAACTGATCAAAACTGTCAGAGACATGCTTAATTTACAACCCTACTTCTTTTTGGTATATACATTTTCCTCCATAAGACCCTAATTTTTTTTCCAATAATGTATGAGCAAATCACAAGAAACTTAATCCATGTTATAGTGTGATAAGGCAGACTAACTGTTGGAAATATAGATATGTTCTTCCAAATAATATTCAAATGAAATACATTTTTATTGTTTTGATCAGAGGGTGAGAAGTGATAAAGGAAGAAATATTATCCACTATGCATGCTGAGTATAGAAACATGTATTAAGCAATCTTATCTTCCTAAGTACAGAACATTAAGTCTCTGGAACAACCTTGTACATACACCTGAACTAGCAGAAAACAGACATCTTCAGCCTAGCATAAATATGTTTCTATTTTCAATTTATAAGTGCAATTACTGCTACTATATGAAAGGACATTTCACAGGGATTAGTGACCAACTGGAGGTAATGATTCTTTCCCTCATTTTATACTATCAGCTTCTCCCTAACATGAAACCTAATAGTCCGCCATGCCTGAGCTGATGGCATATTGATACCTGAAGAAGAACCTGTCTCATTTGATGTCAATAAACTCTTAGAGATGGAGAAACACAATTCTCTTCAGCAGGACAATGCTGATTGACTTTGTCCCCATATCTGAAGAGAAACCTAACAGGCTGAAGAAAAACAAACAAACAAACAAAACAAAAACCAAAAAAAACCCACTTGTTCTGTGAATTTAAAAAGCCACAGCTCTCTGGGGTGGGAGTAGGGCAGTTTTTTGAGCATGGGATAGGATCTGTTCCTTTCAGCCTCTCAATCAACACCGTTGGAAGCAAATTAAACAGCAGGCCACTCTCTACATGCTGGTAAGGCACCTCTCAGTCACATGCAATCACTACCTTTAAGGGGATTTTAGTCCACAAAGAAAGAGAATGACAATGGCATGAAATTTTTCAAATGCAGCTCAGAACTCATTGTTTATACCCGGTCTTTGGAGTAGACACGGAAAGTGATTAGATAATTAGGCTAATAAGTCTCTCAGATAGAAGTGATAAAATGTGCTAATACTTATATGCGATTAGGGTAATATTAGCAGATTGAAAGCAGTACAAGTTTTCCAGCTGGCTCAACAATTTAGGACTTGTATGTTGAAAGCTGAGGCTAGAGTCATAAGGGGAGAAGAGAGTATAAAAGTCCCACCAGCAACATGAAAGGTTCTTATTTTCTGGGAGAAATGGAAAATTTGGAGGTTTTGATTGTGGAACTGACCTGACCAGCTTTGAGAAAGTTAATTTGGGCAGAAGTAAAATGATTCAGCCTCCTGGAACACCAGTTCTGTGTCCTGGGAAACGGATAATGGTGGCAAAGGAGGCAGAGACACTCTGATAGCAAAAACCAGCCAGGAAGTAGGCTGTGGGACTGAAGAGAAGATGCCACTCGCAAGGAAGTAGAAGACACACAACATGGACTAGTGAGGAAAAGACTCGTGTAATCTTGACTGCACAGTGGGACACCTAACTAAACTGTTCTCTTAATGTCATAGATACAATGCTTTCTCTGGGGAAATGCGTTTGGGGCGGAAATAAAGGCATGTTGTCGGCGAGGCAGTCGGTGGGATAGGGTGAGACGAGAGAGGAAAGTGAGGAGGTGGATGAGCTGGACACACAGCGAAGTCTAATGGGAAGGACGTGAAGAAATGTGCAAAGCAGTGGGGCTAAGCCCAGGAGACATGAAAATGAATGACTTTTAAGCGGATTTTGGTACCCTTTATTTCTGACATCCATCCCCTCTTCCTGTGGAGATGTCCCTCTAGCTGTGATTTGGGTAAATTCCTCATTTCACATTCACTCATGTAGCTTAGCCTTTACCTTCAAGCTCCAGAAGTCAACGTACGAGGGGCTAGTCAGTCAATTCCCTGGCTGTGATGATAGGCTCAGGAAGGGACAGAGATGACACCAGTAATTGTCGGCAGAATTCAGGATAGAGAATCTTCAGGACTTAGTGTCTCTGAGCAGAGCATGGATCTTTTCTTGATACAGTGTGAACAATTAATCCAAAGTTACCCCTGGGAGCTTGCTGATAGCCCCTGTATAGTAGCCATATTTCTCTCCAACTTCCTGTCAATGGTCACTGTCCCAAATAATCCCATATTTTCTGTCTTATTTACTTTCAACTCTACATTGGAAACTGCTGCCATGTGCCTTGCTGCTTTACATACATTCTATGGACCATATAAGAGAACTATAAACTCATGAGAGGATTACTTAATTGGGATAAATTACAAAAAATAGGATAAAAATTAATTACAGTCTCATTACTTGAGTATAAGAACTGGGGAAAATCCAAAATAAAATAGTATTGTAATTACATATAAGTAAATTAAAGAAATGTAGTTCTACCAAAAATATAAACAGACCATAAGTTAATGTGTCAAGGCATCAATTAGGCAGTTTTATTTGGCAAAAATTGGTGTATTTTCTTCTTCTCGACTGTGAGTATATCTGTCTATCACATTAACACAATGGGATCTCAGCAATTCATTTTTCCTCCTCTGTCTGCACTGATTCAGATGTTATCCGCACAGTTGTAGAGAGTTCCATATATGATAGTGTTTGCACTCATAATTCTCACTCTCTTTTTTAAAAACTATGGATATAGGGCTGAGGTTATATGTGTTTCAATGCTGCTGTAAAAAATCAAATAACATTGTCAGAACACAAAAGATGAATTTTATACTACATACAAGTAGGTGTTTAGGATTTGAGATTTTAACAATTGTGTCTTTCTAGAAGTTTTAAAAAAGGAATTTGTATAAATTTGTTGATGTTTAAGAGATAGTTTACACTCATCAGAGTGTCTAAGATCAAAAACTCAAGTGACACCACATGTTGGCGAGGATGTGGAGAGAGAGGAACACTCCTTCATTGCTGGTGAGAATGCAAACTAGTACAGCCACTTTGGAAATCTATCTGGCACTATCTCAGAAAATTGGGAATAAGGCTTCCTCAAGACCCAGCTACTCCACCCCTTGGAATATACCCAGAAGATGCTCCAGCACACAACAAAAACATTTGTCAACCATGTTCCTAGCAGCCTTATTCATTACAGCCAGAACCTGGAAACAGCCTATGTGTCCCTCAGTAGAAGAATGGATAAAGAAACCGTGGTGCCTTTACACTATGGAATACCACTTAGCTATTAAAACAAGGAATTCCCGAAATTTGTGGACAAATGGATTGAACTAGAAATGATCATAATGAGTGAGTTCACCCAAAAGCAGAAAGAGTCAAATGGTATATACTCACTTATATCTGGACACTAGCCCAAAGGGCATGTCCCATGAAAGTCTTCACTTACCAGGAATGTGGGACAGAGGGAAAAACTTCCTATTGGGACTCTAGATGAGAGAAGCAAGGGAGAATGGGGAAATAGAAGGATCCAGAGGGTCCTAGAAACATACAAGAAGAACATTATGATGGGTGGATCTGGGTCCAGGGGTCCGCTCAAACTATGGCACCAGCCAAGGACAATACATGCAGTAAACTTCAAACCCCTAACCAGATCTAACCAATGGACAGGACATTCTCCACAGTTGAGTGGAGAATGGGGACTGCCTTTCACACAAACTCTGGTGCCCCAATTTTTACCACGTCCTCTGGATGAGGAAGCTTGGTGGCACTCACAGGAAGGATAGCAGGCTACCAAGTAGAGACTTGATAGCCTATGAACAAATACAGAAGGAAGAGGTCGCTCTCAGTCACAGTCATAGGGGAGGGGAGTAAGGGGAAAATGGGAGGGAGGGAGGAATGGAAGGATACAAGGGATGGGGGTAACAATTTAGATGTAATATGAATAAATTAATAAAAAAGAGATAGTTTACACAACTAATTATGAAGGAGATCTTGCAAAAACAGAAAGTGGGTGGAAAAGTTGCAGCCTTGTAGCTATCAACTCATTGCTAACCAGATTAGGCAGTTAAGTTGTGATTGCTCTTAGAAGTAGCACCTTCCTAGTCTCAAAATCAGAAAATTCTACTTTTCTGCAGAGCTCAACATCAGCTCTTACTCTAGTATGCAAGGAGAGACTTCTTAAAAATTACATTCTGTAAACACACAAAACTCAAATAAACGTCATAGCAAAGTGCACTAAGGTGATGCTAAAGCCTCTCTTCTGCATAAGCAGCTGATCCATGAGGCAGTGGTTTCTTAGTATATATAGAACTCTCCATGTCATTGTTTGGAACATAATAGTAAAAATAAATTTGATATCATGTATATGTATATGTGTATAATATGCATATATTATATCAAATGCCTTTTCTTCTGAGACCCCACCAAAATATAAATTCAGTGTGTGCACTCCTGAAAGTCCACGTTCAAGTGAAATTTAAGATGACTTCCAGATATTTAAACTAGGCAATATAAATTAATAGCTTCCGCAGAAATCCTAATGTTAAATTTCTCATTACAGAAGTTCTTCAGTGTCCATAGCCAGAGCTGATATTCAAATCATGTGCCATAGAAACATAATTGTAGCCTGCCAAGCAGTCTAGATTGCTTCCAAGATAGAAGAGGAATTCATTTTATTTAAGGCTAACAACTTTCCTGCATAAAGAAAGCCTCTGTAGAAATGATATGAGACCTACTGTGTAGCCCTAGGATCAGATGTCTCTAGCAGGAAGGGTCGACACTACTTCCTCTTCCGTCTACTCTAGTCTCTGGCCCAAACCTGGGACCAACATTCCCCACAGTATCTCAGCTTGTTCTTTTCTTTATTCATGTTTGAGTGAGACACTTATTTGGTGAAGGCACAGACACAAAACATTGAATTTGAATGAATAACAGATATTAATTACTAGTAAGCACGATGTGGTGATGTTAAGAAAACTGGTGGATGGATGAGGCTGGGAGAAGAAGGGGCCTGGGTTGGCAGGGACTCTTTGGTGCTTTCTAGCTGAGGAAGCTGGAGCAGCAGTACTATGCTTTCTTCCAGAAGTTTCCTGTAATGGCCTGATGCCAATTTATTATTTTTAGGCTTAGCCAGCCTACAACTCCTCTTGCTTTCCCGGAGTCCATGCAGGCACACTGGATCCCAGGATACAATGATACTAAGGACCCCAGAGGCAACATTATTATCCAAAACCCTGGAGACCATGCAGGCAGGGAAAAAAAATCACAGTTACCCTATTATATTTGAAGACTCACATATCACCAGAACCCCAAAGAAATTGAAGAAGATATTAGAAGATTGAAAGATCTCTTATGTTCATGGATCTGTAGGATTAACGTTGAGAAAAAAAGGCCATCTCACTAAAGGGAATCTACAGTTTCGACACAATCCCCATCAAAATTTCCACACAACTCTTTACAGAACTAAAAAGAACAATACTCAACTTCATATCGAAAAATAGAGAACCCAGAATTCTAAAACAATCCTGTACAATAAAAGAACTTCTAGAGGAATCATCATCACCAACTCAAAGTGTTACTACAGAGCAATATTAATAAAAACTGCATTGTATTGTCATAAAAACAGAGAAGTTGATCAATGGTATCAAATTAAAGACCCAGGAGTAAATCCACATATGGACCCTTAATTTTTTTTACAAAAAAGCCCAAATTATACTATAGAAAGAAGACAGCATCTTCAAAAAAAATAGTGTTTATCTAACTGGATGTCTGCTTGTAAAAGAATGCAAATATATCCATAATTATAACCCTGAACAATACTCAAATCCAAGTGGATCAAAGACCTCAATATAACACCGGAAACACTAAATCTATTAGAAGGGAAAGTGGGAAACACATTGACTTAAGAAACAACTTCCTGAACAGAACACCAGTAGCTCAAGCTGTAAGATCAGCAATTAATAAATGGGTCTGCATGAAGCTAAAAAGCTTCTATAAGTCTTAGGACACCATTAAAAGGACAAAATGGCAGCCTACAGAATGAGAAAATATCTTCACAAACCCTACATACAATAGACAGCTGATATCCAAAATATATATTTAAAAACTCAAGAAACTAGACCTGGTGGCACTCAATAAAAGAATAAGTAGGCTACCAAGATGAGACTTGACAGCCTCTGACCATATAGTGGGGAAGGAGGTCTCCCTCGGTCATAGACCTAGGGGAGGGGAATAGGATGAAAGCAGGAGGGAGGGAGGAATGGGAGGATACAAGTGATGGAATAACAATTGAGTTGTAATCTGAATAAATTAATAAAATTAAAATTAAAAAACTCAAGAAATTAGATTCAAACAAAGCATATAGCCCAGTTAAAAATAGTGTACACATTTAAACAGAGAATTCTTGACAAAGTAATCTCTAATGACTGAGAAGCAGTTAAAGAAATGTTCAACAACCGGAGTCATCAGAGACATGCAAATCAAAATAACTCTGAGATTCCATCTTACACACATCAAAATGACTAATATAAAAAAACTTGAGAGACCACTCATACTGGCAAAGATGTGAATCAAGGGTCACACTCTTCTAGTGCTAATGGGAGTGTACCCTTGTGCAGTCAGTTTGGAAATCAATTTGGCATTTTCACAGAAAATTGGGAATAGTTCTACCTCAAGATCCAACTATACCACTATTAAGCATATACTCAAAATATGCTCCACCATACCATAAGGATACTTGCTAAACTATGTTCATAGCTGCCTTATTCATAATAGCCAGAAACCATAAGTAACCTAGATGTCCCTCAATTTAACAATGGATAAAGCAAATGTGGTACATTTGCACAATGGAATACTACTCAGCTATTAAAAAACGGCATCATGAGATTTGGGGGCAATGGATGGAACTAGAAAAGATTATTCTGAGTGAGGTAACTCGGGTCCAGAAAGTCAAATGTGGTATGTACTCAGTTACATGTGGATATTAGCCATAAAATAAAGAATAACCATACTACAATCCACAGACCCAAAGAAGACAGAAGCATAGCATAAATGTCATCAAGAGACTTCACCCAGTAACTAATGGAAACAAATGCAGAAACCAACAGCCAAACATTGAGTAGGTCTTAGGGAATCCTGAGCAATGGCTAGAGAAAGGACTAAAGGAACCAAAGGGGTCAAGGACGCCTCAAGAAAACATACAGAGTCAATTAACTTAGGCCCATTGGAACCCAGAGAGACTGAACTGACAACCAGAGAGCATGCTTGGGACTGCAGTGGGTTTTCTGCACAAATGTAACAGTTGTGCAGCTTGGTCTTTATGTGGGACTCCTAACAGTGGGCTATCTCTGTCTCTGTCGCCTGCCTTTGGGCCCCTCTTCCTCCTCTACTGGGATGCTCCATCTAGCCTGAATAGGGGGAAATGCACCTAGTGCTACCACAAGTTGCTATGCCAAGGCTGGCTGGTATCCTGGGAGGCCTCCTCTTTTCTCAGGAGAAAGGCGGGGAGGGATGGTGGCAAGGAGGAGAGGAGGGAGAGAAAGCTGATATTGTATATAAAGTAAATAAATAACTTAGTTAATAAAAAAGAGACCCCTGTGTGGAGGGCTGACAATAACTTTTATACTGTGGGCTAGCTTACATGAAAGATCTGCCTGTTTTGCCTTACAAATAACTGGTAATTGAGGGGGTGAGTGGGCCTGCCTGTGCAGATGGCGGAGACGGTGGGTTTTCAGGAGCTCCTACCTCCTTAAACTTTCAGGATGCTTTAGGTCACATTAAAAACACAAAACTAGATGAGATGTGGAAAGCTCCTCTTCTTTGTCAGTTATCGTAAACCTCCCTCAAGAGTTTGACTTCTGTTTGAACTTAATGCCTAATTCTCAGTGCTTGCCAAAGGCCTTACACTCTGATCCTTTAGCCAAGGATCTTGCCTGTAAAGTCGCTTCATTTACATAGCTGTTACCATGAAGAAGAGAGCTGCAGTGTGGACCTCTCAGCCACCTTCCACTCGGCTCCAAAACGCCTCTCTGAAACAATGTATGAAAGGTGGGCTGCAAAGACCTTCTGGAACATTCCATTCGCAAATGTTTGCATTCTATACAACACAAAATTTCCAGGTTGTTTAAGAAACACATATTCTTTATTAATGTTTAAGATTTTGGCATAGCCCCTCATGTTCAAGTATATGAGGGTTGTATTAGGGATCAAATTTCTAGCATATTCACCATGATTTTAAGGCATAACTGTGGAGCAGAGTATATACCACTAGGTATCTACCCCATCAAAATTAGGCCAAATTTGTTTACTTCTCATGAAATGGGAGAAAGGAATATAGCAATTGAGTATACAAAAGTAACAGAAAAAGAGACTTTACAGACCTTTTATCTATTGAGTGTGACTTAAATTGTCTATCTTCTTTTAAGCTAAGTTTAAGAAGTTCCCCAACCATGTGCTACAAGGCCCTGTCTTAGGCCTCCTGGTGGATTAGCAGGGAAGCTTTGATCCTGTAACGGAGCCCACCTACTTGTCTGGAGATGACACTGCCCTCTGACTGCCAATGAGGGCTAAATCCTCATAGAAAGACATCTCTGGTTCTTCACCAAGACTGTGGACCTTCAGACTGAGGACCAAATATTTTCTGATCTTCTCTGAAAGCCCCACATGATGTATCATGAAGTCAACAGTGTCTTCATGCTCTCAGCGGGAGGACACGTCTGCAGGGCCTCACCTCACCTCTCCCTATCTTACACATTCACCCTTCCAGTGAAAGAGGCGTTTAAAAAGAATCACATTCTTAAGAATAAAAATAAACAAACTTCATAGAAAACCACAATGAGACAAATTCTTTCCCCAGCTTCTCTGGCTTTCACATGCCTTTGCATAATGAAAGGGCTAATATAACATAACAAATCCTAAACTGTTTTCACAAGGAGTGGAAAAAAGATGTGTAAAAGTATGCTCTGTCTTGCTTCCTTCTGTTCACAATGTATCTAAATAAAACAAATGGTGTTCTTGCTCTTTCTGTCTGTTTCCCAATCTGTTTGGATAGTAGCCACCATTCCAGAGCCAACGATAATATCTGACACTTCCTGACATCATGAAAGCCGCCATCTGTCCATCACTGAAACCCTGTACTTTGTAAAGACTACTTGGCTTGATCCTTAATGAAGCTTCAAGTTGAATGCACAGATTGGCTTAGAAGGAATACGGTGAATAATTGACACAAGGAATCTGTATAAAATCACGTTTTCTTTAGATCCCATCTGAAAACATAAAATGAAATATTAAGGCCCCTTCACAGGCAAAAAAGACTTGGTTTAGTTTCAGTTGTGTTTCATTTCTGATTTGCGTGTGAAGTTTAGGCAGTGTTAAACACGATGAATAAACCTGAACTAAAACCTCAGCTTTGAATTCAATATTTTCAGTCTTGTAAAATTAAACAGTTAGACACAACTTTGCCATGTGTATATTTGAGCTATGGAAAAAGGAGAAAATCCAGCCACTATTTCCTCAAAGCTTGGGAAAATCATGCCATTTAAAACTGAGTCAACTTTTCTTTAACACCTGAGTGATTATCCAGGAAACAAAAGAAGGTTCTGTATGTCTTCACTTGTAAATGTCATAGGTGAATACAAACACACTGGAGCTGGCAGTGTCAGGTTGCTTTTTGTTTTATTAATCCATTGCAGCTCTAGATGTGCAAGAAGAGAATTAGTTAACAGGAAAAGTAAGGAAGAAAATTTTGCTCAGCACTGCTCAGTTTGTTCAGAAAAAGTAACTTCCCAGGGAAGAGAGAATAATAAGCTTTATGTACGAACCATCGTTAACTTCATTATTGCATTTAGACTGATAGTTTCATACTAATAACATTCTTTTCTTAATCTAGTATTATCTTCTGGTTTCTTTACCAATCTCATGATATCAAGGTATTTAAAGTCATATAATTTCTTCAACTAACTAAAATAGAATGTACACATTGTATATATAAAATTATATACATAATGTGTATGCACATATATAAACGGAACAGAAAGAGAACAGAAGAGACAGAAAAGGAAACTGATATAAAAGATATGTGTGTTTACATATAAGGAATTCAATGTTAGAAACTTAGAATGAAAAGTTATTTGAGGAGTTCTATGTGAGTCCTTGTAAGAGTTGAAATTTAATTTCTCAAATGTCTTAGTGAAATAAAATGTACTGAGTATAGATTCAATATCAAGTACAGGGTCAGGCATGTCTCAATTGTTATTACTTTTTGTCCTGCATGTTCTACACTGTCACCTGTTTAATGTTACCAAAAGGAAATGGAAGTTTAGAAGGGGTAACTTACTTGCTCAATATTTCATAACTATTAAGTGCTGGATTCTGGATTCAAATCTAAATAGTATGACTCAATGTCAGTGCACCTTTCCACCATCACCATACCCGACTTCTTGGTTACAGTGCATACCATACTGTTTTTTAATTGTTGGATTATGAAACATGGAACAACAGTGAAGTGGGTAAATTAAACTTAATATCTGAATATTTTCATCAGAGAGGATGTCTGCTTTCAAAAACCTCTGCACAGACACCCAAAGACTTGTTCATGAAATGATGCTATGTTCTAGAAAAGCAAGTGGCTTTCAGCCACACTGTTGGCATTACTAGAAAGGGTCTTCCTGTACTTTTGTTCCATATTGAAAAAACAGAGCAAGTCCTGAGTCAACTACAAAGCAGTCTTGTTGCTGTTCCTTTCCTATTCAACTCTATCAATAGGTTTTCAGATGGCAAATTAAGAGCAAATAATTCACATGAAACAACAGAGAGGGAGGCAATGTGATTCTTTGTAGAAGATAGCACTGGACTTTTATTCCTTTCTAGGCACCCTGATCCTTAAAAGCAAAGGATATTGAAGGAAGCCTTACTCAACATACCATCCAACGTTCTCCGTAACCTGTCATGAAAATAGCTCCAAGTATTTTCTAAGCTAATTCAACATATGACACACATCTCCACAGTACTGTGCCTTCTGCTGCCTGCTGATCTCTTTGCCTATTCAAAAAAGACAAAAACAACTTGTGCAGCACCTGAGCAGAATAAGCAGGCAGTTCTCTTGTTGTGAGTGCCTGAATAATTAGGGACTCTGTACAAGTGGTTAGTTTCAGCCTTTGGTTTAGTAGTACTTCATTGTTTCTCATGTGTATAAACCAGTTTATTCCATGTTGTACTATAATCCAGGCTGGTGTTGATGATAAGGCATTGTGATTTTCTTCAAACATAAACAATACAGAAGTAAAAAATGAAATTAGGTGGTCTAAAAAATGTTCAAGCCAGCTATTTGAATTTGTAAAGAATTCTTTTCAGTTGAGACCTCTAAATTTGTATTGTGCTGCTTGGGATGAATCAAGTATAAATAAATTAGGTCTAGAATGACACTCTCAGCTGCTGGTCCTACCTGAATTGGTATGGATGACTACTAATTCTTTATCTTTCAGAAGCCAGGAGTGGTGGTGCATGCCTTTAATCCCAGCACTTAGGAGTCAGAGGCAGGCAGATCACTGTGAGTTCAAGGCCAGCCTGATCTACAAAGTGAGTCCAGGACAGCCAGGTCTAGACATAAAAACCCTGACTCAAAAAAAAACAAAAAACAAAAACAAAAACAAACAACAGCAAAAACAAAAACACTATGGGAAGCTGGCTTTTACAATAATACATAAATGTTACTAACTATCAATTAAATTATACTTCGTATTTTTAAATGAAGGGGACAGAAGGGGACAGAGAAGGAAAATGAAAGGAGTGGGGAAGAGAAGGGACAGAGAAGAAAGGATAAGGAAAATAGAGATGGGGAAAAGAGGAAGGGAGGACAAGAAAGAGGAAGGCAGGGAAGGAATGAGGCAAAGAAGGAGAGAAATAAGGAAAGGGTAACAAAGGAAATGGAAGAGAGGAGAGGAGATAAAAGGAAAAGTATCCAAATGCATCAGCAGGGAGGGGACACTTTGCAAACTGTAACATCCCAGTTGTAGTGGAAACTAGCTAAAGAAAAAATACTTTGTTTTAATCTCTCAATCAAAGGCTACTTTGTCCCCATCCTATAAATCTAATCTCACTGCCTCTTTCTTCATAGCTTTATTAAGGTTTCTTGTTGAATACAGGCTGAATATTGCTTCAAATAAATAAGTACATAGACCTTGAGTACTTTAAGATACACAACAATAATAAATAATAATAATGCACAATAGTACATAAATGCGATCTCTGCTGCACTCATTTTAAAAGTATTATGAAGTATTTTGAAGTTATAATTTTAAAGTAATTGCTCTCTTTCTTAAGTTTTTTCACAATTCAGTATTCAGGTGTGTTTCCTGGTGTGTGGTGTAATATTGTTGAATTTTCAGACACAATCTTTGTAGTCCTATTGGTGACATGGCATGAACATAGACACTGTAGAATGGGTGTCAATTTTTTGATTTTAGAACATCTTTAACTTTATCAGTAAGTGCAAAGATAAAATGAAATCCTTAGATTTCCACAGGGGCACACTGGAGGAAGCCTTACACCTAATGTTTTTACCTGGAGGGAGCAACTGTGAAAAACATCTGTCATCAGACTGGTTTTTTTCTAATAAGTTTTTATTGAGTAGGCAGGCAATTGGAATATCACCTTCAGGATAAGGCTGTGCCAGAGAAAGGAAGAAAGAAAGAAGTAGTATTAATTATTTATAGCATTCAACACAAACAGCCCAAAAGATATTTAGAGAAATATCAAGAGTATAGGTAGTTGTGTTGTGGGCTGTAGATCTCTCATTAGTTATACAAATTTACTAAGGCAATTTAAATGAAAAAAATAACATACATT
This sequence comes from Acomys russatus, assembly GCF_903995435.1. Lineage (NCBI taxonomy): Eukaryota > Metazoa > Chordata > Mammalia > Rodentia > Muridae > Acomys > Acomys russatus. Next base: position 51,979,984 of record NC_067137.1, on the reverse strand, counting down.
TTAAGTAAGCATTTTATAATACATGAAATTATAAGGTTACTTTAATACAGGGTATTTTCGGCTTCAAAACTTTTTAATTCCACAAAATAAAAAAAAATATGTACTTCATACCACAATACAGAGCTTTTCTATGCACTCAATGTATGATGGCCTTCAAAGACCACAGTCAAAATCAGTGGTGTTAAATGCAAAACCATAAAAACAAAACCACAGGGCAGGGTATTTGGAATATTACTTATAACTGAAGTAAATAATGAAGATTTGACATTCTTAAGATTTAAACTGACACTATAATGTTAGAAAATCTTAACTGACAATAGGAAACACTGAAATGTTAGGTGAGTGTCTTAGTTACTTTTCTATTGCTGTGACAAAACACTGTGACCATGGTAATTTATAGAATATAGAGTTTAGAGGGCTGATAGTTTTAAAGGGCGAGTCTATGCCTACCCTTCATGGTTGGGTACATGGTAGCAGAACAAGAAGGCATGGCACTGTAGCAACAGCTGAGAGTTAACATCTGGTTCTCAAACATTAGGTAGAGAAACAAATAACTGGGGATGGTCATCCCCAGAGATACACCTTCCCTAACAAGGCTACACCTCCTAATCCTTACCAAATAGTTCCACTAATTGTAGACCAAGCATTCAAGAATATGACTCAACCCACTCACAAAAACTTCAACTCAAAATTCACCCTACCTACAAGATATGCAAGGGAAAATATAGAGTAATAGAGCAGAGATTGAAGGAATGTCCAACCAAAGGCTGGCAACCCAAGACCCACTCCATGGGAGAGAACCAAACCAGGACACTATTGAGGATACTCTGCTATGCTTGCAGACAGGAGTCAAGCAGAATTGTTCTCTTAGAGCCTCCAGCAGCTCCTCAAAACAGATGCTAAGACTCACAGCCATTGAGCAATGCATAGGGAGCCTTGTGAAAAAGTTGGGGTAATGTCTTTTCTCCCCGCATTTGAGAGAGTTATCTTTATAATGGTTAATATCAATTGTCAACACAGTGGATAGAATCATCATAGTAACAAATACCTCAGTATGGCTTCTAGGCTAGATTGAGAAAGGCAAGGAGACCCATCTTAATTGTGGAAGGCACCATTCCATGAACTATATTACAGACTAGAAAAATTCGAGTTTAGAAGACCAGCCAGCGTCCTGTTCCTGCAGCAGTGTGTTCTTCTCCATGACGGAATGGCCCCACTAAAGTATAAATCAGAACAATCCACTTCTCCTCAAATTGTGTTTTTCTGTGGTTTGTAATATCACTCAGTGAATAAAGGCTCTTGATGTCTACTCTGACAATATGAGTTCAATCCCTTAAACGTGGTAGAAGGGTAAAAATGTACATACATGCTGTTCTCTGACTTCTGCTCCAACTCACAAATATATGACTAAAACAAATTAAAATACTCACTTCATCAAATTAATTTTTTGTCTATTATTTGGTCATAATAGAGAAAGAAGAAACTAACACAGAATGCTGAGAAGTAGGAACATTGTTGTGATTAATATGATTATGAAGTTTTATAACATTGGAGCTGATTTGTAGGAGACACAGAAAAGACTTTGGAGCTTTCTTTTTTTTTTAATTTTTATTAATTTATTCTTGTTACATCTCAATGGTTACCCCATCCCTTGTATCCTCCCATTCTTCCCTCCCTCCCATTTTCCCCTTATTCCCCTCCCCTATGACTGTTCCTGAGGGGGATTTCCTCCCCCTGTATATGCTCATAGGGTATCAAGTCTCTTCTTGGTAACCTGCTGTCCTTCCTCTGAGTGCCACCAGGTCTTTCATATAGAAAATCCTTTCAATACTTTAAGAGAGCTTAAGAAAATCTAAAGGGAGTTTAGAAGACCAGAAACCAAAGAAAATCAGAGACAGTTGAAGTTCAGCTGAAGAAATTCCAGAGAACAAGGACTTTACCAATATCTTCGCTGGAGGCCATTACTGCTGATTTCAGGGAGAAAATGGCTACATTCTGCACATGTCCTGAGAACTTTTATGAAGCTGAGCTAAAAAGAAATGGGATAATTTATTTGGCAGGGGACATTTCAAGACAGTATAGCTTTGAGACTGATATACAGTTCTGCTTCATATCTACTGTGAGAGCTGAGAGGTGAGAACTGCAAAGCTTATGGAGGAAAGTTGTGCTAATAAGTTTAAACTTTCAGAAAAGTAGGGCTGGAGAGATGACTCAGTAGCTCAGAATGCTTACTGCTGTTTCAGGAGGCTGGAGCTTGGTTAACAGCCCTCATGCTAGGTAGCTTAAGTTGTCTGTAATTCCAGGACCAGTCTCTTCTGGAGTCCCAGGGCCCCTGTACACATGTGGAAGACTCATGCATATACATGCATACACATAAATGAAAATGAAATAATATTTTATTTTTGAGATTATGATTTAGTTACAACATTTATCTCTTACCTCGTTCTCCCTCCAAAACTTTCTATGTACCCTTCCCCAACTGTCCTTCAAATTCTTGGCCTCTTTTTATACTATTTGTTCTTGTAAGAATATATGTATATATATTCCTAAATATAATCTCTTCGGTCTGCACAATGTTACCTGTATTTATATTTTCAGGACTGACCATTTGGCACTAGACGGCCAATCAGTGTGTTCTTCCATGGGGAAATCAGCTCTCCTGTTTCCAGCTTTCCTTGCTTACCTATAGTTGTTTGTTTGTTTGTTTGTTTTGTTTTTTTGGTTTTGTTTTGTGTGTGTGTGTGTGTGTGTGTGTGTGTGTGTGTGTGTGTGTATGGTCAAGGCCGTGAGAGCTTTTCCTCATCCAGTTGGCGTGTTTCTTGGTATCATACTTGTTCAGCTCAGATTTTGGTGGTCATAAAAGTAGCTTCCTTAGTGAAGTATGAAGATGACATTTTCCCATGTGTATATGGAAAATGTTTACAGATTATTAGGAATTATGCTGTCTTACTAAATGAGTGATTGCAGATTCTCTTCCAATAACCTTGACTTCAACATCACTGACCAGTTACCTATGTTTTCAGGACTAGGTGTGGGCTCCTTCTTCTTAAGCAGGTCTTAAATCCAATTATAGAGGTGTTGGTCACCACCAGCATATGCATGCCACTAGTGCACCCTTAGGGTTATCATGGTATGCTGATTATTGACATGGTTCATAGGTGTCATAGCTGGTTAGGACTGTTGGTTGCCTTTCTTCTCTGGAAACTTGTATTTTGTACTTTCTTGGTACCATAAAAGCTATCTTTTTAATTTTGTTTTAAAAATCAAATCCCTTTCCTCAGGACACAGGGAACTATAGAATAGCATACAGAAAGAGCGTAACAACCGGAGGAGATGAATGGCACCAAGGAAACAAACAACGCTTTCTAAACAAAGCACAACAGATGCTTATCTGAGCTCACGAAGATCATGAAAACAAGTGCAGGGCCTGCATGAATCTATACCAGATAAATTCCTAGAGCTGAGAGAATACAAAGTAGTTTGTATCTCCATCTCTAACCCAGAAGCTAGATCCAATTAATAATCTTTCAAATGAAAAATTAGTTTTCTCCAAGAGTATCTTGACATGGGAAAACAAACCATACGTAAGGGTAGGTTTAGCCCTAGATCTGCTACACCTGTAGTAGATGGGCAGCTCCGGCTTCATGTGGGTCCCTTGGTAAGGGGACCAGGGACTGTCTCTGACATGGACTCAGTTGCCTGCTTTTGATCACTCCCTTCTGGAGGGGCTACCTTGCCAGGCCACTGAGAAAGAGGCATGTTCAGGCCTGATGAGACTTCAATGAGTTGGGTGGGGGTGGGTACTCTCCTTTTCTGAGGAATAAGGGAGGGGGAATGGAGGAAGAGAGAGGGAGTGTGCTACCAGGAGGAGAGGAGGTGGGGACTATAAACAAATTTTAAAATTTTTAAAAATGCATAATATACATTTGTTCAAAGGGGAAAAATGGTAGATCTAGCAATAGACTGTCAATACAAAAGAAACTCAAAGGCATTTTTGGAGGTTTTTTTATCTCAAAGTTCTGTCCAGGCATTTTAGTTTGTTTGTTTATTAACCTTACACGTTGTTTCCATATACATTATGGCTTCTAGTTTTGTGCATTTTTTAAATGGAATTCCTGTGTGTTTGAACAGTATGTCTCTTTGTCTATGTGTGTTTATTGTACTTTTCTTTGCCTCTTTCATTTTTTTGTATTGTTTTGTTTTTAGTTTTTTTTTATCAATTTGTTTGTTCTTGTTTTATCTTATTTTACTATCATTTCTTAGATAGAAGTGTGGATCAAATGCGGGAGGAAGTGCAAGATGGGAGGAGTTGGGAGAGGGGAACTGTATTCAGAATATATTGAATGAAAACAATCTATTTTCAATAAAAGATAAAATTTCAAGCAAGGAGCATACAATCAAAACATCTGTAATTTCAGTAGAGAAATGTCATGCTCTTCATTGGAACAAGATGAAAGGTTCTCTAATGGCAAGCTGCAGAACGCAGCCAGTCCAAAAGAGAGTCAATGTGTGTTACAGGCTTCTGGGATTGGCATGCTACTCAAGGTCTTTAGAGCTCAAAAGATTCTACCACAGACTCCAGATACCAGACACGGAGCTGCACTCTCATTGTACTGGTGGCTTTCCGTCTTACTTTGGCCCAATATTTCCTTACTGTGCCTCATGACTCCTTTTTAGAGTGAACGTGTTTCTTCTGAGTCATGACAAATTGGAACTATATAAGTTGATTTTTATTTTATAGTTCCTCACAGTTATGGGATTGCCTACATCTCACAAGAGATTTAGACTTTGGATTTTTAGACATTGTGACAACTAATGAGCTTTTGGAGATGTTTGGACATGGACTAAATGACCCATGCATTATAAGGCAAAAACAAAGGTTAATGTTACAGCAGTAGAATTATATGATTTTAAGTATTTAAGTAATATATCTGGTGTTAAATTGACAGAGGTGAGGTTATGACGACTAACCTCAACTGTCGACTTGATGGTATCTATACCCACTATTGAAACAAACCTTTGGACATATCTGTGAACAATTTTCTAAATAAGGTTCATTAAGGGGGAGGGCGACCCTGTGAACTGTAAGCAGCTCCATTTCATGTTTGAGATCCTGGACTTAGTCAAAATGAGGAAGAGACTTGAGCAAGCACTAACATCTATCCTTGTTTCTTGACTGTGATTGCAATATGACTGTCTCAAGTCCCCATTCTCATATATTTATTGTCATGGTGGACCATGCACTCAAATGGTGAGTGATAGTGTCCCCACCCTTCTATGAGTTGATTCTATAATGGATTTTGTCAGAACAAAATGTAAAGAAAACAATACATCTCTTAGTTGAAAAGTCAATTCTAAGTTAAGAAATTTCCATTTTTAGTCACTAGTATATGTTGTGATGCTAGTAATTTTAAAGTAATTTTTAAAATAATTTTCTCATTAAAAAGGTGACATGAATATTGTTGAGTGCTTAAAATATGTTGACAACCAAAATTTTACATAAATGCTCATAAGAACAAGGAGAAATAAGTTTCACTCTACATTCTTCTGGTCATAGTTTGTTCTTTTCTGCAAAATCTCTTTTAAATTGTATAATCTGAATACAGTTTAAGTTACAATTATATCCATCCTTTTATATACCTATTTGACTCCCTAAATTTACCCAAAGAATGCTATTAAACTAGTTCCTTGGTTTTGTTTAACTTATAATGATTATAATTAATAATTGTCTCCCATAGTGTATGTGTGGTCTTCCTTGATGTATGCTTTAATCATTAAAATAAAAAACTTATCATACCGCATTGACTGTCATTCTTTTGTTATTTTAACTAGTTTTATTTCCTCAGAAGAGCAGATGAAATGAGAACTATATTCAAGTTTTACAAATATATGGATTGGGAGAAGCCCAGAGCATTTCTATCTAACTACCTCTATCTAGGCCTACGCCTAGAAGCTTCTAGCTTCAAGACAATCTAATCTTTTACAAGCCTGGACTTTGAAGGCTTCAGCCTCCAGCCTATACCTGCTAACCTAGGCCTAGAATGTTTTCAGCCTCTGAGGCTTACTGCTGAATAATCTTACCCTTTCTGGTTCTTTCTGAGCTCTAGCTATCTGGTTCAATTCAGTTGTTTTGGTTCAAACTCCTCTCCAGCATGACTGACTCAATTCAGATTCTTCCTGAATTGCTCTGCTTGGAATACCAGTTTGGGATCTGAACCATCCCTTAAAGGAGATTGTACATTTTTAAAGGATGAGAATACAAAGAGAGAGAGAGAAAGTGGGGGTGGGCTGTTGCATTGACCTATCATATTTTTTACACAAGGGTTGAGGAAGAAAATGAATATGTGTGACTGGGCCTTTCCAGGTCACCTGGTTGCTCTGTCTCTGAACTCCATGGGCTAAACTGCATGATCTGAACTGTACTGAACTGAACTGCACCAAACTTTACCAAAATGCACTATATTCCTGAACTCTACTGTACTGTCTCCAGGAACACCCCTTGTCTCTCTATGGGCTGCTCTTAAGTAGCTTCTCTTTCCTGTCTGTTCTCATGAGAATTGGATGTATCTTATCTCTGACTCATTTTGTCAAATCTTTCTCTGATTTATCACTTTGTTTGCCCTTAATTGTTTGGGATTAAAGGAGTGTACTAAATTCTAGTCAGAGTCATTGAAGGTGTGTCCTGTCTATATTACATCCAGAGGGATTAATGATGTATATTTGAGCCAGAATAATTAAAGGTGTATACTAAGGACATGTCTGTATTCCAGTCATATTGCACAGACCTATGTCTTTGGATGTGATGCCAGAGTAGCCATGTTACTGGAGTAAAATTCCACTACAACTAATACTCTATAGATTTATAGAAAAGTAACTACACCTTTAACTTTTAGTTAAAATCTATATAAAATACCTTAGTGTTAAGAGTTGTTGTGTTCAAGGTGGAAGCCAAGAAAACTCACTTCAGAGAAGGAAGCTAAAAAATGAAAACTTTCTCTTCTGCACTCATAGGAAGGCAATCAGTTTGGGATCTGAACCATCACCTAAGGGAGACTGTACATTTTTAAAGGATGGGAACACAAAGAACGAGAGAGAGTTGGGTAGCCAGTTGCATTGACCTATCATATTTTGACACAAGAGGTTGAGCAAGGAAATAAACATGTGTGACTGGGCCTTTCTAGGTCAGCTGGTTTCAGGACCTTGGACTCAGCTTTTTTTGTAGTTATCTCTTGTCTTGGACTTTGATCCAGAATTTTAGAATGATAATGGAACAAAGCAGTGGGGAAGCTTTAATCCAAGACAGGCAACAAATTTACAACTTAGTTTAGATAATGGATGATGGCAACTTACCTCTTTACATCCTTTACTGGTTAAGAGACAAATATGAAACACCTGAGGAAGCAGGATAGGAGCTGGTTCTGGAGCCTATAAATATAAATTGAGTTTTAACCCTGCCAGCAAGATTGAACTTATTCCTGAACTGGTTAGACTCAGGAAACTATCTCCTAATGAGAAACTGTAAAATTGCAAAATACAAGATGCTTGTTCGCTTGTCCAGCCTTGCTAGCCTCTCCCAGTTCTCGTTAATGCTAACTTCAAAAGTTCCACCCTAGTTCCCAGAATAGTTACATGTAAGTTTCCATATATCAGATGTCCCCAATGGCTTTCAGTAACTGCTCTAGAGACCCACACCCAAGCCTCCACAAGGAGCTTCCCAATGCCAGATGTCCTAATGTCCATATGGTCTAACTTGATAAGCAACCCCACCTGCTTTGCGGTTTTAGCCTTTAAAACTAGCCTGTAACAACTACTCTGGGTCCTTCACCTCCCAAGTGCTGAGGGACCCTGACACATCAACAATTGACACTTCTGGTGTTTCAGCAATAAATTTTACCTATACCTCTCAGTTGGTGTGACTTGAGTGGTCTCTCGCGGCAACCCCCACTTCCCGAATTGGACTTTAGGGTCCAACACTAACAGAATATATATCAGTCAAAAGAATAGAATCTCTGGCTTACATGGAGACCTAGCATTGCTGTTACATAGTCAATCGCTTGGTTGAATGCTACCCCTTCATAGAACAGGCCAACAATGAGCCATGCTAAAGAAGTATGCAGAATAATTTAGTCATTTAATGAAATACTGTATTTTTCTGACTTCCATGCCAGCTTGAATGTCAAAGCTTTCCCCCTTCTTTCTTCTGTTTTTTTCTGCGCAGCTGCTGAAGTTTACAGCTCACATGCCCTCGGGTTTTCTTTTAAACTCTAATAAAATTGTCCTTGAGCTTCTGTTTGAATCCATTACTAAATTCTTTTAATAATGAGACTAAGAACACCCAAGAGAGGACTGTGATTTCCACTATGTTATTTCTGACTTTCTTAGACAAACAATAGTTTCTTCCACTGTTGATTTAATATTCTTTATCAAGTGTCAGACACACTTAACATTAGTTGAAAAGTTCCAAACATATCGAGATTACAGTCCTTTCTCCAAATATGAAAAGAATTAGAAACTACAGGAACTATGTAATCCCTTTGACCTTTAACTGTATACTTGCACATCTATGATCCCTTTTTTAGGTGTTGGGAATTGAGTCTCACATGTACTGGACAAACACTCTACAGCTGAAGTATATCCACAGACCCCAAGGGTAACAATTTTTTTAGTTGACCTCATTGCTTTGTACCAAAGATTTTCTAAAAATAACCAAGTATCTTTCTTATAGAACTATGTTATAAAAAAAAAAAACCCTTGATGTTTTTAATTAAAAATAATTAAACAATCTTTCAATATTACAAATATGCCAATTTCTTGATATAATTATGATAATAACTTTACAGGATATCATAGATTAATTATATAACAGTACTGGACTTTATACCTTCTACTTTATTTCTGTGAGTGAGCATGGTGAAACCACCAACTAGACCACTTCATGAACTTTAAAAAACAAAACAAAACAAAACAAAACAAAACCATTTATTGGGAACCAAATTTCTGGGCTGTCTCTCAGGCACAGAGAGCAGCAGCTTGGCAGGAAAGCAAAGCAAGCAGAATGTATATGGTAGTTAGCAGGGTGGAGTTCTTAAACTGAGGCAGACTTTTCTAGATGCATTTTGTCCCTCTCAACTGGCTCTTAAGAAAGGAGAAGAGAAGTGGTAGTTTAGTGGACAAACAGAAACTGGTTGTCTGAGGAATGTTGAGTGTAGGTTTCTGTTGTTTATCGAGGAAGAGCCCCTCCTAGCTTGGGCCTAGGCCACCATCCTAAGACATTGTTAGCAGCACTGGCATTTGGGGACTTGTTTTGTGGCCTAACAGTGTGCAAGGAGTTTGAAAAAGGTACAAGAATAAAAAATAAAAATTAGTAATGTAACACAATGTGATCAAAGATCAAATATACAAGCGATATACATATAAGCGATATAAATTTCAATACATGTATGTGCAACAAGTGTTTGCTTGTGTTTTCATTACAAAATATTATTCCTAATGACATTTGGATTCTGCTTCTATGTTGATCAAACCGTTTTGCCTTACAAAATACACATTAAAGGTATAAACTTGTAGAGTGTTTCATGTTTGATGGGATCTAATTCAGCACCAAAGCCCAACAGGAAAGTCCTCTGATTTTTACATCTCTCAGTATTTTAGTTCCTCCTAATGTTGTTTGCTTTTGCAAATCAAAACAGTTGCAATATGGGTGGCTGAATGCAGACATTCTCATTTGCAAGAAACTACACTGACAAAAACAAAACACCAGGAAACATGAGATGGAAAAGAGCTGCCACCCAGAGTCCTGTAGCTAAGCAACAGGCTGTTTTCTCTTCAGTAACCAAATTATCCCACCAGCCTGCAGGAGCTCCTGAGCCCTGCAGTGTTCCCATTGTGTGGTTTCAACTTAAGCTACTGTTGTGCCTTTTCACCTCAGACAATCTGCACTGTCACGTCAAGTTTATAGGACAGAGAGGGCTTTCCATCTCAAAACTGAGGGTTCTGTTTTCAGATCACCTCATGAGAGACCTGGTTTAACTGATGGCAATATATGTTATATCTTAGACAAGTATGTATGTATTTATGTATGCATCAATGAAAGGGGCACTCTGTTGAAAGTGCTTACAGTGAGCTTGTGTTCACTTTAAATCCCAATGGATGGTTTTCATGTGCAAGTGACTCCAGATTCAAGCATGAGAACGTGCACTTTGTTATAACATGTCAGTGACAGAGATTCTTGTAATAGAGACCAGTGAACTATGATCTAGGAAGAAGGATCCTAAGCTAAATTCATTTTTTCCCATCTGGAAACTACTTCCAGAAGCAAATACGTATGCTACATACCTAGGACTTTTGGAACTTGGCAACCCACCATACTGTTTTTCTTCCTTTAGGAACAATGCCATCTTAACAGATGGGTGTGAGTGTAGGCATGCCAGGGAATCAAAATGTACACCACATTCCACTACAAGGGGGCAGAACCTCATCCAGAAATGTCCTCCTGTGTCACTGAGTAAAGGAATATTCCACTTCAGTCCACCCCAGATACAGTCCTGTTAGACAATAGTTTACAGCTATAAAGCAAGGCTTATGCTTCTCCATTTATGTCTTGGTAAGCTTTCCACTCCATCAAAAGTGGTAGGATAAGAGTCATTGTAATAAGTCTTTAAGAAGCCAAAATACTCAGGGTGGCAAAGGCAGGTGGATGGCTGGGAGTTCGAAGCCATCCTGGTTTACAGAGCAATCCTGGACAGTCAATGCTACACAGAGCAACCCTGTTAAAAAGGATATATATAAAGGAAGGAAGGAAGGAAGGAAGAAAGAAAGAAAGAAAAATACAAAAAATATATTTATAGCCTATTTTCATTTTTTTTAACCTAAACAGAAAAGTACTTTATGGGTGGATATGTGGCTCAATTGGTACAATTTTTGCCTCCTATTCATGAAGCCCAGGATTTGATCTCAATTCAGCATAAAACCCTGTATGGTACCACTTGGGAGACGGAGACATGAGGATCATAAGTTTTAGGTCATGTCAGGCCATATAATGAGTTCTAGGCCAGCCTGAGATAAATCAGACCTCATATCTAAGCAAACAAACAAAACCAAATTGGGGGAGGACACTCTATGAAATCCAGGATGTATTTTCTTTGAAATAGAACTCTGGAGGCTCTTTCAGATGTAAGAATAATTTTGAAGTATTTTTGTATTTTCTCCCTCTGGTTTCTTTAGCACCATTTTAAGTTGGAAAGAGTTTCATGGGACCTGCGATATCAAGAGATGTACTGAAGCCTATACTGTGTATGCTTCACACAGCCGTCATCAGTGCAAAGATGCACAGCTTTAGTTGTAAAGGAACCCTCTGACGATTATCTGGCTTTGGCTGGATTAGAAGAGAAACTATAAAATAAAGTAGTTTTTGAACTTTTGAGTGGTAGGCCTCCCTTGCATAAATGATGTCCTAAGACTGGACAAAGTCATCTTGAATTAACGTAGGTGTGGTTCATTTGTGGTGGGTTTGAAACTGCTGGAACTAACTGGTTCCGGTGCTAAGAGAAGCTGAGGAGCTGATACCAAGTACAATTAATTCTACCCATGCCTGAAAACGATCTTATTTTATAGCTTATGAGGTGGTATCTGTGCCTATTTTCTGTATCGGCTAAGCCAATCCTGTTTCATATTTACATTTCAGTGAGTGTTAAGTAGTTTCATTGTTATTTTAAGATGTCATCTTTTAGTTCCAACTCCTAATAGCTGTTTAAAAGGCTTGTATTGCCATTTTAAACACCTATTTTTAAACAGTAGTTTCATCTACAGTTACAGAATATCATCAAGAAGCATCACAATTTTACATGTCACCAAAAGTCACCTGGTTTCCAAAGAGACTTTCTTTTATTTGTGTTCATTTTATTTCATTGTATAGATGCTTTGTTCCTCGTGACAAATTAATGTCTCTTCTCATGAGTGTGATTACCAAGTATAGATTAAAATGAAATCATCAAGTTGCAAAAACAATGTAGAAATCTATTGAAATATTGAACTTAACCAGGGTTCATGTTGTAATAGTATATTTACCATTTCAAGGAAAAAGAAATATGGAATTAAGATAGATGGAGACTATAGTTTATAACCTAAAAATAAGTGAATAAATGTTAGTAAAATTCCTCAAATTAATACTTATTCAACTTACTTAGTAATTTTAAAAACTTCAAACATTGGAAGGTGGCAAATTAGAAAAAATGAACTATATAAGAATAGAATTGTATTTTTAACATACATTATCAAACTAAATTTCCTTCTCAACATGGTTGTAAAAATCACCTGATGATTAACAGCTGTAAAAACAGACATGAGCTCTTCATCATTTACAGGATATATTATTCTTTTTGGGAAACTACCAAGGGGTGGGGCGAGGTACAGCTGTCACATGCACAAAGTTATTTCCTATTGGCTCTGAGAATTATCTAAATGTTAGTTGCATTCATTTGCTCTTCTCATTTGCAAATGTGCCAAGTTGACTAGCCTTTCTATTAAAATAAAGACTACCTTAGCCAAACAAGAAATTGGACCGATTCACAGCTTTGTCTGCAAACATGAAGAGGAAAAATACACTAATGGAAGCAGCGTGATCCTTCATTATGGACCCCTCTAGGTCTTGAAAACCATCCAAAGAGCTATCTCATCAAATGTTGAAAATCTTCCAAGGATCCCTGCACACACACACACACACACACACACACACACACACACACACACACACACTTTATAAGTGGTGAACTCAGATCAAAGATTTTCTTTATTGAAAGTGGAGAGGGGCTTCTGGAATGATTTCCATTTTCTGAATCTTACCCAAGGTCTATCTACGTAATTAAAAAGATTCAATATACTTTTCCATTTTTTAACAGTAGAATACCTTCAAGGAAAAAATGACCTGTTACCCTGATCTCTAAGGACAAATAATGAATATCATTTGATTTGTGAAAGTTGTCCAATGCATTGTGCTTCTGTTCCTAAACATTCATCTGTCATCCATCCTTCATGATGGAAAGGCTTCATGTGTCAAGAAAATCTTTGTATTCACATGAACATCAAGGTGTGGCCCCCTCATCACCTACCAAAACACCTCCAACTGGGAGCGTTCAAGTTATAAAAGTTATGAAGAAGCTTTGTCAATAATGAGTGTCACACTCCTATATTTGAGTTTTTAATTAGAATTTATTTCTTTTATTTTTAATTTGTTTATTGCTCTTTGTGATGCTGGGATTGGAACTTTTGACTTTGAGCCTCAGTTCTTTTTGTTATTTAATATTGTTTTGTTTTGAGACAGTCTCACGAAGCTGTGGAGGTTGGCCTCACACTCTCTGTAGAACAGGTAGGCCTTGCACATGTGCTCCACCCACAAAAAGATTCTCCAGTAGTTAGGAATGTCAGTCTGTGCCACTTGGCTCTGCTTAATTAACACTCATGTTTCACATACTCTAATGAGTCATTGAATGTGGTCATGAAAGCACGTGATACTTAGCCACATACAGTAGAACATTATGGCCTGTCCATTATAGAACACATTTTAAGTGAATTCTACTTATTTCCCCCAGTCCCCAAATGCAAATAATTAAATAATGAAAACAGGAATCAAGTTATATGCAAAAGTGGGAAGATGAACTTGAAATAGTGAGCTATGGTTGTCATCAAACCAAGACACAGAAGTCAAATCCCAGATGGACTCAATATGACTATTGTCAAAAGTAAAAAAATCACCTGTGTTAGTTAAGAAGAGAGAGGACTTACTGTGATACTTCCAAACCTGTCCAGAGTCCACAGTTGCCACTCAGTTCCAAATCTTTTACTTTGGGCAGCAATTGCCTCCTTGGGTTCTCAATCCGAAGCATTATTTTGAATCTTTACAGGATGCTTTTTTTTTTTTTTTTTTTTTACTGAATGTGTTTCTATATACTTGTGCCCAGAAAAACAGATGTTGAGGCAGGATTTTCAGAGTGTCTAGCTTAATGCAGTTGAAATTAGTCATTTTTGCATTTGGAAGACTGGCATATTTATGACTGGCATGAAGAATGGAGGAAATCCAGCATCTTATACAAGGGATACGGGATACCTTCCTGATTGATAAGATTAGTCTGTGGCTGCTTTTGATTAAATACATTTTCATTAAAATCTGTGGAGTTGTGTTCAAATATCTTGTTTCAATATGATTAATCTACATGCCAATTGGGTAAGCTCAGCCATTCACAGGCTTGCTTCCAACTTTTGAGGATTTTCTAGGGTGAAAGCTAGAGAAATTATGAAAACTGTGGGCGGGGAGGGGGTCTGGGATGTGGTTATCAGCTTGGGCTTGCCATGAAAGTGTGAAGGCCTGAGTTTGAAACCCATCATCTGAAGCAGCTGAGGGCTGTCATACGCCTGCAGTCCTTAGATTTCAGAGCTACAAGTTCCAGATTCAGTGACAAGCTCTGACTCTTAGAATAATATGGGGAAGAGAAAATTGTTTTAAATAGGCCTGTGGCCTTTACACACAGGCACATCATATACACAAATACCTACACACACACACACACACACACACACACACGGACACACACACGGACACACACAAAACTGACTGGATGAAAAAATCCTGAATTCCATTGTCCCAATATATGATGTTCTTGCTTTAATTATGATATTTTATATGATTTTAATTATACTTCAATTATACACTGTTGTATAATTGAATCATTATACTAACTAAGATGTTATAAAAAGCATTTAAATTTTTCTTATTTAAAAAACATACATCTTAATGATTGTGTCCTATTCTATTGAGTGAATACGCTACTGAAAATTTAATGATCATTTTTTTCTTTTTTTAAGATTTATTTTTTATATTCTGCCCACATGTGTGCCTGCATGCCAGAAGAGGGCACCAGATCTCATTATAAATGGCTTGTGAGCCACCATGTGATTTCTGGGAATTGAACTCAGGACCTTTGGAAGAACATGTGGTTGCTGAGAATTGAACTCAAGACCTTTGGAAGAACAGACAGTTTCTGGGAATTGAACTCAGAACCTTTGGAAGAATAGATAGTGCTTCTAACCTCTGAGCCATCTGTCCAGCCCCCAATCATTTTTTTCATATTTTAAAATATTTAATTGATTTCTAATTGTTCTTACTTATAAATAACACATTTGTAAATATTGGTTTTTCTTGCCATTTGAAATAAATTTCCTATATGAAAATATTTTTGTATTTATAGACAAACTGCAAACATCTTAGAGTTCCCAAAACCACCACAGCCCAGCTTTGATTTTTTACCATGTTATCACTAAACACTTGCATGGCTCGTTTATCATAATTAAGTTACCAAAATTGGAATACTGCTGTTAACTAAATTCAGGAGATTAAGATTTTGTGAACTCAGGAGACAACTTCCTGAACGAAATATCACCAGCCCAGGCCTTAAGGTCAACAATTAATAAATGGGACCTCATGAGGCTGAAAAGCTTCTGTAAGGCAGGAGGCACTGTCAAAAGAACAAAGCAACAGCCTACAGACTGGGAAAAGATCTTCACCAACCCTACATTTGACAAAGGTCTAATATCCAAAATATATAAAGAACTCAAGAAATTGAACACCACCAAACCTAATAACCCAATTGAGAAGCGGGGCTCAGAACTAACCAGAAAATTCTCACCAGAGGAATATCGAATGGCTGAGAAACACTTAAAGAAATGTTCAAGGACTTTAGTAATCAGAGAAATACAAATCAAAATGACTCTGAGATTCCATCTTACACCCACCAGAATGGCTAAGATAAAAAATTCAAGCGACACTACATGCTGGCGAGGATGTGAAGAGAGAGAAACACTCCTTCATTGCTGGTGGGAATGAAAACTAGTACAACCACTTTGGAAATCTATCTGGCATTATCTCAGAAAACTGGAAATAAGGCTTCCTCAAGACGCAGCTATTCCACTCCTTGGAATATACCCAGAAGATGCACCAGCACACAACAAGGACATATGCTCAGCCATGTTCATAGCAGCCTTATTCATAATAGCCAGAACCTGGAAACAGCCTAAGTATCTCTCAGCAGAAGAATGGATAAAGAAAACTGTGGTACATTTATACTTTGGAATACTACTCAGCTATTAAAAACAAGGAATTCCCGAAATTTGTGGACAAATGGATTGAACTAGAAATGATCATAATGAGTGAGTTAACCCAGAAGCAGAAAGACTCAAATGGTGTATAGTCACTTATAACTAGATGCTAGCCCAAGGGACATGCCTCATGAAAGTCTTCCCCTACCAGGAAAGTGGGATAGATGTGACGACATCCTTTTGGGACTCTAGGTGAGAGAAGTATGGTAGAATGGGGAAATAGAAGGATGCAGAGGGTCCTAGATACCTACAAGTAAAACATGGGGTTCTGCACAAATATGGCACCAACTAAGGACAATACATGCAGTAAACATTGAACCCCTACCCAGATCTAGCCAAGGGACAGGAACTACAGGTGAGTGGAGAGTGGGGACTGACTTTCACATGAACTCTGGTGCCCTATATTTGACCACGTCCCCTTGATGGGGAGACCTGGTGGCACTCAGAGGAAGGATAGCAGGCTACCAAGAAGAGACTTGATACCCTATGATCATATAGAGGGGGAGGAGATCTCCCTCAAAGACATAGGGGAGTGGAATAGGGTGAAAGTGGGAGGGAAGGAGGAATGGGAGGATAGAAGGGATGGAATAACAATTGAGATGTAATATGAATGCATTAATAAATAAATAACTTTAAAAAAAAGCAGAACCAGAAATAAAAGATTTTGTGAACTATTTCATATAATTTTTATTGGTCTTTAAGCTTTTGTTTTTATTTTGTGTGTATGAATGTTTTGTCTTAATGCATATATGCACATCATATGTATTAACTGCCCACAGAGGGCGTCAGATCCCCTAGAACTATAATTATAGTTGTTTGTTGGCCACAGTGTAGGTCCTGGGAACCAAACCTAGACCCTCTGCAGGAGCAACCAGTGCTCTTACCACTAAGCTTCCTCTCTGGCCCCAGGTAACTTTGAATGATGCTGCAATTGGTACAGAACTAGCATATGTATTGTATGTATACATAGGACTCCTGATAACAAAAGTTGTCTAATATCATATTTTTAGTTTTATTGTTGTTCAATAAGAGATCAATTATTAATATGAATTTTAATACCAGATATTTCCCTTCCAAATGATAGTGTTGATCTCTAAAAGAAGCATCATATTAAACATTAAAAATGGAAATAAGCATGTTCCTACTCAAATGTTAATTTCTTGTGTTTTGTCTTGTGAGAACTGGTTTTACAGCAGCAGTATTCCCAAGCCCTGGAAATGTCACAGACAGAGATTGTCCTCCTAGGACTCTCATGGCTTGATTTACCTTCTCTCAAAACAAGGTATATCTAAAAGACTTCATTCTCCCATCAGATGTTTTAAAAACCCTATAAACCATGATAGTGGCTGCAGGAGTGGAGTGCACAGAGATGATTCTACAAGGTTTTTCAATGTAAAAAAATGGTAAAGATAAATAATGAGGAAGATAGAGGGTCATGCATTGTAGAGAAAGAAAGATTCAGCAGAATTTCTGGAGTTGTCTTTGGAGTTCTAATATAAGTTGCTAACACTGACAAGTGAAAACAAGAAGCAACTAAATGATGGGTACCACTGCCTCATTCACTCAAAAAGGCAGCCAACTCAGGACACCCATATCACTAAATTGAGGGTTCTCAATACAACCTTCTAAATCAGAATGGGGAACCCAACTGCCCACCACATCCTTTCACGTGTACCTAAATGAAAGAGCAGTGGCTGCAGCCATTGGTTCAGCTGTCACAGTGCCTATATTCAAGTGCTGAAGGAATCATTCTTTCTTTGTATTTCAGGCCATTTCAGAGATGTTCAAGCTGTTGTGATTGAACATCCCCTAATTTAAAGACCTTTTAGGCATTCGTTACTATTTGGTCTCCTGTGCCACTCATTTTGTAAGCCACTGCTTGGCACCCATGAGGGATAACCAGACCAAACATCCAGCTTGAGCAGGAACCCTTCTTCTCAGAGAAATTACTGGTTGGCAATACATTAAAGTGTTGGCTTTGGTATCAAATGCTCTGGTCTCTTATTTGCTTTTTAGTTTGAATTTTGATTTTTTTTTTCTTCTGGTTGCCCCAGTTCTTATTAGTAACCAGTTTTGTGTCAGGCATTTGTGTGTCATTATGCAATATCAAATTATTTTAGATGTCACTCACATTCTACTATGTGTGTCTACAGGTTAAGAGCAGGCTGTTTTGACCCTATCTAATGGTATAATTTGACCATATTTTCACTATCTCATCTCCATAATGTTCAGAAAAGTAGAATGTACTGCCCGTGCTCCACAGGCATCATCACCATTATTACAGCTCCTATTTACTGAGAGGGTCATCAATGCTTTACAGACATGAATATAAACCCACAACCTTTTCGGGAACCTGCTATTTTTATCTTTTTCTGTAAATTGGGCTATAAACTGAGCACTAAGGTAGAGTAAATTGCCAAAGATCACACCTTCATGATGGCACCGGGATTCAGCAGAGACATTTGGTTGAGCATACTATCATCACACTGTTTGATGCATAAGAGAAAGAATGTCTTTATTTAATGTATTGATTGCTGACTTAATTTATAAGAACATAAAACACAAAGAGGAAACATACACATTTGGTGAGCTAATGAAAAAAGTCCAAACATTCTAAAGGGGAATGGGATGTTGAAATTGTTTTGATTTACAAGCGATATTGTATGTTTCCAATTGCCCAGCTGTTTGTCTGTCTAATCTAGCATGCCTGTTAAGCAGCTATTACAGGCACTACTGCGAAAGGTGTTACCTAAATGCTTGAATGAGTTTATAATGCTCTCTGTGTTTACTTAAGAATGATAGAGAATTTTGATTCCATAATTACAATCTCTACTATGTTAATAATTCACCTTTATAGGGCTAAATTTATTGCTTGAGTACTAGTGAAGACAGTTGGAAAAATATATTGCACATAAGTTAATGTGTCTTCCTGCATGCTTATGACTTCAGAAGCATCAGAGGCTATGTGATGATGGGAAATACAACTGTGATTTATTGGCAGTTCATTTGGTTCAGGGAACTGCAATGTGTGCTCAACTTTTTGTTGATATATTCTGGGTTTAAAATAAAATGCAACCTATTTACTATTTATACCATGATTAAATGAATGAAAGAATACATTTCATTGTCTTTTCCTTTGATGGAACCAGCTAAACAATTATCAAAGAAAAACCCAAACCAATAATTGTTTCCAATATTTATAGTGAGATAATAAAGAATTCACTATCATTGGGACAAGATATAAGAAGGATGTGTTTTTATAACAAGTATTGGATTGGCTGCATTTTATTAACCTGAAATTTCTTTATAGATCAGATAAATAATACAGAAGTTTGCACTTAGTAATTTATGTTGTTTCCTGGTAATCTAGACATAAGCATATGGGCAACTGTAAACTATTTAACAGAAAAGCATAGGTAACAACATTGGGCTAAATAGAATTCAACATTTGTGATGACCTTTTTACCATGTTTCTTAGGAATGTCCACAATACAGACCCTTTCAAATGTTTTAGAACATTCTTGGTAATAAACAGCAGCTTAGATAAACTTCTCAAATCAAATAATATGTGGCTTTGGTGATTAATAGTTGAAACAAATTGGACTATCTTTAAACTTTAGATTTTCGGCTTTTTATTTATCTAAAGGCCTACCTACTGTAAAGATTAAATGAAACCATACTCTTGTTCAACACCTACTCAGTTGCTGTCTTCTATAGAAATGTGGAACTGCACGTATTCTAAAACTTCCCAGATTTTCCATATGCTACAAGTCAGGAGTTGAGATGTGATAACGGGCAAGACCTCACGCCCTGTTTGTCATACCTTGAGCCCCATTCCTGTTGCTTTCCACCATGGCTGTGACCTGGAGACTAAACAGTAGAGTGTCAATAAAGTCATCATGGCTTTTTCCTACATACACGCTCAATAAGCCTGTTCTGTCTTCCGTCTTTCTCCTCTCCCCTGCTTCTCCATTTCCAGGGCAGTGACATAACTGCCCAAGCCATAATGGATGAAATGACTTCCTCATGATGAAATTCTTCCTCGTGATGCCCCCAATGTAAGCAGTTTTGCTGAATCAACAAAAGTTGTGCAATATTGACAGCTCCCCATTAGCTCTCTTCTGTGTAGCCAGATGTCTTACTTGACATTGTCAGTAGACAGATTAACTGCAAACAAGGAGTGCAATCTAGAACTGATGGCTGAGCGAACATTGTGGGACAGTCAACAAGTGAGGCTAACAACTGTGGATCTGATGCCAACCTACAAAGAGATGGACCATTTCTGAATTACTGGCCCACAATTTGATAATCCATTTTTGAAAATAAAAATCTGTGCAAACACATCCTCTTCAGCTTCTCAAAGCTGAAATTCTCATATATGACCTTCATGGAAAAGAGACAATCTGCTGAATATGTTTACTTAGAAAAGTTAAATGGTGCATGTAACGTCTCTGTTACCCAGCACACACAGTGACTGCCTTTAGCCCTTAAATTGCATTTGTTATTTGCTTTTCCTCTCAAGTAACCTATGCTTACTTATGTTGGGAGGCATCAGATAATGCCTATTGGTTTTCAACTAACACTGTGAGACAAAGACGGTGATTAAACAAAGAAAATCTCTGTTAGTCAAACCTGACAGTGAGGGTTGGTTTTTAGTGTCCAGCATGACAAATGTTTACAGAGAACACAGCACTAAACTGCAATGTCTAAATTTTTCTATGACTTGCCCTCCTCCTTCCTTTACATCTAATGGAAAAATTATAAGCTTTTAATTCAGCCATTTCAAGTAAAAATCCAAGCCCCATCATTTAATAATTGTGTTATCTTTGGCAAATTAGTTAGCCCCTCTCGGCCTCAGATTCATCTCTAAGATGGAAATGGCAATTACAGCAACTTCCTGATAGAACTGTGAAGAGAATAAAATGAACTCATGTATGTAAAGTTCTTTGAGCAATAATTAGGATACAGTAGGACTTAATAAATGTTATTTTCAATTTTAATAATGGTGCTTCTAAAAATACGTGCTCTCTACTGATCACAGTGGCTTCCCAGGCTCGTGCCAGTTAAGAAGAGAGACCCTTATTAAAACACAATCTACACAGACAGCTGCATTAGCAACATTACCTCAACTGGTGGTGAAATGCAGGTCCATAGCTGCTGAGCTTGCATGAGTGCACAGGGTCATGTCCTACAGATTTCGTCACCAGGGTGGCACTATTAGAAGGTTCTGGTAGAATCTTCTTTGTGGGCCTTAGTTCCTGGGAACTTGACCCTCAAAGTGGTTTGTGAACCTCAGTTTCCTCCCCTTCCTTTATTTGCCCTCTTTCCAGTTCATGAATCAATGACTTTTTCCAGTCAAGCACTCCACTATGATGGACCATCTCATCAGAGGACCCAAAGAAAGAGCCTCTGGAACCTTCTATATTTATAAATTAATTACACCTGGTACTTTGTTACCACAACAAAGCTGAGTAACATAGGATCTTACATAGGGTCAGGAATCAAGTGTGTGAAACAGAGAAAGTCACTTTGTAAACATATGAAGGAACAACAAACTGACACATGTCCAGATATGAGGTTATTACAATTGTCAAAGGACTTTTGCTAAGTATTTAAATAGGTCTTGGTAGAAATGAAAGAAAGGGCTGATAGTGCCTGTGAGAGATGAAAAGTATCCAAGTGTAGCAATGATGTAGTTTGGGTGGCCCTAAACAACTCAATATGTACCAAGTTACTTTCAAATTTTTCTAGAGCAGAGATCTATCCATGTTTTTTTCCTGTATAAACTTCATGCAATAACAAAATATGTCTGAATTCAATCTTTCCAAAGATTTTTGGTGTGTTACAGATGATAGAAAGTACGCTTATAGCTGATTAAACATTATGAGCTTCATTCGAATATTAGTATAAACTATCCATATGTTAATCAATATATTTATGTTAATTGCTAATTTTCATGTCTCACAACAAAGGTGCAAATTGTGGCATCATCTGACCTTCCAGGCACACATGATGCTTGTGAGGCTTTTTTTCTTACTAAGTTGTTCAACTGCTAAAATTAATTGCACCCTAGGGCTATTACAGCATGCATGAATTGTCAGCCAAATGAATGACAATTTTGAAAGAGAATGAAAGAATAGGGATTTAGATATGTTCTCAGTGAATGCTGCCAGCTACATGAAACTGACATGATACCCAATTATAAAATCACTAATTAGGGCCATCAAACAAACCCCTGCATTTATGCTCAACACTGAGATCTTCAACTTCAGATTTGAAATATCTTTCAGCCAATAGAAGAAAATCCTTCCTGAATAGTTTCTCTGGAATTTGTAAATGTAGCATTCACCATTTTATATGCCATACAATACAATATGCTGACTTTATTGTGCTCAATACCAATATGAAACAAAGTAGCAATAATGTAACTTGATTTTTTTTTCTTGTCTCAGTACTCCAAAGGAGTTTTTTAAAGTCAAAATATGTTTATTTATTATAAAGGCTGATGTAATGAAAGGGAAATCTCAAAAGTTGAATTTCATGGGATATTTAAAATGCCTCACACAAAGTAACCTTTGCTAGCAATAAACTGAGCTAGTGAAAGTACAGCTTATATGTGTATCTGCCTTGTTGAGAAATAAGGTGACCACCACAGTGCTCAAATTTCTGCATATGTAACAGAACCTGATTTGATCACAAAACATCCAATGACTATTTTAACCTTTGGTTGACAACTTTGAGTGTACTGCCAGATGTAACCACACACACATATAAGAGTCATAAACTATGTGTTAGGAATCACAAATGCTTGCATTGTCCTCCTCATATACAACTTTGCTTTCAATCTTGGTACCAAGCTTACTTTAAACAAAACAAAACAAAACAAAACAAAAAAACAGCCGTGCTGCTACAGACTAGACTGCTCAGCCCATTCACAGAATAGTAAGACATATCAAGCATCTTTTGCAAGCCACTGGCCCAGAGTGGCTGGCTGGATAGGCAGCGAGGAGCCAATTTACTTCATTTCTTCACTAAGAACATGAAGCTGGTGTTGTAACTGAATTTTCTTCTGCTGTCAAACCTGAATAATAACACACCTCTACAGCAAAGACCTGTAAGCCCATGAGTAAGAATTGCATGCTAGGGGACAGATGACAGATTCTACAGCTGAAGGCGCTAGTGTAAGTTTCTTGCTTCATTGATTTCAAAAGCATTTTGTAGATATCTTTTTTTTTTTTTTTTCCAGTGCAGGCTTCTAAGACTGTCTGAAAAGTAAGATCAGTGCTCTACTCAGGCTGTCCTGGACTACATATGTTCAGGTTAAAGATCAGGTGAGGCCCTTTTATTTTAGAAAAAAAGTGAATATATTTTAAATATGTGAAGATTTGGAAATCAATAATCATATCCAACTGCTTTAAGAATTAGATTTACTACATACCAAAAGAGGTGAGGTAATATACTTAAGTTTGTGTGGCTGAAAGCAACAAAGCAAGAATGTATAGTCTCTTCTCTCATGTCTGACTTGGGCTCTTTTATACCTATGGCATCTGAGACTTTTAATCTTAAAGGTGAAGTGAACACTAAAATCCCCCCGAACTAGTGCTCTAGAGGCCAGCAAAGGCCTTAGTGTCTGTGATTTTATTTCTTTTCAATAAACAAATACCAAATGAAAACCATTATCTGCACTGCCACTTCCCCAACGCTGTGATAAAGTCCTAGGACAAAGGCAATTTGCAGAATGAGGAGTGTTTTGGGGCTTATAGTTTCAGAGGGTTAGAATCAAGGATGAAGGAACAGAGATAGCAAGTGGTAGGTGACTGGAGCAGTGGCTGAAAACTCCCATCTCAAACCAAAGACGGAAGCCAGAGAGCATGCATCCTGATGGCTGAGGCTTCTTAAAACCTCAAACCCACCTCCAGTGATATACCTCATGATCTTTCCCAACAGCCACCAACTGGGGACCAAATTATTCAAAAGCCCAAGTCTTATAGCCGACATTTTATCCTAAATACCATATTGTCATACACAGGTGGGTCCCATTCTAGAATGTTTCACTCAGAGTCAGCAGGACTAATGAACTTATGAATAGCAAGACTCCACAGCCTTGATGTAAAGTTCTAAATCTTAATCTCCACTGAGTGTTTACCAATATCTACTCTCCAAGACTCTGACATGGTTTGAGAAAAAAGTACCAAAACTTGTCAAGGTAAATACTTCCTGCACAAGACTCCAAATACTCAGGAAATAGTGCCAGCAATTGACAAATGGGATTTCATTAGGTTAAAAAGCCTCAGCACAAGAGAAGAGACATTCCACAGAAATAGAGAAAACCTTTGCTAGCTATACACCAGATGAGTGGCTAATATGTAGAACATACTGGGCTAGGGACATGGCCTGCTCAGTAAAGTGCTTGCCTCACGGATGTGAGTACCTGAAGTCACTTCCACAAACCTGCATAAAAAGCAGAATTGTTGGTGCCATCCTCAAATTCTAGAACTGGGGAAGTGGAAACAGCCAGATCCCTGGTGTTTTCTGGCTACTCAACGTGAACACACATTTCCCACAAAATACTTTTTAATAAAGATTTATTTTTGTTTTCAAGTACATGCACGTGTGCGTGTCTGTATATGAGCATGTGCACACGAATGCATGTATTCACTGGGTCCAAAAGAGAGTACTGACCGTTCTGGCGCGGAGTTACAGGAGGCTGTGTTCTTCCCTCTCATGGTGCTGGGAACTGGACTCAAGTATACTGCAAGAGCAGTACTCAAAAACCGTCATAGGTGGATCCTTATCTGTGAGACATTCAAGTGTGTACAGCTTTAAATGTGGGTAAGGCCTAACACTCTAACACAAAGGTCAAAGGAGGATGAAATAAATGATAAGGAAGCAGGAGGGGTGAACTGAAGGACACATGGGACCTGAAAATGGAAAAGATATTGAGAGAGGAGGCTAAAATCAAGGCTCCTGGTTGTAGGAAAATGAAATAGAAGAAGCATATAATAAAACACACATTCAAATTGTCATAATGGCATCGACTACATTGCACGCTAACTTTACATTTTAATTATTCCTTAAAAGTTTGAAGTTTATAACCTTCAAGAGAATGTATACAACTGGAGATAATCATATTAATTAAATTAAGTTAATCTCATAAAAACAAGTACAGAATGTGTACATATGGCATGAAAGTAGAAGTGAAACTTCGTAGGGGAACACAGAGAACTAAGAGAATGGTGGAGGGACATGGGAACAATATGTGTGATGTAAATTCACACTTACATGATGATATTATTGTGTACCAAGGTACAATGAATGTGAAAAATAGAGTAAAATAATAAAAACATTGTATTCCTCTTCTGCTATACCCCACTTCTTAAAACAAAGAAACAAACAAACAAAAACATCAGTTATCTATGTCTGATAACTGAAGGTCCATTTCCAAACCATCACTGTGTTAGATTGTCCACACACTGCAGCACAATGTACATGTTGTAAAGGAGCCCGGTGAGTTTCACAGACCAAGGACAGGACGGTCAGACCAGCTTCCCAGGTCAGGAGGAAGAAGGGCACTGTATCTTTCCCATCTTCCACTCTGTCACAAACACTGAACCCTCACGTGGAGTATTTTCAGGGAAATAACTACATAGTGTTTGGTACAATAGGCAAAAATTAAATTTACTGTTCTTTGATAAGGAAGTGCCTCCTGCTAGACATCATATTCCTACTTAACTGAGAAATACCTTTATCCAGCAATCATTTGGTAAAATATTGCCTTGTCCATGTTGCCATATAGTATAAATGGGCATGCATGTAAGTATTTAAAACCAAATTATCATAAGTAAAATTCAGGAATGCACAATAAAAGCCTTCAGGAAACCATCCCACATAGAGCTAAAGTAAACATTTAAGTCATTTATTTACAACCTTTCATCTCTTCAAAATGTTAAGAAAGAACTGAGGTATGCTGGACACACTATGGACAGCACGTTTCTCTAAGTTAGCAGGGGGGTTATCACATGGTTCATATAGTGTCAAAGAGTGACACAATAGTAAGAAAGCTCACCTCACAAAGGAGAGGATTTACCTTCTGCCTGGGAGAATGAACCTGAATAGAAACAAGAGATTAACCCTGGGCTGGAATTTGGGGGGCCATATGCTAGAGGCTCTCTCGGTGCATTCATTATGCAATCCTCTAAACATCCTGGTCAAGTGAAGCTCCTTTTCACAGATAGGGAAGCAGAATTCAAAATTCTACAAGAGAAACTTGAGATATGGTTCAGCAGTTAAGAGCACATCTGTCCTGCAAAGGATACCAGCTCAGTCCTTAACGCCCACAGGGTGGCTTGTAATTACCCATAACTCCAGTTCCAGGATATCCAAAGTGCTCTCCGGGCTTCTGCTAACTACCACATGCATGCAGTGTATATAAACTCATAAAGTCCTCTCTCTATCTGTCTCTCTCTCCATTTCTCTCTCTCTCTCTCTCTCTCTCTCTCTCTCTCTCTCTCTCTCTCTCTCACACACACACACACACACAGCACACACGTAATAAAAACAAATAAAACTTTGTTAAAACTTTTTCAAATATTATATAAGGAGCTAGTTACTTTACAACAAAAACAATCTGTGAACACTAGCTGCTGTGGCCTGGTTACTGCCAACTATGTACGCTACCTCACATTATAAGAACAGCATATGATAAGTATATGATTTGGCAACATTAACATTGTTAATCATGCAACTCTAAAGTAGGGAGCTCACCCTGGGTTAAGAAGGAGGAATAAAGGCAATCACCAAATTTCTTAAGGAAAAAGGGAGGCAGAAGGAAGAGTCAGAGAATGATTTGTGGATGCTAGAATGCTACTACTGAAGATACGGAATATGAGTCAAAGAACACTGGCAGGCACTAGGAATTAGAAAGACAGAGGAGTGAGACAGTCCCCTCAGGAGACAGAGGGAGCACAGCTCATGTAATAACCTGATGTGAACACAGTGCTTCTCATGTAGTAGCTCTGGGGCTTCAGAAAGGACCTTAGCCATGCTCATACCCTGACTTTAGCTCAGTGGTCCCCATGTTGTACCTCTAGCACTATCAGATAATAAATACACATGGGTTTAGTTTGGTTTTTTTTACTTTTCTTTTTTCTTTTTTTTTAATAAATTAATTAATTCATTTTATTTACATCCCAATCCTGGCCCATTCTTTCCTCTCCTCCTGCTCCACCTTCCCTCCCTCTTCACCTCTTCCCACATCCTCTGTTCTTCAGAGAAGAGGAGCCCTCCCCCAACCCACCCAAGCTCATCAAGTCACATCAGAACCAAAAGGCACATGTTTTAAGCAATTAACTTTAGAATAACTTGTTACACCAAAAAATGACACCTGCTTGGTCACCTGAACCAAGTTTCACATCAGCAGTCATTGTCATTCCATGTTGATGCCAAGTGCCTCTGACATAGGGCAGTAAGGAAGGGGGATAACTCATCCCATGGCATTCCTAGTGAGACTTTATCATTGCATTCTAAGTATCAGATAAATCTTGATAGTATGCTCTAGGAAATATCTAAAGACCTTCTTCAAGACCCCTGAAGTCACACAAAACATCCAGAGATTGAAAACCTAACAAGGTTAGAATAAAACAACAAGAAGACCAAATGCAAAGTTATGCCCACTACTGGAACTCAGAACAGAAGTAGGATGCCAATATAAAAACTGTTGAAATACAAAGTCTGTCACTAACTTATAGCATTATAGCAAAGTTAATTTCTTAATTTTATAAATTTATTCTGTTATAATTCTACTGGAAAAAAGGAAATGAACCTTATGTACTTTGTGTCTTCTAAAATCTGTTATTTTCTAAAATGAAAGTTTAATTTTAAAAATAAATAAACCAAAGGTTATGCATATATGTGTGTATATGTGTGTGTGTGCGTGTGTGTGTGTGTGTATATATATATATATATATATATATATATATATATATATATATATATATATATATATAAATTATGTGCATTGTGTGGGTATATGCACATGAATGCAGGTAGAAAATCGTGTAAGATCTCCTGGAGTGAGAGGCTACAAGATGGTGGTGCTGAACATGCACTGTATCTGATTTACAGGAAGGTGACTAGGGACCAGACTGCGAGTCACAGACCATAGGACTTGGAGAACACTAGGTGAGAGGGGTCTGTACACTTCAGACCATAGACAGGTCTGGCCTCAGGTCATCCAATGGCCCATGGAGGACAGGGGTCCAGACCCCAGAGTCTGGACGAGAACCCACCTGCGAACTGTAGCCATGTTCTATAGCACAAACTCAGTATATGGGATTGATCTCTGGGCAATGAAGCACCTGAGCTCCTGGTCTAAGGAAATCTCAGGAAAATGGGTTAATCTGTCCTCAGACATCCCCCCCCCCACCTTCCCTGTGCTGTTCACAGAAAACCCCAGGGGCCACATGAGGGCCTAGACAGCTGTGGACATCTTAACCAGCCACAGTTGCAAGGTCTATACTGAACCAGGCAGGAACCTAGCAATCTGCCCCAGCAGACTGTTTCTGCACAACTGGGCAGAACTAACCTGGCCTAGCCAGGTTCCATAGCCCAGCAGGGCCTCTCACACTCATGGGAGAGGCTGTGCAGGCCTGAGGGTATAGGGAAGAAAACTAAACAGCTGCCACAATCCAGCAGTATTGAGCAAGCACAGTTGTGCATCTGAATGAGACCAGGCATAAACCTAGCAAAATGCCACAGTGGAACTTCTGCACAATTGGGCACAACTGACCCAGCCTAGCCAGGCTCCACAGCCCAGCAGGGCCTCAATTTCTCTCAGGAGAGGCTGGGAAGGCCTGAGGGATAGGGCAGAAAATTAAACAGCCACCCCAAGCCAGCAGGAGTTCCCTTGGGATCAGATGAGACTGAACCTCCACAGCTGAGCAGTCTGAATGGGACAAGGTAAGAACCTAGCTACCAGCCTCAGTGGACTGTCCCTACACAGTTGGGCAGAACTGACCCAGTCTAGCCAGTGTCCACAGCCCATCAAGGCTTCCCACAATCTTAGGAAAGTTTAGGCAGGCCTGAGGCGATAGGGCAGAAATCTAGTCAACCAACAACAATCAGAAGACAGTAGCTGCTCTGGTGGGCAGAACCTAAGCCCCACTACCTGGAGAGATCAGGAAGAAACCTAAAGAACAGCTAGAAGCCAGCAGGAGTTCAGGCACTCTAGGGTTATCTGAGCCTAGGACCCAAAGCCCCAAGGCCCAAGGGCAGGGTATTCAAAGCTCAGCCAAAGACAGGGCAACCAGCTCTACATACTCTAGCTCAAACTGATCCTAGGGCTAAAAAGCACCAGCACCTACTTCTGCTGACTCAGTGGGGAGCCCTGGATATGGAGCAAAGTCTCCTGGAGCTGAAACCAGGTCACCTGCTGGTTCCAGGGAAGAATTCCCTGATCCCCAAAGGCAAGGGCCCTTGGCATATAATCACTCACCAACAATCCACTCTCAGGAACCAGTGAAGGACACCAGAAGCTACCTCCCAAAATCAGAGACAGCAAGATGACTAATGACTCGCATAAAAACAAAAACAACAAGACCAAAACAATATGGCAACTCCACATTCCACCTGTCCCAAAGAAATCAACCATGAAAACTCAAGCACAATTGAAATACAAGAAAATGACCTCAAATCCATATTAATGAAGATAATAATGGAGGAAATAAATAAAATCCATAAACAAATGAAGGAAGATGCAGCCAAACAGATTGAAGACATAAAAGAGACCCATAGATAGGCACTGGAAGAAATTCAGGAAAATACAAACAATCAGCTAAAGAAAATAAATAAAACAGTCCAAGATCTGAAGATGAAAATGGAAACAATAATAAAGGCACAGACAGAATAAAAATGGGAGAAGAGAACTTAAAGAAGAAAGCAAGCCTTACAGAGGTAAGCTTCTCTAACAGAATTCAAGAGATGGAGGAATTAATCTCGGGACTAGAAGATACAATCATAGAACTTGAAGCAACCATGAAAGAAAATGCTAAATCTGAAAAATTCCTGAATCAAAACACCATAAAAACCATGAAAAGATGAAACCTGAGAAAGATAGTCATTGAGGAAAGAGAAGATGCCTGACTCCAAGGCCAGGAAATATTTTCAACAAAATCATAGAAGAAAATTTCCCCAATTTAAAAAAGGAAATGCATATGAAAATACAAGAGGCCTACAGAACACCAAATAGAATAAATCTGAAAAGAAAATCTTCCTGCAACATAATAATAAAAACAAAAATATACAGAACAAAGAAAAAATATTAAAAGTAGCAAGAGAAAAGAACCAAGTAACATACAATGGCAAACCTATCAGAATTACACCCAACATCTCAGCAGAGAACGTAAAAGCCAGAAGGGCCTGGACAGAGGTCCTGCAAACCCTAAGAGACCACAGATTCCAGTTCAGACTACTATACCCAGAGAAACTATCAAAAATCATTGATGGAGAAAACAAAATATTCCATCACAAAAACAAGTTCAAACAGTACCTATTCACAAATCTGGTCTTTCAGAAATTACTAAAAGGAAAACTCCACCCCAAAGTGACAAGGTAAAACCATAATTACATGCAAAATAGATAACTACACTGTCACAAAATATAACCACACAAACACTCTAATGCAACCAACAAAATCAATGGACTTAAGAGTCACTGGTCATTAATATCTCTCAATTCTCCAATAAAAAGATGCAGATTATCTGAATGGAAGCATAAACAAGACCCAACAGTCTTCTGCATTCAAGAAACACATCTCAGCCACAAGGATAGTAATTATCTCAGGGCAAACTTATGGACAAATGGATTGAACTAGATATGATCATAATGAGTGAGTTAACCCAGAAGCAGAAAGAGTCAAATGGTATCTACTCACTTATATCTGGACACTAGCCCAAGGGGCATGTCCAATGGAAGTCTTCACTTACCAGGAAAGTGAGACAGAGGGGAAGACTTCCTATTTGGACTCCAGGTGAGAGAAGCAAAGAAGAATGGGGAACTAGAAAGATCCAGAGGGTCATAGAAACCTACAAGAAGAACATTATGATTAGCAGATCTGGGCCCAGGGATCCTGCTCAAACTATGGCACCAGGCAAGGACAATACACACAGTAAACTTTGAACCCCTACCAAGATCTAGCCAATGAACAGGATATTCTCCACAGTTGAGTGGAGAATGGGGTTTCACTTTCAGATGAACTCTGGTGCCCCATATTTGACCACATCCCCTGGATGGGGAGGCCTGGTGGCACTCAGAAGAACGATAGCAAACTAACAAGAAGAGACTTGATACCCTATGAGCATATACAGGGGGAAGAAGTCCCTCTCAGTCACAGTCATAGGGTAGGGGAGTAAGGGGGAAATGGGAGGTAGGGAGGAATGGGAAGATACAAGGAATGGGATAACAATTGAGCTGTAATATGAATATATTAATAAAATATATTTTAAAATATCTAATAAAATAGATTTTCAACCAAAATTAAGCAAAAGAGATGAGGACAGACTCTTCATACTCATCAAAGGTAAAGTCAACCAACATGAGAGCACAATTCTGAACATCTATGCTCCCAATACAAGGGAATCTACATTTTTAAAAGAACTATTAACAAAGCTTAAACCACAAATCGATTCCCACACATTAAGAGTGGGAGACTTCAACACCCAACTTTCACCAAAGGATAGGTCATTGAAACAGAAACTAAACTGAGAAATAATGACATTAACCAATGTCACGAGTCCAATGGATATAACTGATAACTACAGAAGTTTTCACACAAACACAAAGGATTATACCTTCTTCTCAGGACCCCATGGAACCTTCTATAAAGTTGATTATATAGTATGTCATAAAGTAAGCCTCAACAGAGGTAAGAATATTAAAATAATGCTTTGTATCTTATCAGATCACCATGGTCTTAGGCTGGACTTCAACAACAAAAGAAATAACAAAAAGTCTATACAAACATGGAAACTAAACAACTCTCTGCTTAATGATATCTGGGTCAAGGAGGAAATAAAAAAGAAATTAAGGACTTCCTGAAATTCAGTGAAAATGAAGGAACAACATACCCAAATTTGTGGAATACATTGAAAGCAGTGTTAAAAGGAAAATTCATAGCACTAAGTGCCTCATAAAGAAATAGAAAACATCCCATATAAGCAACTTAACGACACATCTGGAAGCCCTAAAAAAAAGAAGCAGAAACACCCAAGAGGAATAGATGTTTGGAAATAATCAAACTAAGGGCTGAAATCAATTAATTAGAAACAAAGAGACAATTCACAGAATCAAAACCAAGAAGTGGTTCTTTGAGAAAATCAACAAGATAGACAAACTGTTAGCCAAACTAACCAAAAGGAAGAGAGACACTACCCAATTCAACAAAATCAGAAATGAAAAAGGAGACATAACAACAGACACTGAAGAAATACAAAGAATCATTAGATCCTACTTTAAAGGCCACAACATTTGAAAATCTAAGGGAAATGGACAATTTTCTTCATTGATTTCACTTGCCAAAATTAAATCAAGGTCAGATAAACAAATTAAATAGTCCTATTTCTCCTACATAAATAGAAGCAGTCATTAAAGTCTCCCAACCAAAAAAGCCCAGGGACACAGTGCAGACTTCTACCAGACCTTCAAAGAAGAGCTAATATCAATTCTCTTCAAGCTACTCCAAAAGATAGAAATGGATGGAACATTACCAAACTCATTCTGTGACGCCACAGTCACTTTGATACCTAAACCTCACACAGACCCGACAAAGAAAGTGAATTTCAGACCAATTTCTCTTATGAACATTGATGCAAAAATACTCAATAAAACACTCACAAACTGAATACAAGAACACACCAAAGATATCATTCACCATGACCAGGTATGCTTTATTCCAGGCATGCAGGGATGGTTTAATATACAGAAATCCATCAATGTAATCCACCATATAAGCAAACTGAAAGAAGAAAAACACATGATTTTCTCCTTAGATACAGAAAAAAGCATTTGACAAAATCTAACACCTATTCACATTTAAAGTTTTAGAGAGATCTGCGATACAAGGTACATACCTAAACATAATATAAGCTATATACAGCAAGCCAATAGCCAACATCAAATTAAATGGAAATATTCTCAAGGAAATTCCTATAAAATTGGAAACCAGGAAAGACTGCCCACTTCCTCCATAGCTCTTCATTATAGTTCTGGAAGTTCTAGCCAGAGCAATAAGACAACAAAAGGAGGTCAATGGGATAGAAATGGGAAAAGAGGAAGTCAAATTATCCCTATTTGCAGATGATATGATAGTGTACACAAGTGACCCCCAAAATTCCACCAAAGAAGTCATACAGCTGATAAACACCTTCAGCAAAATGGCTGAATACAAAATTAACTCAAAAAAGTCAATAGCCTTCCTGTATACAAAGGACATCTGTGCAGAGGAAGAAATTAGGGAAACTACACCCTTTACGGTAACCATAAGCAATATAAAATATCTAGGAGTAACTCTAACCAAGCAAGTGAAAGACTTCTTTGAAAAATCTTCAAACTCTGAAGAAGGAGATTGAAGATGACATCAGAAGATGGAAAGATCTCCTTTGTTCATGGATCAGGAGAATTAACATAGTAAAAATGGCCATCTTACCAAAAACAACTTGCAGATTCAACGCAAGCCCTATCAAAATACTTGTACAATTTTTTAAAGACATTGAAAGATCAGTTCTTAACGTCATATGGAAAAACAAAAAACCCATAATAGCTATAACAATCCTATACAATAAAAGATCCTCTGGAAGAATCTCCATACCTGATCTCAAGCTCTACTATAGAACAACAGTAATTAAACAGCATAGTACTAGTATAGCAATAGGCTGGTTAATCAAGGGAATTGAATCGAAGACCTAGAAATAAATCCACACACATATGGACACTTGATTTTTGACATAGAAGCCAAATCTATTCAATGGAAAAAAGATATCTTCAACAAATGGTGCTGGTCTGACTGCTTGTCTACATGTAGAAAAATGCGATTAGACCCATATTTATCACCATGCACAAAACTAAAGTACAGGTGGATTAAAGACCTCAACATAAAATCAGAGATACTAAATCTATTAAAAGAAAAAGTGGAGTAGAGCCTGGAACTCACTGGCATAGGAGACAACTTCCTGAACAGAACACAAACATCCCAGGCCTTAAGCTCAACAATTAATAAATGGGACTTCATGAGGCTTAAAAGCTTATGTAAGGCAGAAGACATTTTCAACAGAGCAAAGTGACAGCCTACAGACATTTAAAAGATCTTTACCAACCCTACATCTGACAGATGTCTAATTTCCAAAATATAAAAAGAGCTCAAGAAATTAAACACCACCAAACCAAATAATCCAATTGAGAAATGGGGCTCAGAATTAAACAGAATTCTCAACAGAGAAATATCAAATGGCTGAGAAACACTTAAAGAAATGCTCAAAGTCCTTAATTATCAGAGAAATGCAAATCAAAACTACATTGAGATTCCATCTTATACCCATCAGAATGACTAAGATCAAAAACTCAAATGACAGCACATGCTGGTGAGGATGTGGAGATAGGGGAACACTCCTTCATTGCTGGTGGGAGTG
Organism: Acomys russatus; assembly: GCF_903995435.1. Lineage (NCBI taxonomy): Eukaryota > Metazoa > Chordata > Mammalia > Rodentia > Muridae > Acomys > Acomys russatus. The sequence continues at coordinate 51,945,161 of NC_067137.1, read as the reverse complement.
CAAACTTGTACAACCACTTTGGAAATCAATCTGACACTTTCTCAGAAAATTGCGAATATGGCTACCTCAAGATCCCACTATTCCACTCCTTGGAATATACCCAAAAAAGGTCCACCACACAACAAGTACATATTCTCAACCATGTTCATAGCAGCTTTATTCATAATAGCCAGAACCTGGAAACAACCTAGATGTCCTTCAGTTGAAGAATAGATAAAGAAACTGTGGTACATTTACACTATGGAATACTACTCAGCTATTAAAAACAAGGGAGTCCCAAAATTTGCAGACAAGTGGATGAAACTGGAAACGATCATCCTGAATGAGTTAAACCAGACCCAGAAAGACTCACATGGTGTATACTCATTTATAATTGGACAGTAGCCAAAAAGGGATGTCCCATGAAAGTCTTCACTTACCAAGAGATTGGGATAGATGCGGGGACTTCCTATTGGGACTCTAGGTGAGAGAAGTATGGGAGAATGAGGAACTAGAAGGATCCAGAGTGTCCTAGATACCTAGAAGAACATCATGATAGGCGGATCTCGACCGGGGTGGGGGACTGATAAAACTACTGTACCAACTAAGGACAATACATGCAGTAAGCATTGAACCCCTATTTAGATCTAGCCAATGGACAGGAAATTCTCCTCATTTGTGTGGAGAGTGAGGACTGACTCATACATGAATTCTTGTGCCCCATATTTGACCACTTCCCCTTGGTGGGGAGGCCTGGTGGCACTCAGAGAAAAGATAAGCAGGCTACCAGGATGAGACTTGATAGGCTGTGATCTTATGGTGGGGAGGATGTCTCCTTCTATCACAGACCCGGGGAAGGGAAATAGGATTAAAGAGGGAAGGAGGGAGGGAGGGAGGAATGAGAGGATACAAGTGAGAGGATAACAATTGAGATGTAATCTGAATAAATCAATAAAAAAAATCTCCTGGAGCTGAAGATATAGGCAGTTGTGAACTACCTGACATGGGATTTGGGAATTAATTTCAGCTCATCTACAAGTACAGTAGGTGCTTTTAACTGATCAGCCATATCTCTGAATATTACACACACACACACACACACACACACACACACACACACACACACGCACACACATGCACACACCCATATGCCTGAGATAATCCTAGAGACACAGTCCTATGTTTTATTTTCTTATACAATACTCTGACATATCATATATTTGAACTCATCTTCCCTGGTCTACAATCATTATAGTTTAATTAAGGTAACAATTTTCTGGCAAAAAGACAAAATTTAAAATATTGACTTAAATTATGAAATAAAGGGATATTCTTATCCATTTTTCTTTTTCTTTGTTTCTTTCTTTCTTTTTTGTTTTTGTTTTTGGTAACTTGTATTTGGAGGACTTGTTTTCAAAGTAGTATACATTACAATATGTTCTGAGGGTGATGCTCCCAAAGTGTACATGTCAAGAAGTGAGGCATGAAACTTTATGTTCAGGGTTAATTAGATAATAATGGCCAAAAGTAATGTTATAATAATGGAGAATCCTATGGCCTAAGTACCGTTCCAAGACTTTGACATGTACATTCCTCCTCTGAACATCAAATCATCTCCTGTGTGGACTCCTTTCCAATTAAGGCAGAGGAAGAGGAAAGTGAATCAACATTGGTTCATGGCAAGTAAGGGTTAGAAGCAGATTTCAAGAGTCGCCAATGTGATTTCCGGATTGTGTTCCTGATTATCTGTATGTGTAAATGCATTTGTCCAGGCTATGCCTCTGTACCTTTTTATTAATAATGATGACTTGATAGACAAAGCAAATTAGAACTTCACCTCATTTCAACTTCACAGCCATTTCTATGAACTTGCTAGTCTCACAGGCTACATACTGAGGGATGTTTATGGGGATGGATTGCTATCTGTAGAAGAGATAGGGAAACTGAGGGTGAGAAAAGCTGGCTGTAGGGCAGTCAAATCAAGGCCTCAGCCACCTCCCAGCAGCTCTGGGGTGAGATAGCCCCGCAGAGTTGCACCAATTAGAAGTAGTTGACACAGGCTTAAGAAGTTTGAAGAGCAGCTACCTGGATCCACCTAGGATGGCAAATGTGCCTTGAGAAATGGCGCAGCTTAGTTATTAAGGCAGAGATAAACTGATGGTAAACTTTCACTTTAGTCATAGTGATTCTCTCTGCTTAGGGAAAAAAACTCTCCCTGTGATACACAGACACCCAAACACTGCAGGGTACTGCCGTTACTCTGGAATGGGAATCATTACCTTCAAGAACTTGACTATTGCTGTAGGTATCACAAATATTCATCAGATATAAAGAAACCAAGCACTTATCTGACAGCCTCAGCTGGACTCACTAACTCATAGCGCTGGATGGTGCTATGTATGCTACCTGAAGAGAAAAGTAATAGTTAGTCATACCCAGCTGTAAACCCTATGAATTCTGGCCTGGGAAAACATGCCCACTGGTACAACAGTGCCATGAACATTATGAGAGTAAACTACTTTCCACATGGATTTAATCCTATCCTACAAGATGAGACCCATACCTGACACCTATCTCAGGCTAAGAACCTGTGGCTATAGAGGTGATAAGCCCTAGGGGAGAACTTATTACTTTTATTCTACTAAGGAACAAAGCATGAAACTGACTCCTAATGACTTACGTCACATCCATAGATCAAGGCGCAGTTCAGTCCTCACCCAAAAAGCTTCTATTTGTAATAGCTGTTTACACAGAAACTCACAATTTATAGAAAATAAGAGACAGCAAAATGCACAGCTTTAAACAGAACATATATAAAGCATCCTTCCTGCAAAGGCTTAGGAAGCATTAAGAAGAAAACCTGGAATGATTGTAAGAGCCAGAAGTGCTAGATGACTACAAGGAAAGAGGGTACTTTGCATACAGAAGGCAGCAACATGTATGAACTTATGACAGATGCTAACCCAGATTAGCTGAAACCTCAGAAGGGAGAAAGTAGTTGTACACAAAAGTTTTACCCTTATGTGTGGAGCTATTGGCAATTGTTTGCTGGAGAGAGGGGGGAGGGATGGATGGAGGGAGGGAGAGAGAGAGGGAGGGAGGGAGAGAGTTGCTTGCTTAAAATTATAGTCCCTGGTAAAGTGACCAAGCTGTAGAGAAGATCATGTATCTGAGAATTAAGCTGCACAAATTGGATATGGTGAGTTTTAAACAATTTTTAAAATAAAGGACACAAGTTATGTAGGTGGAGAAAAGAGGGGTGGACCTGCCCATAGTTAGGGGTAGTGGTGAATATGATCAAACCACATGGACAGAGTCAATTTAAACAAATGACCCACTGGAAAAAAAAATGTGTGTCTAGGATCGTAATAGAGAAAATATCTCAAAAAGTTTTAATCACCACTAGCAATTAGAGAAATGCAATTTAAAACAACATTTGAGATTCCAGCTTATCTCAATCAGAATGGCAAAATTAAACAGAGCAACTAACAGAAAATTCTGGAGGGGATGTGGAGCCTATGGGGGAAGGGAACATTCAATCATTTTTAGTGAGACTGCAAACTGGTGCAGCCACTATAAAAATCAGTGTGGAAAGTTCTTAAAAAGTTAAAAATAAATCTACCATATGATGCAGCGATACCACTCCTTGGCATATGCCCAAACAACTTAACATCCTATTTTCTAGATGTAGCCATGTTCATTGCTTCTCTGTTCACAATAGCCAGGAAATGTGATCAACCCAACAACCTAATAACCTACCGCCTATAAACAGATAATGATAATGTGGCACATATATGCTATAGACTGCTATTCAGCTGTAAAGACAAATGGAACATTGAATTTTAAAGGTAAATGAATATAACTAGAAAACATGATTTTGAGTGAGATAACGGAGACCCAGAAAGACAAACATTGCACGTTCTCTCTTATTGGAGGCTCCAATTCTTCAAGTGTGAGTGCTAAACTAGAGAAATAACGACAAGATAGGGGGTTGGGGCGTAATAGAGAAGGGAGTGCGCCCTGTTTCTGCTTCTCCTTTCGGGATATGTACGCCCATTGCAAACCAGCTAGGACTGGAGGGAGTGAAGCTTGGCTTGGGTGGGTGGGCACAAGCAGGATCTTGGTTGGAGCCCTGAGTGAGTCAGCAAAGATCACACACTCCGGATCAGCTTCAGAGAACTGGTTTATTTATGGGGGAGCTGGGCAGCAGAAATGGGAGGTGGCTAGGGTCTCAGGGGCAAGGTTTGTGTTACCCTGTACAATTGGCCAGGACAGGGGCTGAGGGGGAGGGGTGAGGGTGGGAAACCTTACCAGATCAAACAAGGAGTGGAAGCCTGATCACCATCACTGGCAAGGTAAACAATTCTTTCTAGGGTTGATTGTGGGGCTGCTGACACTATGGCTCCAGGTGGAGAGGTAAGAAGGAACCAACCCCTGCTGTCCTCATCTGAGGCATCCGGGTTTGAAGCTCTCCTCAACTCTTCCTCCATAATCATAGGCCATTATGGTCACACAAGGGAAAAGTAGGGTACAAATGATGAGGTAAAGAAAATGAGAAGTGGGTTCCTTGGGGGCGCGGCCAACAGAAGAAGGCAGGGGGAAAGTAAAGAGGAAAACCAGGACCCAAGTAATCTGACAGGGGGATAGGGGACTTCCTTGGGAAGAGGTGAAGAAAGACTAAAGGGGGGCGGTAAAGAAGAATAGCAAGTTACAAGTGATCTGATAACGGAAATGGAAAATGGGGCAAGGGGCTCTTTAGGGAAGAAGGAGTTAGGTATGTAAAATAATAATATGAATGGCTGAAAAAAACCATAAGACAAGCCTTCAAACTGTTATTTACAAAACTATACACTCAATTCCATGCTCAATTATATAGAGAGTTTTAGTGAACATTTCTAATATGGGCTTCCTTCATGAGCCAAAGACCACCGAACAGAAAACCAAGTACTAGAAATGAGAAGACTTCTTTTGGGTTGTTGGTTGGGTTTGTCTAAGAGACTCCCAAAATATATGGCCTTTTGCTGTTGCCCTTGGTTACTTTCCAGAGAGAAAAGGTAAGGCCATACTGCTGAATCCAATTTGCACTTTAGAAACAGGTCCCAGAGATTCTGGAGCTGGAACTAACATAAATACCCTCTGCCTGACAATGAGCTTTCAGAGTTTCAGAAGGCACCATGCCAGCTTCCAAAGGAAAGTATGAACCAACAGTCCTACGTAGGTGTGACACCTGTGAGTGACACCAGCAACTAGCATGGTATGGTAACCATAGGGGCACATAATGGCACATATACCTTGGTGGTAACCAAAAATCCTCTAATTAGATAAGACACATTGAACATGAGGGAGATCATGCTTTGTATTGGGAACTTAACTACTTGTTGCTAGTGAGGTCATGGTTATCGGAGTAGAATCTATAACTACTAATTTCCTAAACCAGCGTAATGCCAAAACAGTCTATAAACAATTGTCATCATACGCAGAGATAAGTGTCATCTTCATCCCTTATCAATGAAACTTCTCTTTGCAACATATAGATCATTACAGAAAGCCACAATGAATCAAAGCACAGAAATGTGGATCCCTATCCTAATGGATACATCTTCAACATACTTCCCCACCTGAGGCTCCAGAAAGAATCATTGTGGAAGAAGGGATGGACTATTGTAAAAACCTACAACTCTGATCTGGGACTTTGCTATGAGATTGTGACTCCCAGTAGCTCCAGAAGCTATGCATAAAGTCTCACCATCATGACTGTCCCAACTTGAGCTGAGCAAGGAGGACATCCACAAATATGCCAAACCAGATGGGGGTGAACCCAAAAGGCCTCAACCTTACACAAAGAAGTTCAGGCAACTGAGTACAGGCCCTCCCCAGAGAAGCGCACTCATGCACACAATTGGCTTTCTAGTGGCAAATGATCAGCTTTCAATGTGTGTGTGTATGTGTGTGTATGTGTGTGTGTGTGTGTGTGTGTGTGTGTGTGTGTGTGTGTAATAATACATGGACTCAAATGCTTAAGTGGATAATATATATCTGGGAATATATATGTATATACATATATTTATGAGCATGTAATAATAATTAGTAAAAAGAAAAATAAAGGCAGTGAATTCGAACAAGAGTGAGGAAATTTATATGAGTGGATTTGACGAGAAGAAAATTAAGGGAGAAATGTAATTATATTATAATCTCAAAAATTATAAAAATTAAATTACAATATGCACAAATATCTCAAAGAACTAAAAATTAACTGCAATATATATTATCATTTTTTAAGTATTAGGCATTAAATTGTTTTAAATTTTACATGCAAAACTGTGAAAGCCCAGCAAGACACATTGAGAAGCACTGGTACTATAACAATAGAATTCCCATGCCAGCAATATGCAAGTTTCTGGTAAATTAGCCTTTCTCAGCTAGAACTCATATATGTAAAATAAACTCTGATCAGAAAGATCAAGAGAATAAAATTCTGTGTGCAAACATATTTGTGGAAATTGATATGCTGATATAGTTTTACATTCGTACTCTAGCTCAAATAATTGAATGGCTAATTTGAAAATCATAAATAACCATCTTAAAAATATTCCACCTTATTTGGCTAATTTAACAGCAATTGAGTGAACTGTTAACATTTCTCTTTTTCTAAATTACATACCTTGTCTAATAGAACCTTTGAAAGGCTCTAATTTCAAATGTATCAAAGAGTGAATCTTACTCTTTCCGTTTCATATTTAATAATGTGAACTAAATGAGAATATCTGGAAATGAGTAAATCCAAAAGGATAAAACAGGACCACATCCATAAGAGTTAGAAGCACTATGAGGGCAGAAAGGGACGGACAAGGAGAGGTTGGGGGCAGGGAGCTGGGGCTTTAAGGCTAACCAGAATTAGTGATACCACCAGGTCACTAACAAAGGAGAGGAGTTCAAAGACTTTGTGGTCCAACTTTCTCCCCCATCCCCCCAAAAAAAAACCTTTCATTTTGCCCTTAACATAAAGTTTAGGGACTGTCAAATGTCTTTCTGAGATCAGGTATAATATTTCTATCGTCCAGCATTTCCCAGATTTTCTAATCCAATAAACATTGCCGAAAATAGGATATGACTTTGGCCTGGCATGGGTTCCTAGCCAATTTATTGTATAAATCCTGCATTCTTTTCTTAGACTCAGGAAGCATTGGCTTTTCCGTCATTGCAGAATACTGCAAGGGTCATGGTATGCTCAAACATCAGATCTTCAGCACAGATGTTTCCTGTTCTTAGATAACTGCAAGATTTTGATCATTGAATCAATGTCAAAAATGGCTTCACAAAGGTCATTCAGTAGGGTAAAGGTAATAGCATGCATTCTTTTAAAAATATATTTTATTAATTTATTCATATTACATCTCAATTGTTATTCCATCCCTTGTACCCTCCCATTCCTCCCTCCCTCCCATTTTCCCCTTACTCCCCTCCCCTCTGACTGTGACTGAGGGAGACCTCCTCCCTATGGAAAGTGGGGTCTGACTTTCACACGAACTCTGGCATGCATTCTTTATACGTGTTTTAACTGCATAATAATGTAAATATTATTCTCCCTAGTGAATAAGATGTTTGAGAAGTTACAGTCTATCCCCTGGGAAGTAGTCAAGTAATGACACTTGGATGCTAGTCAGAGCTTGGTGTGCTTCTCTCCTGTCTCCTTGTGATGCTAGAGTTATCGAGAAGGTGGCACTTCCATAGCACAAATGTAAGATGTTCAGTCACTGAAGAGATGTTACTGGGAAACAAGTTTCCATTTGATTACTATGTACCAAAGACATGTAAGCACAGAGACAACAATTAGGAGGGGAGAAAATGAGCCTGTGTGTTGTGGTTAATTTACCAGTATGGCATAAGATATTTATTATTAGGTCTATAATTGTTATTACAACAATATTTTCTAACCTGCTAGCAATCAATCAAGACACAGACACCTGTTATATTTTAAAATAGTCTTAGTTAACCTGAAGCAGGGCAGATATTAATCCCCTACATTATTTCCCATAGTGAGGCAGGTATGGGATACCTGTCCCAATCCCATGCCATCTGGTTCTCATAATTTCTATCAAGCTAACTCCCATCCATAATCCCATATACTTGCTAATGTTCTTCATCTGGGCCAATCCTCCATCTGCACTGGCCATGTCCTTCTCCTCCACCTGACCCATGGTAGCCTTCCCTCTTCCTCTTCCTCTTTGGTCTCTCCTCCTCCCAAGATTCTCTCTGTCTCTCCAAGTCTGGGATCCTTAGCCATGCCTATCCTATTTGACCTGCCCAATTGTGATGGCATTTTATTGGTCAAATAAGTTAGGCTTTAGGCAAGGCACAGGTAAGGGCAGAGACAGCAAAAAAATAATTTGCATAAAAATACATCAGACCAACTTCCAACACCTGTTACATTCATCTTCTCAGTAATATCACAAAACCTCACACTTGCTCATTGGAAGACACATTAAATAAAAATATTTTATGCATATTTCAAATGAAATGAAAGTTTGGCAGCATCTTTCCTTATTGTGATGATAAGTAAAATAAGTCAAGTCCAAAAACATAAACACCTCATTTTTTCTCATATGAAAAAGCTAAATTCAAAAAACCAAAAGACATGATAATTGATGAGGGACTATTTGGGAAGAAGAACAAGATGGGGGGCAATAAATTTAGTGGTAGAGAGTTAATATGATCAAAGAACATTACATGTATATGAAAGGATATCAGAATAAAACACATTTTGTGCAGTAAGTATATACTAATATAAAATTTACATTCTGAAAATATATCAGACATGAAAGTAGGATGGGGTACTCTTTCTGAAGAAGATGCTGCCTGGCCTGACGAAGAGAGGACAACAGATGGTAATAAGGACAGTTAAGATCAAAATATATGATGTAAGTATATGAAAATGACATGAATAAACCAATTATTTGTACAGTATGTGCTAATAAAAACAATTGTCAATCTTTAACCCCACACAAATTATATGCAAAAATTTGGACTCCTGAAATAATTTAGTGATTCATGCTGTGCAATAAAACTAGAGGAACAATTACTTACACAGTGAAATCTACCACCACCATGCTTAATTTTAAGAAAAATACTATAATACATTATTTTAAATGTACCAAAAATGGAAATACAGTGTTGACTGTAGGCCCAGGAAGCCACAGGCAAATCTAAAGCACTATTGTGTCAAGAGAGGGTTATTATCAATAGGAATTGGTTACAAGTTATTATTGGTCTTATTTAGAAAGAAAACAAGGTCAACGATGTCTCTGTTTTTCCTTATTTTACATTCTCAGATTTGGAGAAAGGAGTTGAAAAGAAAGAAGGAGGGATATAGAAATATATAGGGAAGATGGAACAAAAGTAGATTAGTGAATCTACTCCTTAACTTAATGCCTCAATTGTCACTCACAAGGTTATTTTTAATTCACTGGTATATAATTTTGTATATAAATGCAAAATAAGTTTAATTCTAGATACAGTGGTATAGAATTCAAACTCTAATATGGTGTAGTGTACCCATAAAACTCAATATAATACCAGGTTTACTTTCAATACTTTGAAAGTGCTATTGCAGGCTGTTTTGGATAAATAAGTTACACAAGTTGATCATTAGCTGATCAGGTCATGGTCATGTCAATTGCTGGACTACTTTTATTACAAGAATATACATCTTAGGTGCAAGAGATAGACACGATTCTGTAGAAAGATAAAATTGGATAGTTAGATAAGGTCTTCAAAAACCTCAGAGACATGCAAAATGTGGCATTTAAAAATGTTTTTTATTATTTTAAAGATTCATTGACAATGAGACAAGTTAACTCCTAGCAACACCTAGCCTACCTCAAAGAGGATAATGAGCATCAAAGAACCTCCTTATGGAGATGGATTCAAATGAAATAAACAAGCCACTGGGCAAAATGTCCTCATTTCTACCACAGACAGACTTCTGCTTAAAAGGGGGCAGGCAGAGTTGATGGCCAAACCCTACCAAGACAGGGTAAGCAAGTCCTCAATAGTTCCTGCCTTGCAAATACATCTGTCAGATATATTGGGCCAGAAGGCTGAAGAAGATGCTCCAACATTATAGAGAGTTTTGCGTGACTATTCAGGTAGAAAATTGTCTATCATCTTCTCATTTGAAAGCTACTACCCTGCACTCCCACTATACTCAGGTAATCAAGTTTATTCCTTCTCAAGTCTCTGATGGAGTTGAAGACCAAGTAGTGTAGTTTTACACACACACACACACACACACACACACACACACACACACAACAAACTATACATATAATCAATAGGGGAAAATAGTTACCATTCATGTAAATAACAAAAGACTAAAACATGGAGTACATAAGATAATTACAAGTTAATATAAAAGATAAATAATACAACAAAAATGTTGTCAAAGATATGTAAAAAACAACTTGCCCACATGTTGACAAAGAGATGTATACAGGAATATGTATTTAAGAAAAATAAAAAATAAAAAATGTCATTATTCTAAAAAGTTATTCTCAGCGGGGCAGTGGTGGCACATGCCTTTAATCCCAGCATTTGGAAGGCAGAGGCAGGAGTAACTCTATGAGTTAGAGGACAGTCTGGTCTATAGAATGAGTTCCAGGGCAGCCAAGGCTACACAGAGAGACCCTATCTCAAAAAACTAACAAACAAGCAAACAAAAACAAAAGAAAATATTGTCTTACATAATTGATTACTGAAATAAATTGAATAAAATTAATACATGGATAAATATAGGAAACAATTCAGATTTTAATATTACATAAAATTAATGCATGGATTATAAATATATAATACTTTATCAGTAGTGATCTATAGGCACTTGAGGGTGAGAAAAAAGATGCAGTGTTCTACATTGATGACCCCCTTGATAGCCTACCACCCCAACTGATCAGTCCAAAACAAATACACATACAAGCAATACTAGATAGACTCAACTGGTTGTGTGTATGCATATATATATATGTAAATATATAGATAGATACATATATATACAACAAAGATAATTAGAGTTCATGGATTTTAGAGGGAGTCAGGAAGGATATCAGAGGAACTGGAAAGAAGATAGGGAAGTATGAAGATAATGTAAATATAGAATTTATATATTAAATTCTTGGAAAACATAATTAGCAACAGCATGTCTATGAACTGTATACACATATTAAATAAACTTTAAAGGACACTGTCATTTATAAATCTACCATTGGACATTTTAGACTCTTATAAGAATAATATCCAGGAGATTGAGAATAATGAACATATCTTAAAGGGAAGGGATTAAATGACCAGACCATTTACTGTTATCAGTAACTGACCTTTTAATCATTTATTTACAAAACAAATCATAGGAGGTAAGATATTACAGAAAGGTGTGCTCACAGATGTGTATGTTGATGGTTTTCTAAATGTCTGTATTCTTGAGATAGATTGCTTAATTTAAGGTTAAGGAAGGACTCCATTTAACTCTGACAATCCCCTTGCTCTATCACACCTATTTCTCTTCCCTCTATGTCCTCCTTCTCCTCCTGTGCTCCCTTTTTACATTGCATGACTTATAGGCACATGGCAGAGACATAAGCACATGTATGAAACTAATTAAGGTTCTGCATATTAAAAACAAGTGGGTTACCTTAATATAACTTCTAGATCCCTATATTCCCCTATAAATTTTATAATTTTATTTTTTATAAAGTCAAAATTTCATTGTTGGCAAGTTCCATGCTTTCATTTTCTTTTGTGAACATTTAGGCTGCTTCCAACTTGCTTTTAATAAAGTTTAGGGAAACATAATTAATAAATGGTATAAATAAATAAAATTGAGACTAAACAAATCTTTATTCTTCACTTTTATCATTGCTTTAGAAAAAGCAAATTCTGAAGAGTCATTTGAAAATTTTAAACTTGATAACAGAGTTAACAATGTACCTTCTCATTATAATTCCATTAGCCCAGTAGTTCTGAACCTGTGGCTGTGAGCCCTTGTGATCAAATGACCCTTTCACAAGAATTGCCTAAGACCATGAGAAAAAACAGATATTTGCTTTGACTCATACCCATAGCAAAATTACAATTATGAATAGCAATGAAAATAATTTTATGGTTGGGGTCACCAGAACATGAGGAACTATATTAAAAGGTCGCAACATTAAGAAGATTGAGAACCACTACATTAGACAGTTAAAAATAACTGACAGGAAAAAAGACCACAAAGATAACTGTCAAGTGATAGCTGGTAGACAGGACAAGATAGCAAAGCCAGGTGAGTGTTCAATGCAAAAAAAGGCAGCATCATTTCCGTAAACTCTTAGTAGACCTTGAAAGGACAAAATTCAAGAAGGTACATTTACAAATGTAAAGTATTTGACTTACAATAGGCTGCTCCAAGTAGTTATTAACTGATATATTAGTTGAAATCTGACAAAGTCTATGTAGCTGTAGTTTATAGGACTGATGGTCACACAACATGAATGTTTTGAAGTAAGTCTTTTAAAGAGCCTAGACAGATAAGTAAACAAACGTTTTCTGAGAAGACTGTTTATCCTAGAGGAAGCTAGATTGAGCAGAATTTCTTTCAATAAATGAAATTCCTGGAAGTTGCTAAAACAATGTAATTATTTTTAATGTCATTATCATGGTCGAAAATTTCCTGGAATAATAGTTTTTGCTAATTAACATTGTGAAATAGTAAAGTTGACTTGATGTGCAATATATCTAACTCAATCAGTCTGTCACTGTTAATGACTTCACATCTCAGAACCATAATTGTTAAATCTATAAGAATAAATGTTATGAGATAAATTCGTGTACATTCTTAACATTTTATGCAAAAATGGTTCTATAACCTAAGAGTAAGCAAAATATTGCCTTTTCTTTTTGTTATTTGGTTTTCAATCATTTCAGTCAAAATCTCTAGGCAATTCTGTGGAAAAGGAAGTGCTAAACCATGATTTTACATTTGTTTTAGGCAAGCATATTTTTAAAATATTTTTAAATGTTTTATAAAATGTGGATAATTGTTTGGTATTGAAAATATTATTATAAATATTTTTAAAGCCATATTTAAAGCTTGGGAACAGAGGGCTAGGGGCTGGGCATGTAGCTTAGTGATAGAGTGTTTGCATATTGCTCTGGAGGCTCTGGGTTCTACTCCCTCCCTTCACTGAGCCTCCAAAGGATAAAGAGCTAAACGAGTAAACAAATTAGAAGTGTTGAAACATATCTGTAGCTTTCTAAACAGTTTTGCATAGAAGGTTTTCCAAAACAAATCTTTTTTTTCTTCTTTTTTTTCTTTTTTTTTTTTTATTAATTTATTCTTGTTACATCTCAATGTTTATCCCATCCCTTGTATCCTCCCATTCCTCCCCCCCCATTTTCCCATTATTCCCCTCCCCTATGACTGTTCCTGAGGGGGATTACCTCCCCCTGTATATTCTCATAGGGTATCAAATCTCTTCTTAGCTACCTGCTGTCCTTCCTCTGAGTGCCACCAGGTCTCCCCCTCCAGGGGACATGGTCAAATGTGAGGCACCAGAGTATGTGAAAAAGTCATATCACACTCTCCACTCAACTGTGGAGAATATTGACCATTGGCTAGATCTGGGAAGGGGTTTAAAGTTTACCTCCTGTATTGTCCTTGGCTGGTGCCTTAGCCAAAACAAATCTTATAAGTTGCTTCCTAAAAATATATACTAACAAATCCTACATAAAATAAACCTGTAATTAAAAAGAAAACAGTTATTCTTAAAAAGGAAAAAAAGTTACAGAAACAATGTTAGCTTTTGGTGAGAACTTTAGCAGGGAAGTTTAAAACCAAGAGACGAAAGTACATATTTGGCTACTTTAGAAACTTACTTGCAAAAAGACATAATTATGAATTTAAAGACAGGGTGTAAACTTAAAAAACTGTTACAAAATGAAAAGCAAAAATTTAACATTCATAAGATGAAACCAGGAACAAACACCTGACAAAAAACCTAAGACAAAGTCGAAAGGAAAATTTCACAATGCAGAAATGGCAAATGGAAACTCACTCTGCAGGCATAAAATTTGCATAGACAAAACACAACCTTAGAAGCCTTTTTTTATGAGAGAAAGAAAGGAAATGGAGGGAAGAGGCAGTTCAGAGGAACTGGAAGAAGAGAAGGGAGAGGAAACCGTAATAAGGGTGGATATATTATATGAAAAACATAAAAACAAAATAAAATTTCTATTAGTGCCGCAAATAAAACACTACATGAGGGAAAGAGTCATTCTACTGCTGGTGTCTGGAAAAACTTGTTTAAAAAGGTAATATTTTGTCTCATATTTTAAACTATCTAAATTTATGATTATAGCAACTGTGTGGTTTTTCTTAGTCTAATATTTGGAAAAACAATGCATTAGTCACTGATATTCTGATTCATTCCATAGTAAGAGAATACATAATTATATTTGCTTGTTGGGCTTCCTTTTTGCTGTATTCATGAGCTGTCCTCCCTCAAACCTATTATTTGGATAATGAGCTTTATCCTGAGGATAAAACGACACAGGTGAACATAAGATTTAAAGACTTATTAATACTTACAAATAGTGAACAAATTCCAGAAATTTTAATCACTAACCTTTTGGAAGTTTTAAATTTTGGAGCAATAGAAATCTTTTTAGTAAACTTCTATGGAATTTCTATGAAATTCTATGAAATCCTGTATTATTTTTCCAAATTTTAAAAACTTATAAAGTTTTATAATCAAAGGATCCATGTGTGTTTCCTCATAGACTTGCATAACTACATAAAAGGACACACCCAATAAGTTCTGCATGGAAGTAAGTTGATCCTCGCTTCTGTAAGTTTGATAATAAATTACCGCCTTTTGGACACCTACAAAAAGAAACTTTGAATGAGCAAATCTCCCCTTGAGAATTCATCTTATACAAAAAAAATTATAAACCTTTATGTGGTTTTAGTTCTATTTTAATCAATAGTTACAGCTGTTTATGTTATATTCTTCCATCTATAGTTTCACGACAAGTTTTTATTTTAAAATCATCTATACTTAGGATGTTGCATGACAGTTTAAAAAACTAAATGCTTTTTATTTAGTTTATTCATTCTGAATTTTGAAAATCGTTTTTGAAAAAGTGGACCTCAAGAAATGGGAATTTTTCTGGAATCTCATTCTGGGAGGAAAAAAAGGACATAGAAGCTGTGTGTTAGCTACTCCTGCATATTAAAACCATTTTCTAGTATATATGAATGTGTTTTTCTTCGTTTGAAGTATTGCTACTGATACCTATCTCCCTGATGCTAGTTTAACTTCTGATGAGGCCCGTATGGTGCCAGTGATAGGAGCTTGTGATTTATTTATTTTGTCTCTCTAGTCACACAATACATTCACAATAATCAATAAGTGTTTATCAGCTTAATATGACCCATAGCAACGTATTTGTTTATAAAAATAAATGCATTAAGTTTAATTATCAACTGGTTTCATATTTTCTGTAATCTCTTCCAATGTCATAAAAATAATTCTCACCAAAAGATATCTCATTAACAAAGGACTGTTCATCATTTACATGATTGATTACACAGAGTCACAATGAAGTGGAATATTATATATTGATAATTGTGTTTTGTGACCCAAAGTCTGAAACTTAAACTGTCTAAATTATAAGTGGCCATAGAGGCACAAAAGCAGGCATTCGTTATTGTACATACACCAAAACTGAATGTTGTGATTCAGTTGTAATAAAATAAATAAGAAAAAAAAGAAAAACACGCATGTCATGAGAAAAAGCTAAACTTTGACAAACTGGTGGAATGAAGAAATTGTT
This sequence comes from Acomys russatus, assembly GCF_903995435.1. Taxonomy (NCBI): domain Eukaryota; kingdom Metazoa; phylum Chordata; class Mammalia; order Rodentia; family Muridae; genus Acomys; species Acomys russatus. The sequence continues at coordinate 51,929,318 of NC_067137.1, read as the reverse complement.
TATTCAAGATTCCTTTTTGGAACTATTGCCTAAAATTTTAAATTTCTAGGGTGTTATAAGAGAACTGGCTACCAGTGAATCAGTGATGCTATGGGGTGACAGTGACTTGGAAAATTAAAAGCAGAGATGTGAAAAGGCATGTTACAGACAGTTCTGAGCATCCTTCTAGGTGTATTCGTGGATTTGAGAACAGATGATTTTCTATTTTTTTCCTTTTAAAGTTTAAAAACAGGCTTTGAAATTTGAGATCCGCTTACACATGTCCATAATGTCATCTCATTTTTATAGTGTTCTGATTGAAATGGTAGCAATCTTTGTATTAAATGACAAAAAAAAAAAAATGTACAAGATGGCACTGAAAGCAAAGAAGGAAGCTCTTGCCCCTCCCAAAGCTGAAGCCAAAGTGAAGGCCTTCAAAGTCAAGAAGGAATTGGAAAAAGGCAGGTGTCCACGGCTACAAAAAGATCTGTATGTCACCCACCTTCCAGCAGCCCAAGACCCAAAAGGATCCCTAGGAAGCCCAAATACTCTCAACAGAGCATACACAGGAAAAGCTTCACCACTATGGCATCATCAAAATTCCCAGAACCACTGAGTCAGCCTTGAAGGAGACAGAAGACAGCACAGTTGTGTTCATTGTGGATGCCAAGGCCAGCAAGCCCCAGATCAAAGAGGCCATGAAGAAACTCCATGGCATAGATGTGGCCAAAGTAAACACACTGATAAGGCCTAATGGAGAGCGGGGCTATGTTCAACTGGCTCCTGGGTATGATGCTCTGGATGTTGCCCCCCCAAAAGGGGTGGGGGAACCATCTAAATTGAGTCCAGCTGCCTACTTCTAAATACACGCTTTTTTTTAAACCATTAAGAAACTCTTTTGGAGTTACAAAACTGGATATCCAGAATTATAAGGAATATAAGTAATATATTTGTTTGAGAAAAGTTTGCTTTGACATTTTAAAAGAATAAAAAGAAAGTCACTTCTCAAAGTAAACACTTCTAAAACAATGTTAAGCTAAAACTAAATCTGCTATTTACTTAAAGGAGTGTTTCCAGTTTTTCCCATTAGTTTCTTATACTTTTCTAATTTAGCTATGTTTGAATAAATTTTATGTTAAGTTTCATGAATGTGACTTGAACTTTCAGATTTAATGGTTCACAAACTGTGGGTGGTACATATGACTGTTTAAAAACAAGATGAAAACATTTTATAACACACACAACAAGCTAAAAGCAGATAGAACATCAATGAAGGTAAAGATTTTACCATATTGTGGAGAGAAAAACCACATTCCACACTGGATCATGAAATACAGGTAGAGGAGACCCTGGATTAAGATGCATAGGTGGGGAAGGCCCTTGGTTTTATGAGATTCTTTGTGAGGAAAAGAAACCGTTAGAAATACAAATCTACCAAAAATCAATATTGCTGTAAACACTGATTTTCCTAATAAAGTTGTTAGATGTAAAAATTAGAGCAGTAAGCTGGTAGTAAATGAGCTTCGGGCCTAAAGACGCAGAGCCTACTGTTCCTGTGTTTGCCTGGCCTTCACCCAGCCCTGAGGCTGAGCTGCAGCACTAAAGCAGCATGTGGCAACATGGGGGAGCCATCCCAACAGCTGGAAAATAGAACAAGGAGGATCAGAAGTTCAAAGCCATCCTCAGCCGTGTAAGGAGTTCAAGGCCAGGCTGGGCTACAGAAGACCTTGTCCGAAATAAAGAAAGACTAAAATAAAGTTTTCTCCATTTCCACAGAAAAACTCCCCTTTCCTTGTTGTCTTGCTTGTAAAAATTTACACCAGAAATATTCTGTAGCTCATTTTTAGCTATAAATATTATTACTAAACATTTATTATATTTTCTTTCCCAAACTGGGATGTGTTTTCTTGGTTACCATTAGTTTTTGAGACACAAACATCTTTAGTGGGCATCCACCTCTTACTGAAAATCCTTTTAACAGTTTAACTTACTTAGTGGCTACTTTATGTTTTAGTTAAAACGGTACAATTTAGTGAAAATTGTAAATATCTTTTCAAACTAGAATCATAACTAAGCAGAGGCTATGCTTAAAATATATGATAAATATAGCCACTTTAAATAACTATTCTACTTGTAATCTCATTTTAATTACATGTAATTAATTTTATAAAAGTAGCCCCTCGTGATTCCAGGAAGGTGAAAATTTATCGGTCCTCGTCACCTTTTAATAATTAGGACCTGAAAACGTATGAGGCCTTTTTCTCTGAAATTAAAGAGCAGTTCCGTTTGCCAGCTAATTGATCGCAATACGAGGAGGGCAGGAGTAAGAGCCAATTAGCACACAGTGGTAGCCCTAACGTAAGGATAATAGCAATTAAAGGAGTCTGATACAGGTTCTTTCAGGATTGTTGCTCTTCTACTTTCAATGACCATGAAATCTTCCTTCAAAACCCACACACACTTTGCCTCCAAACATGACAGCAGCTGGGTTCTGTGCTGGTTACGCTGTGCACGTTTACTTGGGAGTCTAAAGCTGGCCTCGTTTTATTGCTTAGTTTGCTGGTCCTCGTGAAATATTAGTTATCTTCCCATAGCATAGTGAAATTCAGAGCCAAACTTAGAGACACATTTAAAAAAAGAAATTTCTCATACACGTTTTACGAATATTTTCTAATATAAGTTTTTCTGACTATGTGCCAGCTTGTGACCCTAAATAGTTATTCTTTCAACTGAATCCCAGTAATTCACTATCATGGGAACAGTGCTAAAAGACACTTGTCTTAGTCGGTGTTCTATTGCTGTGAAGACACCATGACCACAGCAACACTTATAAAAGAAAGCATTTAATTGGGACTGGCTTAAAATTCAGAAGTTTAGTCTATTACCCTCATGGTGGGAAACAAGGCAGCATGCAGGCAGACATTGTATCTAAGAAGTGTCTGAGAGTTCTACTTCTGATCATCAGGCAACAGGAAGAGAGAGTCACACTGAGCCTAGTTTGAGCTCCTCAAACCTCAAAGCCCACCCCCACCAGAGACACACTTCCTCCAACAAGGCTGTACCTATCCCAGCAAGGTCACACATCCAATAGTGCCACACCTTCTGAGTCTGTGGGGGCCATGCTCACTCAAAGCACCGTAAGACTTAACCAGAGAAGTGATACAGAGTGGCAAAGGCACTCTAATTCACTGCAAAGACAAAATCTTTCTAGTACTCTGTAGTCTGTGAGTGCTTCTGAAACAATTCCTACTGGAAGGAATTTGTTTGCAACAGCACAGGGGAATTCTAGTTTTCTCTCCTTTTTATACAGAGAAACATATAGAAAACGAAAGATAACTACATTTGAACAACATTATTTAAGTAAAAGTACAATTAAAATTGTTTCTTAAACAGTTCCGAATTAGAGAAATACAGAGTAATTTTACACCACAGCTATTATTTTAGGAGATATTTTGTAGAAAATATGTCTTTAAATAGTCTCTTTTATTTTAATTTGAAATAATAAAATGAATACAAATCGCCATTAAATAAGGAGGTCTCTGGTGATGCACCCTACCTCCATTTACAATATATAAGATACAAAGTCTGGCACCTCTTGTCACACTTGACAAACCTTTCTCTTTAGTGGATGGATGAGCTGGACTGGGCTATAAATGGACAATGAAAATCAGCATGATCTTGAGGTAAATTAAGATACAGAAATGTGACATATATATTGGTATACATAGGTAAGAAAAAAGGAAAATGGAATCCATGATAGAGAAGATTCAAGAAAAGAAAATCAAAGAATGAACATTCAGTCCGTGTGTGTGTGTGTGTGTGTGTGTGTGTGTACTTGTGGCACCAATTAGTTGAGAAGCTACAGTTCATCCCTGCCTGAACTGAACAGGACTGAGCCAACTCCTGTAAGTTACCCTCTGAACTTCACATGCATGCTGTGTCACACTTACACACATTGGAGAGAGAGAGGATGGGGGGTGAAAGAGAGAGAGAGAGAGGGAGAGGGAGAGAGAGAGAGAGAGAGAGAGAGAGAGAGAGAGAGAGAGAGAGAGAGAGAGAGACAGAGAAGGAGACAGAGACAGAGACAGAGAGACACAGAGAGACATAGATGTCAGCCATGTTCCCTTACAGTTGACATCACTGTTGAAATGTTCACACAGTAAAACCTAGAACCCAAATGACCAAGAGAAACTTTTTAAAAGATAGGCTTCATATAAGAATAAGGAAGAATCACCAATTTCCATAATTTCCCAGCTTTGTAACAGCCATTTCTTCAACTCCATGGAGTATCTGGACATCTCTGTTATCTGGTGAGAATTGTGAAATTGTTAAAATTAATTTTTAAAATTTATCTATTCACTTCACATCCTGATTGCAACTCCCTTCCTTCTCTCCTCCTGGTTCTACCCTTCCTCCCTCTTCCCCTTATGCCCACTCCTCTACTACTCAGAAGGCAGAAACGCTCCCCACCAACCCACCCCAGCACATCAATCCAAGTCAGGATTGAGTGAATCCTCCTCTGAGGCTTAGCAGGCAGCACTGCCAGGGGGAAGTGAGCAGTCACTGCTCCCCTTACTAGAGAACTTACATGAAGCCTGAACTGTCCAACAGCTATATCTGTGTTGGGGATCTAGGCCCAGTCCATGCATGGTTCATGGTTGGTGCTTCAATCTTAGCAAGCCGCTGTGGGCCCTGGTTGGCTCTGTGGGTCTTCTTCTGGAGCTCCTGTCCTCTGCAGGTCCTTCTCTCCTTCCCCCACCCCTTTCTGACTTCTACACTTCACTCAATGTTTGGCTGTGAGCCACAGCATCTGTTTTGATCCTCTGATGGGTGGAGCCTCTCAGAGGACAGCTATGCTAGGCACCAGTCTGCAAGCATAGCAGAGTGTAGTTAATAGTTTCAAGAACTGATTCTCCCCATTGGGTGGATCTCAGGTTGAGCCAGGCATCGGTTGGACATTCCCTCAATCTCTGCTCTGTCTTTATCCCTGCACATCTCATTGTGTAGGCAGGGTAAATTTAGGGTTGAAGTTTTTGTAGGTGGGTTGGTATTCACTTCCCTCCACTAGGAGTCCTATCTAATCAGACAGTATCCTCTTCAGTCTTTATGACCCCTGATACTAGGAGTCAGCTGGAGTCACCCCATATCCTCCCAGAAGCCTACCCTGTACTGAGTCTCCATCTTGTAACAGAGATGCCCAGGCCCACAATTTTCTTCTCTCTGCAGCCCCTCTGTCCTCCCACCCTCATCTCTCCCCAGGTCGAGTCTCCACCCTCATTTCTTTCTTCTCTCCCTCTCCTACCTTGTTCCTTTCCTTCAGCCACTCCCACTGTATAATCTATTTCCCCTTCTGAGTAAGATTTGTGCATCCTCCCTTGGGTCTTCCTTGTTACTTTTCTTTGAGTCTGTACACTGCAGTATGTTTACCCTCTACTATATGCCTAAAAAATCCCCTTATAAGTGAGTACATACCATATGTGTCTTTCTGGGTCTGGGTTACCTCACTCGGGATGATTATTTCTAGTTCCATCCATTTGCCTGCAAAATCTATGATTCCTTTGTTTTTAATATGAGTAGTTTTCCATTGTGTAAATGTACCACAGTTTTTTTTATCCATTCTTCTGCTCAGGGACATATAGGTGGTTTCCAGTTTCAGCTATTAGGAATAAAGCTTCTACGAACATAGTTGAGTAAATATTCTTGCTGTATATTGGAACATCTGGGAGGTATATGCCCAGGAGCAGTACAGTAGGGTCTTGAGGTGGCACTCTTTCCAATTTTCTGGGAAAGTGCCAGATTGATTTTCAGAGTGGTTGTACAAATTTGCACTCCCACCAGCAATGGAGGAGTGTTCCCTTTTCTCCATATCCTCACCAGCACTTAAATTTAATTTGGTATAATAGCACCGTACAGGCATATGTATAAATAAATTTACATATTTGTGTGCAGGAAAAAATATTCTGGTTATCTGCTACAAAATATTGCTGTTATTTAACAGTATAACCTAACCATACTGTTAACCAGTCCCTTGGTGAGAAGAATGAGTGAGTGCACGCTGTACTGCTTACGTGGCCAATATGCTAGAAACAGATAGCGAACTGTCTACCTCAAAACTAAAGCAGATTAAAGCACTTCTAAAACCCAATTAAAAAAAACAAAAACAAAAACAAAAAACAAGGCAAGCTAAAAAAAGAAAGAAAGACATTTGGACTATGTCTGGGTGTGCTACCAAGGTCACAGTAGTGATCTTGTCGCTACATGTGCCTGGATAATTTATTACTTACTTTTGATCTTTGTATGTGGATTTGTGAATCTTGTGTACATTTTGGAGTCCCTGGAATTCACAATTGTCAAATACACCAAAACATGAAAGAAGTCAAAAGGCAAAATCTTAATGTTTTCTCCCACAAAGGGTCTGAGGCTGTCTGACAGGCTGCCCCAACTGGAAGTAGAGATCTTGGAACTGAGAAAACCACAGCTGTTTTGACCAGAGGTTGGGATGTCTATTTTATTTTAATGTTGTAAAGCAAATAAACAAACACAAACTTTGTGGTCCAAAGCCCACATAAATTTTAACATAAAGGCAGCATAGAAAAATCTCAAAGTTTTCGGTTCTGAAATCCCATGGAAGGAAAAATCACATACTAAGGAACAGCGAAAATTTAGCACTCCAATGATTAACAATTGCAACATGAAATTTTAAAACAAACAATACCCCCATCATAGATAGAGTGATGTTAACACTTTCCACAGTGAAGGCTTGCTTCTAAAACAAACTACATGCTGTTTACAGCAACAAAGAGATGTTGGGTGTCATGAAAGATGATTACAAAGGTATCACGACTCCATTTGGGGTTCCAGAAGCAGAACAGATCTCAGTATCAGAAAATACTTGTGATGCAATATACCCGTGTCCATTTTCGTTCTAGTCGCAATTAGGTAAAGCAGAAATTTGCAGACTGACTATGGCCTGTAATGGGGGAGATCACTGTTTCTGTTAATTTTTGTGTTTAGTAGCACTTCTTCCTTAGCTCATTCCATGCTCTCTAATCTGACATCACATCCTCTCTACCACCCAGTGACCCAACACTCCAATCCTTCTCTCAAATTACATCTTCATACTCCAAGAAAACCTAGGGGACTATTTCTGGTGACCTTATCTATCTAGGTCCAAACCAGAATTTGTTTGCGTCATCACAGCCTCCCCAAATTGGAAAACTCAATATTGCCCTGTAAAACGTGGATTCCATCTGGGGCACTTCAAGTAGAAATTTGATTGCTAGCTCCACACTGACAAGAGAAATTGCAGCTGAAGGAAACATAGTTTTCCCCTCCACAGTTCCCAGGGCTTGGGCCAGCAATGCATGGAGTCAACCTGATCAGCTTGCTGTATCATTTATTTTTTTTTTTTTATAGGTTCCACACTTTAACATTATTGTAGCAATGTTTTAGGTACCTTATGCATGACAGGTCTCAAAAATACCTGATAAAAATGAAAACAGTGTGACAAGCTTAATGAACACTTTGAAACAATTTCCAAGTGTCTGAATTTTTGACCTTTGTCTGCGAAGAAACACAGTATTTTCTGAAGTCATTGGAGGATGTGGAGGAGGAACTTCAGAGGAGAGGGAGACCCCAGGCTGAAAAAAAGGACACCAAGCACTTGTCTTGCGTGCCACCATGATGGATAAATGTGTGATGGAGAGATGGGAACGGTAGAGTACACGGTAAGGAAATGGAAAAGAAACCAAAGCCAAGGGCTTTGTAAACTGTGGAGAAAGGTGGAAGTGAGGACGGTAGTGAGGAACAGGCAGATATGAGAGCACTACGGTGAGGTCCTTGTCCAAGTGGCTGCCAAGGGCAAACATGGGTTTATGGTCCTGTTGTAGCTGGAATCTGTGTCTGTATCTATGGCCCAGGTTACCACAAAAGCCCAAGTGGATATCTGTGGTTTGGACTGCAACGGGAGACCATGCTGCCATTGGGGACATGCTGATCTGAGAGGCCTAACCCATGGAGACATCTGGGCCCAGGGTGCTTCCTGGAACCATATCTGGGTCCATGGTTCTATGACAGCTGGGGTCTGTGTTAATGTGATAAGTCTGTGTTACCACCAAGGGCCATCCAAATGTTCCTACTCTGAACTTCTGCCTAAGGCACTGTGCTGAGTTGACCCTCCTCCTCACTGGCCACCACACTTGGGAGAGCTGTCCCTGCCCCTCTCCTGGGCAGCACAGCTGATCCTGATGGTGGGGGATCAGGTAAGCCACCTCCAAGGGTCTGAATGCTAGAGAGCAGACCCCACCCTAGTCTGATTTGGAATGCTATGGGCAAAGGAGAATAGGTCCTGCAGCTCACTTGGGTAGCACAGTAGAGCCGACCCTCGTGGTGAAGGAATGGATGTGTCAACCCCAAGGAGATGAGAACAAAATAGCGGACCCTGACCACTGCAGGCTGTATCATAGAGTGAGGTAGCTGGGTCAGGTTCAGGGTTCTAGAGCTGGCCGACTAACCAACTCACTTTCTAGGCCCAGATCCAGGGATTTGAGTTGGCCCTCCTCGAATCTACCCCATTTATGATCTGCTGGAGCATGTCAAAGGGCCAGTCCTGCAAGTCCAAAGCTGCAGGGTCTCCATGACACAGAGCAACAACAGGATATCTGAGAGGAGTTAAAGGTGCATCAGACACCAGAGTCCTAAATTTAGACCAATGACTCATTGCAATGAACATTGGAAAATAAAGATGTGTGGACAAAAGAGTATATTATGTGATACATTGTGACATACTACAGCTTTCATGACAATTTTTTAAATTCTGTCTTTTTTTTATTTTGGGGCTAAGTTGCAAGGGTGAGTGGCAGATACAAAGAGATGGAGAGATGAGTGGGATTGGGGTTCATGATGTGAAATTCACAAAGAATCAATAAAAGAAAAAAGAAAAAGGAGGAGATGGAGTCTAAAGCACAATAAAATCATGTCCTAGCAACTTTAGTATGTATTGTATCTTTCAATTGATAGGTACACTATAAAAAGTAATTTGCTTTTCATTTGAATAGATTTAAGCAAGGGACTATATAGTTAAAAGACTTTTGTTTGTAGTTTAATATTTGACTTGGGATTTAAAGTTGCATGGTAAATGAGTCCTCATTTTTATGACTGAAGGTGCGTGAAGGCTTTGAAATGCTATCACAAGTTGGCAGCCAGCTCTAGCTAGCCTCCATTCTTTCAACTTGCTTCATGCTACCTGCTATCAGCTTCAATACAAAATGTTGCCAGCTGCTCTTCTGTATCCCAGTAGTCTCATGCCATGCACCTATTATATACAATTACACAACCATTTCCAACCACTTAAATCTAACATCAGCCCAGAACAACAAAGACATCTGCTCAAATGCACCCCATTCCATGTGTATATTCAGGTATAAAATTATTTTAATAAAGGTTTCATGTAAAATTTCAGGTGATTGTAAGAATCTGCTGAAAATTGAAATTTCTCTCTCTCCCCTGCCCTTCTCTTGGGGTGTGTGTCTGTGTGTGTGTGTGTGTGTGTGTGTGTGTGTGTGTGTGTGTCGGTGTGTGAATAAGGACATTCCACTGAAAACCGAGGGGCTGTTGCTATTTGTGACTCTATTATTTGTGTACACCAGGCCTGAAAACAGATGGCACACCACCTGACTCAGAAGAGTCTAATGTAAGATTCATTGTACTTCACAGGAAATCAAGGATTAAGCAATAATACAGAAGGTGACGCAGCACCTCAGTAACCAGTCACACAGTATGATACAGTCAAGAGGCAAAGGGAGGAGAGAGAGGAGCAAAAGACAAAGAGAAAATGAAATACATTAAAACACAGTCACTCTCTATCCCAAAACGTTGCCTGCAGCAATAATAGTTTGCTTTCCAGAGGACTTCAATTGTGTGATTTTTGTTAGCATTAAAAGATAGTTCTGGGTGGGGGTGGCGGGGGGTGGGGGCGCTGAAGAGATCGTTTAGCAGTTAAGAGCACTTGTTGCTCTAACAGAGAGCTGAGATCCCATTCTTAGCACATCCAAAGCATCACAACACTTTGTGTGATTCCAGCACAAGGAAATCATCATCCTCTTTCTGGTCTTTGCCGGCACCAGGCACACACATGTTATATAGATAAACATGCAGGCAAAACATTCATACACATAAAATAAAGTGTGTGCAACAGCCCAGGCCTTAATGTCAACAATTAATAAATGGGACCTCATGAGGCTGAGAAGCTTCTGTAAGGCAGGAGACACTGTCAAAAGAACAAAGCGGCCGCCTACAGACTGGGAAATAATCTTCACCAACCCTGCATCTGACAAAGGTCTAATATCCAAACTTTATAAAGAACTCAAGAAATTAAACGCCACCAAACCAAATAACCCAATTGAGAAATGGGGCTCAGAATTAAACAGAGAATTCTCAATAGAGGAATATCAAATGGCTGAGAAACACTTAAAAAATGCTCAACATCTCTAGTCATCAGAGAAATGCAAATCATCTTACACCCATCTTACATTCCATCTTACACCCATCAGAATGGCTAAA